>NC_052502.1:77431581-77802650 GCF_016617805.1 Bactrocera tryoni
TGCGGAGCCGCTCGAAGTGGCAACCACAGCCATTAACTGACAATTGACTTTTATGTTTGTAAACAATAGAAATATGAAAATATAACTTTGTAGCTGATGATTCCTATTTTAGCGATTATTTATGTTGAATAATAAATAATGAGAACAAATTGTTACAAATCGTGTGAGTGAAATCTCACTTGAAAGGATTTTTCAATGCATGAAAACTGTGTGACTTCCATATTAAAACTGGGAATTCGACGGAAAAACTATTTTTATTTGTTTCGTGCCACCTTTGTGGCTTTGCAGTGTATGTGGCCGCAAAAATATAATTCATATTATTCAAATATTCTATTTGAGAGAAAAGAACTAGTTCTATATATCAGAATACTATGATAAAGAAGCTTAAATTGTGGTTAGGATTTCTGAATTTGACATTAAAATCAGAAACCGTGTTGAATTTCACGCTTTGAACTGAAAATATTTCTAAAAGACACAAATGTGCTCGGTGTTTTTTCTTTTTACAGAAGACAAAAGTCGAACTATTTGGCATGAAGGGCGTGCTATCACTGAAAGCTTAATAATTTGCTTATTTTAATAGTAAGAAATTGCGCACTGCCATATGCAAAGCGAAGCAATTTAATGTAGAGTCATATTCTAATAATATTATTAGGCATACTATAGGTAAAAATCTTTTTTTATGAAAAAGCTAATAATCTTAAACAAATTAATTGAGCCGATTTCCGCGTTTAAAATTGAATTTAAATTTCTTATGAATAAATTAATTCAAAATATAATTTTTATCAAAGAAAATGTAAGCGAGATATATTTTTATACGCTTGCAACCAGTCGCTACAGAGTATTATAGTTTTGTTCAGCTAACCGTTGTAGGTATCACCTAAAACTAAGCGAAATAGATATAGGGTTATATATACTTATATGTATGTATAATTGAACTGGATGACGAGAAAAGTTGAAATTCGTTTGATTGTCTTTCTGTCCCTCCGTCCGTGCAAGCTGTAACTTGAGTAAAAATTGAGATATCTCGATGAAACTTAGTATGTGGGTTGCTTAGTGCAAAAAAAATTCGAGTTCGTAGATGGGCGTAATCGGACCACTACCACGCCCACAAATCGCCATTAATCGAAAGCACATAAAGTGTCATAACTAAGCACTAAATTGAGATATGAAACTGTAATTTGGCACAGCGGATCGCAGTAGCAAGAGGCACTTGTGGGCAAAAATGTTTGAAAAAGTGGGCGTGGCACTGCTCTCTAACGAGTTTAATGTACATATCTCCTAAACCACTTAAGCTACAACAATCATATACGAACTTTTACCGACAGTGTGAAAATGGCTGAAATCGGACCATAACCCCGCTCACTCCCCATATAACGGTACTGTTAAAAACTACTAAAAGCGCGTTAAATCAAAAACTAAACGCTTAAGAGACATTAAATTTTTAAATAAAATTGGAGACAAAATTGCTGATTTCTTAAAAAATTACACTATATTTTCTACTACAGCACACCCGCCCGCCACTTTGTAATATTGAACTTTGGTTAATAGAACTGCGGCGCTCTGCAATTCATTTGTCACGTTTCGGTTGTGATTATTTGATAAATAATTTCAAATTTATGCACGTTTGTGAGTGATTTCCATCAATTACCTTCGGTCTGCGCTTGTTTATTGAAATTATTATGACGCTTATCTGCCGCTCCTTCAATTTGTAGGCAAAGGCACTTTATTGCGATTATTTGTTGTATTTTATTTCAATAAAATAAAGTCTAATTGTAACTTTGTTAAATTTTTGTTTTGGATTTTACCAAGAACACTTTCGCTGGTTGTCGAACGAAATGTGAAAAGCTATCGTTATGTGAACGAATTTTTATATTTCTTAGTCCTACGTGTAGTCTTTGTAAAATCACAATACAATTGCACTTTGTTGTTGTTATAATTGCTACTGTGGTATTTGCTTGACGAAAACATGAAGTTTTCAAACACTTTACACACACAACACTAAACCAGCTATTGCAAGACGCACGCGCATTCGAGCCGAGCTATTTGAAAAGGCCTTTGATACGAAACTTTTATTGTGCTCCTCTTGATATTTTCGCTTTACAATGCAAACGCTTATGTTTTTGCTACTACCAAGTCGCGTTCGAGCACCAAATTGTCGGTGCGCGCAGAAATTTTATAACAATTCGCTAATAACTGCAAATGCAAAGAACGCCGTGGAGAAACTCTGTTTTTTTCTTTCTTAAATTTTTATTTTTCTTATTCTTTGGTTTTGCTTATTTGACTTTTTTGACGTACCGAATTAAGTTGACCGATCGACCGCTGCTGTGGGCGCTTGTGATGTTGCGTTGATACGCGTCGAAAGCGCTATACTTCACTCGGATCGGCGACAGTTGCTTAAATATTAGCGGCGAAACAAGTGCGATGCGTGTTTGGACGGCGGCTGACCGAATCTCACGCTGTGTACGCTGGACGAGAGTGTGCCTGTACCGCTGAGTGTGTGTGTGTGTGTGTATGGGGAGCGACGGCAATTGAAACATTTGTGGTGCCAAAGCACAGTTACTTTTTCAGCTCACACATACACACACGCACATGCGCCCACTGAGCAATAAGCAATCGGCCTGACACTCGAGACGGATCGTGGCGCCGAAACGAAATGGAAATTTCAACAGCGATGTAGCGCGAGTGTTTGGCGAGTGCTGAGCGAGCGTTCGACAGGATGGAGGGTGGGCGAAGATGCTGCTGAGCGTTTATTAATTAATTGCGGATCGGTTAATTGAGCAAACAAAGTGTGATCAAAAACAATAAGAATTGCAAACAATAACAAATGCCAAACTGTACCGAAGCTGGTTTTAGAACACTGTAAGCGCACGAAGGCGTTAAACTGCAGCGCGGCCGCGTCGCTTAGCGTATAAAAGCTCCAACTAGACGGACAGCTTGTATTTGGAGCAGCGCTTATTGCAATTTTCTTATGTGTGTGTTTGAGAAAAAGAACCCACATGCCGGGGAGGGGACAGATACCATGTAGATTAGGTAAGAAGTAATGCAAGATTGTGCTGTGCCGAGGAAGCGACAAATGGCAGTGTAGCACGTGCGCTGATGATCGGGAAGCGACAAAAAAAAAACGGCTCTAATAAGCGCACAAAAAAGTGATTGCACATTTGCCAGCAATTAATGAATAGTTGAAGCTTAAAATAAACACTGGTGAATGTCAATGCAAGTGACATAGGTTATGACGATAAGCTCACAGAGTGCTACACATGCCAGAAATTGATTTTGTGTGAAATATTAATGAAATTGTAATATAGTAATTTTATGCACTAATTTGTAGTAATTAAAGTACTTGATAATAACGAAATTACATTGTTGTATAACAAATATGTACATGCAGAGGGTGTTTTTTGAGAGCTATCGGTTTGGACATGCATATGTGTTTGACATTTATGTTCAGCATATTATTATTAGTAATGTAACTGTTTTTCAAAAACAAATAACAATTTGTATAACATACATATATGCACTTCTATGGGGCTAACGGATTTGCTAGAGGTATTGTTAGAACTTCAAACTCTAAAATATTGTTCATTTCAATATTTTTTCTGCTTTTTGTGCGAAATAATTTCGTAATTTAGAATAGACACCCTTAAATTGCATGCTAAAGCTGCTGCCGTAGTAATGTTTCGCCCACATTGTGTGCAAATCAATTGCGGAAAAGTGCGCGGCCACGCTTGGCGCACTAAGCAAGCGCTAAAGTGTTGCATTAAAAACAACTGTGTACTTTAAATAAATTATAATTTTAGAGGTAAACAAACTAAGCAGCTATTACAACATAATCTGCATAAAATAAATAAAGCTGCTGTCGATAGCTTTTAATAATGTAGTGTTCTGCTTGCAATATGTAGCTGCGCATTAATGGCTACTACTAGTGAGCAAAATAATAACACTTGTTTGGATGGAATAAAAAATGAGAAACCATAAATAGAGCAAGGTGAATTACGTTTCGACTTGTGTTGGATTTTTGTAGGCGTTACTTTGATTTCTGTCTCCCAGCCAGGGCGTTTATGCAGTTAAAATGTAAAAAATAAGTAAAAAACAAATTTCTGAATTTACGAAAAGTTTTCGTTTGACAATTAGTGTGCTTTTTCGTTATTAAGCGAAAAGAAAGTGAAAAAATAAATATTTTATATAAAAATACAATGTATTTAGAACTTAAACGGTTAATTTACTGCAAAATTTATAACAAAAATTTTTTGTAAAATATATTAGGTAGTCGAAAGAGTCTTTTCGTATTTCTAATTAAACTTTAACTTTAACTTATTCTTTTTATTTATATTAACAAATACATACATATGTACCATATTGACAAAATATGAAAGGACTTTTCTACCACCCCTCCTTAACTTCCGCTTCCCGACCCTAGATCCCACGTTTATTATTTTCACTTTCATTTTTGTTATTTCAGCTTTATGCCGTTTGGTTTTTATCACATTTTACTATTTTCTAGTGCCTTTAGCACTGGTCTTCCTGCAAAAAATTGGCGCATTTTAAAAATTGTGTGTCACATTTAGTGTTTTTTTTTTTCAAATTAAAGCGTATTTAAGTCTTTACAAGCAGACTGCGTTGCTAAAAAATTAATTATGGCACGCCATTACTCGCGCTCTTGCTGCTGATTGCTTTTTGCGTCACAGTCAATTTAATGCGCCCAACCCACATACTAATTATTGACTAAAAGTTTCAAGCATGTGCCTAAATCAATTGGATAATATTTGCGCTTTATGATTTTCTATAATAATTTTGTACTAAAATTAGTGCTATTATTACATTATTATATAATAATTATATTATTTTGCTACGCTTGCTTTAGTTTTATTGATTTTTTGGCTATTGTACGACATGCTGCTCTGCTTCAGTGCCACACAATGGCGCAATGCAAACAAATGGTCAAGCAATCCAGCAACCATCCGCGCTTTTGCCGTTATCGCTTGACCGAACTGCATGTAAATATTGGAAATGCGATGGCTGACTGTCAAATTCAGACAGTTTACGAAAGCTTGACATTATTGTTTTGCTTAATTTCAATGCATGAACTATTTTGTATAACGTTTTGGTACAAAGTCTACAGCCTAAACCACAATTATTTTTATTTATACTTGAATAGAACCCTTTATGTTAATATTGCATGGAAAATAGTTTTTGTATGGCGTTGTAAACAATAATAATAAATATATAGCAAAACAATAACAATAAGTAATTTATGTAAAAGTAAGTATGCAAAATAATGATAAACATAGATAAAAATAATAATAAAACAATGGCAATAAACAACAATGATAAATAATTTATGTAAAATTATGTATGCAAAATCAATTACTGAAATTAATATGCTTGAACAACTGCAAATTGCATCATTTTGTTTATAAGACTTTACAAATTCACGCCTTTCTTTCTTTTACTTGCATTGTTTACGACTCGCGGAAATGTTGTTAATGAATTAATTGCTCGCATAAATTTTGTGAAGTTGACAAAATTTGCTGTGACACAGACTGACATGCATACATATGTATGTAAATACACGCATTTAATTATTTTGATATGCAAAATTAATGTGAGATTTAATTAAAGGAAATTATGCTTTATTCAATATAATTTTATATTTATACTGCTTACGCAAGTTAAGGGGCAAATGCAGCTGGTAAACCTGCCAAGTTGACAGCTCTTGGACACTGTGGTGGTGAAAATGTAGTTATTTTTATTTTACAAATTAAATATTTGAAATTTTGAACTGAATTACTACCTAGATAAATAAATGCAGCGTGTTGTTTAATTTTTTAGACCCTGAAAATCCTTTTTAGTAACTAAAATGCGGTCACGCAGGTCGATTTGGTTCGGCGATTCGGTGACATTACATAGACTACACGGCGTATGAGCAAACTTTTCAGGCCAACTGCTTTTATTCCATTAATGATTCAAGAAATTTTGTTTTGTTAAGTTTGCTGCGGCAAATCTAGTTAATTAATGGTTTCGGATATGTAATGATTTAAGAAAAAATTTTGAAAATATGGAAAAATTAAAAAAAGAAAACTAAAAATTTGTAAAGATTAAAAAAAAAAAATGTGTAAATTGTTTTTTGAAAAATTTTGACGACAATTATTTTTCGATTTATTATTATTATGTTGTAAAATTTTTGTTTCAGCCGAATTATTTTTAATACAAAAGTATTTATTTGTAAGTACATACTTTTAAACGCTATCTACATACGCTCTTTTACAATGTCAGTCAGAGTTTAAGCTCATGCACGGAATCCCCAGCACCACCCTAAAATCCAGTTATGCAGTAATAAGTACACAGCTCTTATTTTTATTTACATTATTAATTACAGAATTTTTTACTGAAAACTTTGTATGTATGTATTATTTGCATATGTATGTACATATGTACGCGCCTGTTGGGTGCCTTTCCATGACTTGCAAAACACTAAATATTTGTCCCTGTCAGCGTGTAAAAATAGCAACAGGTGTATTGCAGTGCGCTGCTTTGCAACTTCACGTACGCAAACATGTTAAATCACAAGGTTTACATTTTGTTGTTGAGTAAATAAATGACTTTACGCGAATATTCTTTTTAAATTCGTTTATTTTTAAGGGCTGGAGGGCTGGGTAATGAGGGCTTTTACTTGGAGGGCTGGGTTATAAGTGTTTATATTTTTATAATTTTGATTTTTCTCGCAAATTTTCAGAATTTAAGCACTTAAATGACTTAGCAATCGATAAATAAATAAAATTACTCAATCCGGATTTAAGAAATAAATTCGCAAAAAAAGTATTCTTTTACCTAAAAACTTTACCCCTCTTAATATATGTACATATCTATTTTTTACAACTAAATTCGAAAACACCAGCACAAAAAGCAACAAAAATCTCAAACTTTTGGTTATTTCTGTTTGAGTAAACTTTTTATTTCTACTTTTATTTTTTTTTTTTTGTTTTTTTATTAAAAAAATTTTTATTTTGCTAAAATGAGCCGGTTTTTTATGATAATATTTACTGGCAGCGCGATAACTGTATCCATAGAATACAAACTGCGAAACTGTGTACAAGAACTTGCAATTGTTTAAGAATTTGGCTACCACGTTTCGTTTCAATATTTGCATATTGCTGACCAAATCAAATTGAGATTGCAGATGCGCTCAAAATTCGAGAATGAATATAAAAAAAGAACCAAATGTTGCTTAAGACCCACGAAATTCGCATAATATTGAGAGCTAAATATTGAAAGCCAAATATTATGCAAATTTCCTGGACGGTCTCCAGCGCTAACTTAATAAAAATAAACAAACAATAACTTCGGGTTTTGAATGAGTGTGCATAAATTCGAAAACTAATATACACACACATATGTATCTTTTTGAAATTTTATAACATTTATGTTTTGTTTGTACTTTTTATTAAACATAACCGATACTTTTGTTTCCTTTCGTTAAAAGCTCTTTGGCATGTGCCTCAACTAAATCGAATACATAAAATAATTAAAAACAAGAAAAACCTTCAATTTCGGCTGCAATGAAGCTACACTTTAAAGGTGCATTTCTTATGGCATAAAAGGGTATAAACAGAACTTTATCTTGTTTTGTTCGGTCAGTTTGTATGGCAACTACATATGTATATGCTAGAGGTCCGCTTTCGGCGGTTATAACAAATTAGTAGTTTTTTGGGGAGAAAAAAATCAGATCGATATGTGAAGAATGCCTCGCTCAGGGTACAAAAAGTACCGCTGCTCATTACACAATATTATGCAGCAGTTGTGTTACGAAAAATCATTCGCTATTGACCTTAAAACTCTGCAAATCGTTAAACTCCTCACTTGCATGCTGCATAAGAATTAAATATTAATGTTTATTACTTTCCAAATATATACATACACAAACAAATGCATATATGTGTGCACGTGTGGTTGTGCCAAATTTAAATGCATATTATTTCCGTTTCCATGCACTTCTTAAAATGCAAGTGCGCATTCTCAACCGCCACCACGCCTCTTTCACAGCTACCAAAAAAATTTTCAACATACATACACACACAGGAGTGATAAAATAATTAATAATGCAAATGGAAAAGTTTTCGCACCAAATTAGCATACAAACAATCGAAGCACTTAAAAAATGTTAAATGCAGTTGCAAAACAACGCTTAATGTGCTGCGTGTAATTATTATATTCTTGGGCAGCGCTGTAAACACATGCGAAAGAAAGTGCATGCGCGTGCGCGTGTGTGTGCGTGAAATGTCATCACGCGGTGCAATTAAAATGTCGTAATTTCTTGTTTGCACCGAACAATTAAACAGTATTTATGTTAAATTATTAAAAAAGGCGTGTTTTAGTGAATTTGAAATGTAATATTACACACTTATATGTATCTGTGTGAGTACATGTGCGTGTAAGCAGGCTGTATTTACAATGCATTAGCGTCACTTAGCGCGAAGTTATTTTTTGGAAGTTCTGCGCTTACTCATGCTGGCACATTCCGTTCTTCGCTTGGCCGGCAATTCCGTACTTGTTGGCTCTATTGTTGGCACAGTGATGTGCTCGAGGTGATATTTGTCAAAATTGATTAACAAGGTAAATGTCAGGGTGGTCGGCGGTGAGTTTTATTTTCCCCCACTTTTATACATATATGTACATATGTATGCATGTACACTTATATACAAGTACATTAAAATTTGCATGTGCAGAAACATGTGAAAAACGAAAGAAGCCAAGAAGCCACCTTCAGTTTTGAGTGCGATGATGTTGAATAAATAATAATATATGAATACATATATGTATGTACATGTATGCAAATATGCGAAAGTAGTAGGTAATGAAAAGCTATACATCCTTTGAGTTTATACTTTTTCACACATAACCTCAAAATGTATATAAAAAATTAAATAACCAAATTTGTGGTGTTTACTCCTAGTTTTCGATCTAAAATTTTAAGATTAAAATAACTGACTTCTTTTTGTAGTCAGTTTTCGTTTGCTCAAATCTCAAGTTTCTGATGGTGAAATTTGAAAATAAAATTAAAAAAAAAATTTAAAAAAAATTAAAAATAAAATTTAATCAAATATTTGTTATTTTCTAAGCAAGTAATACATTTTTGAAACATTTTCAAATAAATTCTCACGTCAAAATAGCTGTTTTTTTTTAAATCGGCAGTTTTATTTTGTTGAAAACTTTACTTTCTGATGGAATAAAATTTTAAAAAAATTTAAAATTTAATAACATAAAAAAGAGAAACTGCGCGTAATTTAATATAATTCATGACCTTTTTACAACCGGTATTATTATATAGTATTTAATGCTTAAATCACAACTTCACCGAGCTGATTTTTAAGGAACTTGCGCGGTCACATGAAGTACATATTTCATTTCTTGATATGCAAATTTTATTTTATTTTTATGTATCACTATTCCTTTTTAGCCTTAAGCCAAAGGAGTTAAATATATCCAGCCAAACTGTGAAACATTCTTGCAATTTCTGTGCTTTTTAACGCCGTTTACACGACACAGGATAAAAATAACTCAAAATCTTCGCTTACTAACCGTTAATTGTTTTTGTAATGTTGCTGTTCACTGTTGTTCTTGTTGATCGTCACTTTCGCAAACCCACGAAATAGTTAATGCTGAAATGCTGCCGCAAAACTCCAAGCTGATATAAACACTATCCAGTCACAGGTGATGTGAAAGTAAATTTTTTGGTAGTAGAAGGGTTAATGAGCTCTTAACGGCTCTAAAAACCGTTTGACAATGAGTGCTGAACTATGGCAATGCCGACTTATATTTCGAAAATTCTCATACGACACCTAGCTAGTTGGAGATAGGATCATCTAGCTAGCTATCTGGGTATGTATGTGTGTGCACATCTGTTGGCAGTGATGTATGATTAATCTGGCGTTGCGCGTTGTTGTTATTGCTGCGCTACTGATAAGTCAATCCACAGAAGCTGTAAGTGATGCTTATCACTAGACGCAAATTAATAAAGCAAAAAAATACGCAACAACAAAAAATTAAGCAAACAACATTGAAGTAGATGTTAGTGGAGGGAAGAGGACGGTGGTGTGGATGTCTGTATGTACATATGTATGTATGTAGGTCTACAGGCGAAATAATTAACTGCAGAGAACAATCGCTTAACTATTTAATGCGATTTAGCAGTGATTACAGTATAGTTACATATTGACTAGTTCATAAGTATGTGATTGGCATGATAGCTCTGGTTAATAACCAAGAAAGAAAGAAGAAGCTATTAAAATTAAAATAAACTTGATTTTTAGTTGAAATTGGTGTTATGTGCTTCGAAAAAATATTTTTATGGTTAAAATTTATTTTTGTGAACTTTCTCTTTCGGTATAACTTTTGAAATGTTAATTTTTATCTCATTGTCATACCAGTCCTTTTTGGACTAGTTTGCTACTAGTTGCGTTTTAATAAAACTAGTAAAGCTTTTAGAGATTTTTGAGCTAATAACAAAATAAACACTACTTTTTTTTTTAAGTGACTATATTTTCATAATTTTTTTTGTCTACATTTACCCCCCTTAAAATTTTATTTTGGTTAGAATTTGACTTTCCCGAACTAATATTTTAACTAGTTGAGGATTAAGCGTAATTTACTTGTAATAGCTTTAAGTAAACAAAAAATGAAAATATTTTTATACCCTTAACAGGGTAATTACATTTGCCACGAAATTTGTTACACCCAGCAGAAAACGTCGGAGGCCCTATAAACTACCACATATAATATACATATATACATATGTACATATATATGTATAGTGATCAAATGACGACCTGCTATATCGGCCATGTCTTTCTATTTATCTGTTTGTTTGGATGTTTGTCCGTCTGTCAAAACGAAATATCGTTTTGATAATTTTCAGACGTCATTTTCTGTTCAGGAACCTGCACATTTGTCAGAACCACCGATATTATACCATTATAGCAAATTGCTGCCTTAAAAACTGATCGATCAAAATCAAGCCCTTCTATGCAAAGCTTTTTAATTTGACACATCAGTGGCACAGATTATTGTCCAAAGCAACGCCACAAGCTCCGAACAATAGTGTACAGCTGCCATTAAACTGACCGAACAAAAACGAGACAAAGCTCTTCCGTTCCCATAACAGTCGGGTTTACGTATCCGGAACGGAACCGGATTTTTTTTACGGTAAAGAACTGTCAATCCGACAGCATTCCTCCAAACTCTTTTTCTTCAGGAATGTTTTTTGCTCCTACAATAATAACAATAACAAGATAAGCTCTTTTTTACGCTATAAGAAATGCAGCTCTGAAGGGTATTATAGCTTCTGTGTAGCCGAAGTTAAAGCTTTTACTTGTTTTGTGTATATTCCGACTATTTAAGTTAATCTGAATTAGTTAAGCAAATATTATTTTTTTGTTTTGGAATCTGCCATTGTAACAACACCGATTTTCCAGAAAATACGAAACAAATATTAAACAGACACACAAATTTATGTATATGTATATGTATGTATGTATGTTTAGCTTAGACGAGTGCATATCATTTGCAGATAATACCGATTAAGACTGTAGATATTAGCTACCTACGTAATTTAGCATTATAAATTTTATTGCAAAATCAAAACACACACACACACACACACACTGATACAATTGTTTAACAATTTTATGGCTACTCAACGGTAATGTGTAGTACATTTGAATATTTTGTTTAATATTTTTGCCCGCTGTTAACTTTTTTATTCAGCACACATATGTAAATATAAATGTACATGTATGTGTGTGTGCTTTTAGAACATATTTGCAGTGGCTTTGATATCTGCCAGTGATTTAGGGCGCCCTGTTGTGCTTTCTACTTTCCACGTTTCTTGGCTGTTGTTGATGTTGCTTGAAGCTGCCCGCGCGCCGTTGATAATTAAGCCGGACTAGCCGCTGGCGTCCAGGCATTTCAGTGCTACTTTTAACTAAAGTTTTTAGCGATTTAGCCATTATCATTCGTATATTTAGTTGCACATTTAAATAGAAATGTTTACAATAGTCTCACGCGGTGAATAATTACGCGCAGATATCTCAAGAATTTTATGGTTATTGTTGTTTAGCAGCAAAATATTGCCTTTCAAGCAAAAACTTGGGCACGCATAATTAAAAAAGCACTTTTCCTTGTGCGAAAAAGCAAAGTGAAAAAAGAAAGAGTTAAGTGGAATTTTCGTAATTAAAATTGTTTTCCAAAAAATTGCATTTACGCGCTTTAACCGCACTCATGGGCACTAAAAGTGGCTTTTAATCATTTAAATTTGTTAGGGCTTGCTGCGGGGTGCAAGAAAATTGCGCATTTGGGGTTTAAATGGACTTTCATTAAATTCTTTGCAGCGATCGATTGTGATGGACGAAATACCGGAAACGGTGTTTTGGAATTTTATGCAAATTATTTATTTTAATTACACTGTGCGTTTGTGTGTGTGTGTGCATGTAGGCTGGCAAGATAAGCTACATACATGTCGAAGCTTTGATCGCACTTAAATATTTTCAATTTATTGTCAGCTAAAAATAGAAAAGACTTGTTTGCTCTTGTTTACCCAAATCTGTATTCAGAAGCAGAAAGGAAATGAGGAAATCAATAATACTGTCACAGTGGCTACTGCCAAAGTGATTCCAAATATATTGATTGTGTTTGTGGTATTTTCCGCATAGCTGTGCATAAAGGTGAGCTTTTTATGTTTAGGGCCTGAATATTTGTATGCCCTATGGAGAAGGACCTGGCTTCGCTTGGAATATCCAATTGGCGCCACGCAGCGAAAAGAAGAAACGACTGGCGCGCTGTTGTTAACTCGGCTATAATCGCGTAAGCGGTGTCTACGCCAATTAAGAAGAAGAAGAAGAACAGGGTAGTATGGTAGTTGAAAAAGTGTTTTCGTAGTTTGTCAATAGATGTCGTTACAATCGTATATCTCCAATCATATTGTGTCATACCGTATCGTGTTGGAAATGTGAGATTTTAAGCTTCATTTAACCAAAAAAAGTTAAATTTGGGGAAGTTCAAAAAAGTTACAGCTGTTCAAAAATGAGTGAAAATAATGAAGAAATTCGATATATTTTGAAAGTTTTGTATAAAAAAGGGAAGAATGCTATGCAAGCCACCTATGAAATTTGGGAAGTTTACGGAGACGATGCTGTATCAGGTCGTGTAGCACAACAACGGTCGCTCGCTTCTGTTCTGGAAATTTCGAAATTTCCATTTACACTGATGAAAATTTTAAACTGATAGAATAATGTCTCTAGCGAAAAAATGGCAAAAAGTGGTCGACCAAAATGGTACATATGTGTTTTTTTCTTTATTATTAAAAAAAATAATAAGTTGAATGATTAGAAATACGAAAATACTTTTTCGACTATCCAATATAATGTCTATTTATAGCCAAAAAATACCAAAGATTTGCATCATTCACTAAAACACTGACAAAATTGGCATTTGACTGACTTTTGCTTAATTTTTTCGCGAGATGTATCCTTCATTTTCAATTATTGACATAACCCATTTCCGCTTAATTTTTAAATAACAGCAAGATAATGTTTTGCACTTCTTCATTTTTAAAGCTTATTCGCGTGCAAAGACAAATATTTATGCATAGTTCTAGGTATGATGTACATACCTGAATGTGTGTTTGTTTGTGTGCTAGCGCTGTCAGAATGTCAGAAGCAAAGTTATTAAGTCGTCTTTAGATTAATTCATTGTCAACGCTTACAAACACACAAATGTAATGCAATGCAACGAAATTAAATTTCTTTTATTACCAAAGTTACCTTGCTGACAGTAAAAAACAACAACAAACACCGAAACATTTATAAATATTTACGAGTGTGTAAACATAGTACATACTTGTAGGTATGTATGTACATTAAAGCGTGTTGATTTACAGCGAGTCAAAAAACGGAAAATCACGTAAGCGAGAAATGTCCTATGGATCATTCTGAAAAACTTTGTCTAAGTGACTACTGGTCTAAAAACGGTTTCGAGCCAGCGATTTTTAAGGCGAAGTTTTTTAGGGATCATAAACATTTGTTCGTCAGTTTTTGAGATATCCGAATGAAATGTCATACGTAGCTACATTTTGATGATTTGTCGGAAATGCCCAGATCGGACCATTCTTTCACACATATATTTCATACAACCGATTATTTAGAATTTTTAAACTTCGACTTGTTGTTTTTTTTTTTGAGGTAGAAAACATCAGTGAAGTAATTTTGAAGAATAGTGCCGAGTTGACAGTTTCTAATTTGATAAAAATCCGGGTCTGTTTCGGTTGCTTAGACCCGACTGCAGTGGGAAACTTCGCCATACAAATCGCTGGCACGAAACCGATTTTAGACCCATATTCCCCTGGCAAAGTTGTTGAACCGTAGAACATTTCCTCATACGCGATTTTATAGAAAAAAAAATAGTCCGCGATTAATGTACATTTAATATATACATATGTATATGCATTATTATTATTGGCAACGAACGTTTCTTCTTTCTTTAATTGAAATGTACTTGAAATTTATGGGTTCACAAATAATGAAAAAAAGTTATTTCTTGCGAGCAGATGAAATGTAATTGAAGTTCATTGACGGCGCGGATATTTTGGTTAAACATAAGCAACGTTACGATTATAGTAAGAACATATAATATATATAAACACATATAGAAACTTATTATAGTAAAGAAATTATTAAATAATGACATACAAGTATCTATGTATATACTTCGGTTGATATATATGTACGTATGTAGTGTATAGTGGTTGGTTTATTTTATTTGTATATTACATTTGTTGTTTAGTCAATATTTTAACAACTCTTTTCATCTAAATTATAAATAATGATTTCATAATTTGCCAAATCAGCACAAATATGATTTTTTGCCGCTTTGTGACTTTGACGCAACGAGAGTTCAGAAATACGAATAAGCGGTAGTATTTAGATATCACGAGAAGTAAAACGTGTAGCAACGGTAGCTAAAGTACACATCATAAACCGATTTAAAACGTGAATGACGGCAAAAAATAATCAAAATATCAAGTAAGTGTTAAGATATTGCAGAAAACAGCGCAGATAAATCATACAAAATAAAAAAGTACAAAGAAGTAAACGTTCTTACATACAAAGTGCAATAAAAATAATAAAAGATTAAAAAAAAATTATTTTAGTAGCAAAATTTAAATAACTACGCAGCATATGGGATAAAGTTTAAAACCGCCTATTTTTCCACAGCCGCTGCTGCCGCCAACGTTGACGTCTTTTGTCTTAAGTACAGCAATAATCATAAAGAAATTAACTAAACGACAGCAGCAGCGCACTCATTGGCATCAAGTCTTGATTAATGTAGTTTTTGCATTATTAAAAGTGACAATTTGCTTTTCTGTCTTCAGTTTGATAAACTTCCGAATAACAACGTACAGAGGTGGGCGAATTTGAGGACGCGTGTGTGAAAAAAACATTGTTTTACACAATATAATAAGTAAATATAAGTAAAATATTATGCACAAGCACACAGACGCGCTTTTGTATGTATGTATGCACGCACAAACATTTACCGACGCAGATGGACCCACGCTGACGTCATTCAGCCGCCAGTGTGTTTGAGATAAAGCCACTTTGACTAATTTTTATTGTTATCATTTGCTTGTGTTTTTCTTGCTGTGTGACTGTTAATATTGCACTTGCAGTCCCGTGAGTATGTTTCTGTTTCTACGTTTCCCTCGAGTATGCAGTTAATTCTGGGGTGGATATTTGTTTACATAAAATTATTTGTGAGCAAGAAGAAGCACAATTTCAATTTGTTAGCCTGAAAACGTGAATAACTTGCTAGCAGGCAATGCAAATGGGAGGTTAAGCTAATATGCTGCTATGCGGTGTTGGTGTTGATCACGTGCATAACCGAAGACGATCGTCTAAAGCTAATATGGTAGTCGAAAAAGTATTTTCGTATTTTGTCAATAGATGTCGTTGCAGTCGAATATCTCCAATCATATTGTGTCTTACCGTATAGTGTTGGAAATGTGAGATTTTAGGCTTAATTTAACCAAAAAGTATTACAAAATTAAATTCGGGAAAGTTGAAAAAAAGTTACAGCTGTTCAAAAATGACTGAAAATAATGAAGAAATTCGCTATATTTTGACATTTTTGTATTAAAAAAGGGAAGAATGCCACGCAAGCCACCAATGAAATTTGTAAAGTTTACGGAAACGATGTTGTATCAGTTCGTGTAGCACAACAAAGGTTCGCTCGCTTCGTTCTGGAAATTTCGATTTACACCGATGAAAGTTTTACACTGATGGAATAATGCGAATAGAGCTGAGGGTTTACTTATCGCTCCTGAGTAGCTCATGAGACTGGGTCTTGTTTAGTTAAAACCAAACTAAAAACGAATCTAACTCAAGAACTTGAAAACCAAAGCAGGAGTAATCTTCAAATCACCATCGGAGAATAACATATAAATATATACATAGTTCTATAAATATGTATGTTTTGTTCATTAAAATGTAATTATATGTACATAGATTTTTTAAGAAGACTCTCGTGTCACAAAGTTCCCAATTCATATCTTTCATTCACATGCTGGATGGACATTTATTTTTAGCGCATACATCATGCGCCGCTGTACGCCTTCTAGGAACGACGGGGTGATTGGTGGCACACGGAACGGGAATATGAGTAAAAAACAAATACATACATATGCATAAGCTGAAGAAAATAAATAAGAAACTCAATAGAGAGAGATGCTTCAATTTATTTGTTATGGCGAAATTCGCTAATTTGGATTTGTTAAATTTTTTTGTTAATCATTTCATTTGACTTATGCTGTCGATCATTTATACATACTTGTACATACATATATGTACATATGTATGTTTATGACTCACGCTTGTTTATGCGCACATTTCAATTAATCAATTGATTAAAATTTCTTTATTTACAGTTGCAATTATGAGCAATTGAGTCATGGATGCGCGTTACCTCAGAAATTCGCTTTTTGAGAGTAATACTGTGGCGTGCTTTGTGGAAGAAACGCAGTGATATTAATCATTCCTAATTTTTGAGAAACAACAAGTTAATAGAAAGAACACAACTTTTGGTCGAAGAACTCAATAACCGACATTGAAAGTATTAAAAGCGCCATTTCTTGCTAGAATTCTGATACATATGTATGTATGTAGTTTTAAAATTGACGCATGAAATGCGAATTGCAAATGCTTATAAATTTCCTGTGATGTTAAACTAGAAAAGAGTGCTGACAAGCCCCAGACGGATTTACATGCAAAAAGCATGCGTGAACTGTTATAAAAAGACTCCATACAACAACTGTGATCGGTCAGTTTGTAAGGCAGCTATGTATATGCTATAGTGATACGATCAATCCGAACAATTTCTTCAGAGACGACTTCAATGGCACACCCAATAAACCATGCCAAATTGTTATTGTTATCGTGAAGATATCTCGTGAAATCGGAAATTTTTCCATACAAAGACTTGATTCCGATCGTACAGTTTGTATAGCAACTATATGCTAAAGTGGTCCGATATTTGCCATTCCGAGAAATGTATAGCTTCCTGGTGGGAAAAGGACGGAGCCAAAGTTTCAGATGGATATCTCAAAAAACGAGTGTTTAGTTATAGTTATATAGACTGACCGACAGACTGACACAATTAAATCCAATTAGGTCTTATACATACATATGCACATATCTATTTGTTCTGGTTTGCAGCAAAAAAAAACCTTTTTCATCAGGACAAAGCATCGTGTCACAAAGCATTTTTACAAAGGCTAAATTCCATGAATGAAAGTTCGAATTGTTGGAACATCATTTGGCCCCTGGCGGCTTCCATTTGTCTCCAGAACTCAAAAAAATTATGCGTGGCGTTTCTAATCAAATGAAGCGTGCAAACTTTCGCATTCTCACTTCAGGGATGGGATCCACAGATTGGAGGATCGTTGGAGCAAGTGTATTAATGTTAAGGGAGATTATACTGAGTAATAAAGTGTATTTTGAATCATAAAATTGTGTTTTTCTTATGAGACGACAAAACTTATTGAACAACCTGGTATTTACTTTATGGTATAGGGTTTCCGACGTTTCCTTTTGTGTGTTACAAACATGGTGACAAACTTAGTATTAACTTAAAATATCCTCTTTAGGGTTTGAATATATGTATAATGGATATTTAGAAATAGGTATTTTGATCAGAATCGAGATAGCGATGAGCCTAATTTGCAGTGTGTATAAATCGAAGGAAAAAAAGCCAGAATTTCAATATTTTGGTGTGAGTTAAGTGTTAAGAATTTAGTGATTAAATATACTGTTCTTTTTTAAGATTTTCAAGATGGTTAGATATTGTTGAAATGTATTTTTGCAAAAGCACTAAAGGCACGGAAAAGTTTGAAAACCTCCAAAAAAAACAAGCCTTTTTTTCATTTTCCAAAATCACTAAAAACTAGCGTGTTTTTTATGCTTTCAACACAAAACTTATGAAAATATTATATATGTATATACACATACTTATAAATATATATAAGTATACATATATTCCTGCTGTTTTGGCGGCAGTTTGACGATTTAAAAATATACTCATGTGCGCACAGAGTTTAGAACAGAACATAACAAATTCTTTCGCAAAAAAAAAAACATAAAAAGCAAACACAAAAAAGTATAAAATAAAACACAGTTTTGAGAAAAAAAAAACAAAAAAAAATGGAAGCAAAACAAAATTGGAAATCGTACAATAAAAAACGCAGACGCGGCATTAATATTCGGCGCGTCCCTGTCCACATGACCGCGTGTCGTCTGACTTACGATCAGCTGTACGACGAACGTGCTTAGGCCGGCGCACTACTTCTCACTCCAACGCACTCGTTATCCTACTCTTTTGTCTGGTGTTCGCTGGCACTTTTCCGAATTGCAACGACTGAGCACAGCCAAGTACAGGGAAATATGACGTTTTGGCACATTTGGCCTTGTCTATTGTCGGCAATGTTCAATGTGCCTTTAATGAGAGATCGAAGTGCTTGTATACACACTGTATGTATGAATGTACATATAACTTTGTAATTGCATTATTATTTTGCTTTCTTTCGTTTCTCCGTGTTTTCAGCGTTTATTTTTTTCGCCAAAAAAACCGAACGCAGTGTTGTGAGCGAAGGTACGCAAAATTTGTTGAGCAAAATATTCGTACATGGCAACAAAATAGATACATACACATATATGTATATATATATATATATATTATTGAAATCGGTACACAGTTTATACAAACGGTCTTTTTGGGAAAATTCGAAATCGCATTTTATGAAAATAATGCCGCCCAAGTGGCTGTTATTGGAATCTGTACATACTCCTACATACCTACACAAATAAATTGCGAGTACATATGTTCGTGAGTCCAGTAAATTGTCGCCTGCAGTCACACAAGCGTCTGGGCGTTTTGGTCCAACAACTCTGTGTGCCTTAACTAAAAATAACTTTTAGCCGAGTGAACATAAAAAAAGCGAAAATAATATAAAATTGGTCGAAAAAAGAAGAAAACCTTGTTGACGTCAAAGAATAAGCGAGATATTAAATAAATGAACCCAAATAAAAAATGAGTAATTTGATTGTGGGCAGTTGAAGACGTGATGGGTCCAGCGGTAGAAGAGAGTACCAAATAAACACACTCACACAAGCGAATACTCTATATGTGTTGGCAATAAAATGGCTTTTAAAGTCTATAAATTCGAAGGAATTACTAAATGATATTAAAAAGTAATTAAAAATTATATTTAATTGAGGTATTGAAATGCGCACTGCTGTGTTTGATCTGTTTTGATAGCGCGCTCCTGGGCCAAGCGCAATGGGATGCATGATGAGCAGCAATGTTTATGGGAAACAGTAAGCAATTAAAAAACTAAATTGTATTCAAGAATTTTTTCAAAATGTACAAAGACACGCTGTTCCAGCGGAAATATAAAAAAATATATTTTTTCGAGTTGGAAATGAACGACTTTTCGAATTCAATTCAAAATGAGCAATTAATGTAAAAAGTAGTCAGTAGCACTGTAGAGAATTTAGGAACGTAAAATTGGACATCGGTAGGTTTTTCTCTTGTTACGCTTTCTTCTTCCAAATGGGGCACCTCTCATTAAGTCTGGAAAATTCTCTAATATAAAACGAGCATCAATGCCTAGCCACCGTATTTAAGAGATTTGGCTTCCAGTGGCTTTTTTCAGTTTTCGAAACTGAGAAATCCGCTTCGTGGAACGCGACATTAGTCCATTGCCCCAATATATATTAACTTCCGACCGTGGACCTCGGAAATGCTGGCAATATAAACTTGGAAAATTCCCATCAAGCAATGCTCAGTTCTTCTATTATTCAACTACTCTATTTTTTTTTTATAAATAGTCGAACATACTGTGCACATACATATCAACACCATTATATTTGAATAAGTATTTTCTGTCTAGCAGTCAAAACTTTTTTTTGCATTCATATACTAGAAGTATATTTTTTGCAAAAGTCGGAAAACTTTAGTCCCAAAATTGTTTCTGCATACCACGCAAAGTCGCGCCATTGACCACTGACGACTGCGCATACATTTCGGGGGAAAGTTGTGACGCACAAGCCGCAAATAACACCGCGACCGCGAAGACTGGCAGTTTTTTTAGTGACTTGTATTTTTTTGCAAGCTTCTAGGTGCTAAAGGCGAAAATATTAAATAAATTTGCTACTTGTTTTTCTTTGTGCCGCCCCCTCTTCGTCACTGATCAAATAGACACTCGCCGGCAGAGATCATGCGCCCCTGCGCCGCCACTCAGGCAGACATAAATGGGTGAAAAATTTGTTTATATAATTTTCGAAAATGAATTATGGCCGTAATATACTAGGGGCAAATAGCTACAAACATTTTGAATATACATATGTATGTACATACATAGTATACATATACCCGCTTGGAGCTATGCATATTGGCTTGTCTGTTAAACGCCATGACATGAGAGCAAACAAGAGCAGCATAGCTAGAAAGAAAAGTCAGTTCAAAATTTTAGAAAAATTTCCTACACTTGCTAACGCTTGCTACAAATTGTGCACAATTCACAAGTTTGTGGGTTTGAAATTGCTGTGAAACTTTTGCTAACTTGTGCCCAAAACTAGCATGTTTTTGTTTACCTGTACGTATTATCAGATAATGAAGATTAAAGTACGGCCAGATTAAATATTTAAGCACATTAAAATTACTACGCCGCAAGTAATTAATAAATAAATAAATAAACAAGAGTTTTGCTGTTGTTGTTGTATGAAAAGTGGCAAAGTGCGTTCAAAAAGCAAGTACCTATGGCCTGGCAGCGACACTCAAGGTGCCTGTCTGCGCTCAAAAGTAGTTGGATGAATGTGTGTCTGTGTATTTGTTCTATTGCGTACGTGACATGCCTGAGCGCTGAGACAAGAACAAAACACATACAGCAGATAAACAATAATTGCACTTGAAATTTTACAACAAAATGGCTGTCCAACGAAGTATGTACGTATGTGTAGGTACACGCACGGAAAACGGAAGTAAATGTGGTGAAGATTTTTAATACAGTGCACCCTGTGTTATGTTGGTATGCGCGGGCTTGTCTTTCAATCGATGTTTGTTTTTACAAAATGTTAGTGAATGTGGCGCGATTTTTTATTTTATTTTTTTTTCCTTAATTTTTTATTGTTTTTTCTTAATGTCTTTCGAATTTGTAGAATTTATAAAATTTTTGTCGTATATAACCGAAGCAGTTCCTCAGTTTTTGAAGTATCGATATGAAACTTTGTACGCGTGCTCTACTTTACAAGAAATCGCTCATTTGTCGGAAACGTTGATATCGGTCCACTATAGCATATTGCTGCTGAACAAACTGATTGATCTAAATCAAGTACTTATATGGCAAACTTGTTTATTTCACAAGATATCTTTACGAAATTCGGCATGGATTACTGTCCAAGGCCGCGCTACAATCCCAACACATATTGTTCGAAACGGACTACAACAATAAGCTATATATTGTATACAAATTGATCAATCAAAAATAAGTCTTTATATGGAAGATGTTTTTATATGACAAGATATCTGCACAAAAATTGGCACGGATTATTGTCCAAAACAACGCTAACATATATCCGTCGAAATTGTACAGATCGGACCACTATAGCATATAGCTTCCATACAAATTGATCGTTCAAATCACGATATAGGACTTCTTATACTATGAGAGATGCAGCTGTGCACGGTCTTCTAGCTTCGGCAGCTGAAGTTAAAGTTTTTTCTTGCATTTTTTGCTTGATTCTGTAACGTGTAAATTAGCAACAAGCCAATTATCATTAGCATAGCAGTAGCAACCTTAGTTGGCATATTTATAGACACGAATATTTGTAAACAAACGCAACTAATTGATTTTTACTCGCGGCGAAAACAAATGTAAATGGGCAATAAAAATCGAAAGTAAACAATGCGAACGCTTAGCAAATTTAAGCGAAGAACTAGCTCAAGAGCTGTGATAAAATTGCACGCGCGAAAATAGCAAAAAGTGTAAAAATTGTTGTGGTGATACAAAAGTAAATAAAACCCATATAATAGAGAAAATAAAGCAACTCTGTGAACTCATATGTGTGTGTGTATATTTTCGCGAATTACCGCACTTGCTCGGTGTTCGCGGTAAATTGGTCAGCGGCACTTCGATTGCCAGTTGACCGGCGTTCGAGTCTATGTTGGAGGCTATGATTCTTAGGTTTCTGATTGTTGCTGCGCGTACAGTGGCGTTTAAGACTGTTTGGATACGTTTAAATTAATTTCAATTGATACACTTCGTAAGACAGCAGAAACAATATAAATATATGAAACAAAAACGACAACAACAGCAACAACGCAGCGGTCACGGTTTTATTGATAGGCACATAGGCGCCTCAGCGAACCGCTTCGAACTCGTTTCAGCCGATTCGCGACCAGTTTAATCCCAGACAATGATTTTCCATTTAAATATTTATAGCATACTCGCAAATATAGCGAGATTTACGTCGCGGTAACTCCTTATTATTGTTATTTGGAATACAGCGAATTCGGTGTGAAAATGTGCAAGAATAGCCTACGCACAGCCGTAGCTATTTCATCATGGTCTTATGTATAAATACAAGTGTACATGAGCGTCATCAACAACACCTGCTACACCAATTCAGTCAACGACGTCATCAACAATTTTATTACCACACAAATTTGAATTCTCTCTATTCGTCACTTTTCAATTTGTTGCAACAACAGTCAAAACGGCACTTTAGAGCACTTGCTAGGAATGTTTGTATGTATAAACGTAGGACAAAGATCATTTGCCGTTATTTTGATTGAGCTTTGATCACCGCAAGCACATACATACGTAAACTATACTATATAAATAGGTATCTATCTATCTTCTTATATACATATAATTGATACTTATATATTATTTTTTCTCCAAATTGCACTTTGTTTCTTCACTTTTTGGTACATACCCTGATTTCTGGCTGCTCTCCGGCGTTTGCTGATGCAGTAGCGCCCAGCAAATAACCCTATATATTGTGGCGTATTGGCTTATATTGTGGAAACGATTTTTTCGGTACCATTTCTTTGTGGAACTGTACGAAAACTCGCAAAAAAACACACGCACGCACTGCGAACTACACGAATTTCGTATTGGAAACGTTCCACATTCGATAAACTCACGTAATGTACGCATGTGTATGTATATACATATGTGTGCATGTGCTGTTTTGTTTTGTTGGCATTTCATTCTACATTCTACGTATAATATGGAAAATTGTACGATACCATTGTTCCACAAAATATTTTGGCAATTTTGAATGTGTTCCAAAACTGTGAACGAATACTGTACACGTGTAATTCATTTTATATGGCAACAATGTAGATCTTGGCGTAAACGATTAATGAAATACATATTTGATTGTATTGTGAACTGGTTGAGAAAGGCCAAAAATATTCGAAAGAATACTACAAAAGGAGGGGTTCTTGCTTCCATAGACTTGATAAATGATAAGCTAGGCCGGTTTGAGCGTATGAAAAATGTTAAATGTTTCCTCGAAACTAACTTTTCAATTGCTTTGAAATTTGAGAAAAATCTGGAAAATAGAGAGTTGTATATTTCTATCGCGAGCGCCTAGGAGTTTCGAAAATTTAAATTTTAAGTATATTTAAAAATTTCAAAAAAAAAGGGAATAAAATTTGTTTCAAGTCGACGCCATATTTTGAATTTTTTTCTTTGGCAAAGGTCAATCCGATAGCGAAATCTTTACCAATGAAGATTTTTTTCAGTTTTTTCTTTTAGATCACTACAAGCGTTGGAATCATGTTAAGCAGGAAGTGCCGTTTTTTAAAACTCTCACCCCACGGCATGTAATTCGACGATTTTTCGATTTTGTTTTGTTTTTTCTTTTTGTATATTCCTTAAATGTCAATAAAAATCATATAAAAAATGTTTAGTAACAATGGTCTTCATTATTTTATCTTAGCCTAAAATGTAGGCGTTTAGACCAGAATAGCCGCATGAAAGCAGCTTGTCAGTATCAGAATAAGGAGAATGACATTGCTTAAAAGAAACAATTGTCGTTACAAAAACCCCCAACCCGCAATCTAATCACCGCAAGACACGCGCTTCGTTTGGTGGCGGAAGGAACAAATTTTAGGAAAAAAACTTTCACAAAAACACATCTAGGGCATTAAGAAAGCTTTATAGAGAGCAAAATGCGCTTTTTGGCTTATGACGTAATAAAATTTTCTCATTTTAAATAATTTTCTATACATTTTATTTTACAAAATTTAGGCACACAGGCAAAGTCACATGTGCAGGCCGTTCGACGGATGGACGTGTATCACTTAGTTTGTTTATCATTTTCGCGAGTATAAACACGCACACATACAGACAGCAGCAGAAACATAGAAAAAATAAAAGAATATATTTATATGCACATACTTGTATGTATGTATGTTTATTTGATAATTTATTATATTTGATTAAAAACTAAATAAATGTCACACACTCACACATGCGAACGCACATATTAATAATACATACCTGTTAAGCACATACATAAGTACAAGTGTACATATAGTACATACATACATGCAGCTAATGAGACGCGCTACAACGTAGTTGTAGTTAGAAATGAAATTTAATGTAATTTATTTATCGTCGACAGAAGAAAAATATTTACATTTCAGCGTTCACTTCAGCGAAATGTGATAAAGCAAAGCTGTGCGAGAGCGCGAGAGCAACAGGTTGTTGACGCACCGCTGGCGGTTGACGGCTGACGGCTGACAGTTGAGCGACTGCTGCTCAGGCAAAGTACAACGCGCCAGCGTGTCGGTGTAACATGGCGTATGAGTAACAAAAGCGCTTTACGAAAGCCAAAGTGGTGAGTTTTCATATTCTACACATACATACGTACGTATTTTCCTTGTTTTTTCTTCGCCTTCCTTATTTACATACATAAGTACAAATGTATGTACATATATGAGAAATGATTTGGAAAGCAAAGTGTGGAAGTGTGGCAACGTAAATATGCTTGCTGGCTTGTAAGGCCGATTGCACGTGTGTTTGTAGGTATGGTAAGCATTCATTCTATGTATTTGTATGTATGTGCGTGCTTGTCAGTCAAACTGTCTGCGCTGGCAACATTGGCATATCCTTCACTTTCAAGCAATATCTACAAAAGTGGCGCCAGATAAAAAGTGACTCAGTACACATACGAATACTAGCGATTATACGCTAGCTATGTAAATAAAACAAACAAATTTAGATTGCATTAAAACGGCTTGCATGAAGCAAAAAGACATTATTTTATAAAAACTGAAATATTTTCGGTTTTTGTTTTTTTATTTTCTTGTCATAAAAATATTTGTGTTTCAGCATGTATGAATGTATTTTTGTGCCACATTAGGGCCACCCTCCCTTCGTCGCACTGCCAGCGCATTCGCTTTTGTTCACCTACCTTTTGGATAGTTCAGTTTGACAATCCACAGCGTGTAGTCGCCGCTAGCGAGCAGGTAGCAATAGCGCCGCTTTTGTTGTGCTTGTCGTACGCGAGTCGCGTTTATGCAGCCGTTGACGGTGTCGTCGTCGTTGGCGTTGTGGTTGCTATGTGCTGCGTTAACTTGCAGTCGGCAGTTATGCGTCTCATAAATGCCACTGTCCAGTGTTTCCATTCAAAAGAGTATATCGACAGCGTCGTCGCTCGTCAATTGCCGACGTTTCGCGTCCGTTTGTTGTTGCTTATGCTGATGATGTGGCGTGGTTACGGAAAACTTGACTTGGCGACAGCAGCGACGTGTCTCCAACTGATCGCGTATTTGCTTATGTTGTGTAAACTTGCGTGAAGCAACAATATCAATAAAAGAGATAACTAGCTGTCGCTTACGTGCGTAATAGCTGAAGTCCAAACGAATGCATGCGCGCTGGACCGAACGACGTCAAAGCGTTTTATGCTGCTGATTGAGTTCGCGTTCTTTTCTTTAGCAATTTAAGTCTGTTGATTGTAATCTCAACAAAAAAATTGTGCTCCTCTTTTACTTTTATTGTGTTGCATTAACTATTGTATTTGCTTGATTGTGACATTTATTGTTTGTGTGATTTTATTATGTGTTGCTTCGTTGTCGTTGTCTATTTTGTGGCTTCTAACTTATCTGTTTTTGGCGTACTTCCGTTAAGTTGGAAATTAATCAAGCGAATTCATATACATTTATGTATGTATGTATGTATTTGCTGCAATCAGGGACATATCCATGTAAGTCGACGGATTTATTACGTAATGTAGCTTAGATGAAATATGTTTTATTGCTTGCATATAATTTTTAATTTTCTTAAAACTTTTTATTTGAATTTCATATTATGACATTTTTTTAAATTTTTTTCTTGGTAGTTTTTTATTTAATTTTCTTTCAATGTTGTAAAAAATGTTAAAATTTATTTTATCGTTCCGTAAATTTAGTTAGTATATTTAAATACTTTCTACATTAGTTATAATTTTTTTATTTTACTGTTTTACGAATATTTACAAATTTTTAATTTCTTTATTATATTTTTCAGTTTTGTCTTATTTTTTTTAATTTTTTTTAGTTCTTAATAAATTACTGCCTTTAAATGATTAATTTTGCACTTTCAAATTAATTTTTGCACTTTTGGGGAAAATTAACTTTTGTATGTATTAAAGAATTTCAGCACTTTTTTCTTGAAAACTATTTTGAAGTATAAATTTTAAACACTTTTTCAAACGCAGGAAACAGTTATATTATAACACAGTTGGAATGTTTCGATATTAATTTTACTGTATATTTCTGTTTAGCAGAGATTTGATGAGTAGTAATAATAATATTATTAAATATTAGTTATATTTTTTTATTTAATAGAGAAAACATTATGTTTTCTGTATTTACAAATGTATTTATTTAATTTTTATATTCAATATACACCCTTGTAAACACATTTAATTCATTTGATTCAATGAAATCTCTGTCTTCAGTTTTCGCGTGTTATTTTATTCAAAAAAATATTTTTTAGTTTTTGTTTAAATAAATGTTTTATATAAAAAAATAATGCTTTTTCAAAATTTCAATAAATATGTACATATATATTTTTATACTCCTACAACAGAGTATAATAGTTTTGTTCACCTCGGCATTGTATGTATCACCGAAAACTAATCGAGAGAGATATAGGGTTATATATATATGTACATACATATAAATGATCAGAATGACGAGAAAGGTTGAAATCCGGTTGACTGTCGGTCCGTCCTTCCGTCTATCCGCGTTTTTTGGCAATAAAGTACAAGTTCGTAGATGGGCGTAATTGCCACACCCACAAAACGCAATTAACCGAAAACGTATAAAGGACCATAACTGAGCAATAAATCTTTATATATAAAAATTACGTGTCAAGTTGTATGTCCGCGATGGACTCCTAAACTACTGAACCGATTTTAGTAAAATTTAGCACACTGTGTACAGTTCGAACCAACTTAGAAGATGGGATAGTAAAATCTATTCGTAAATAAAGAATACAGTGTTTATTAAGTGAACAACCCTATTAACTGGACAGAAAGGCTGGTAACCAGACATTGAGAAAGCACCCTTAGGTTCTTTATTTTTTCCAAGGAAATTTATTTGTAAGAACATATTAAAAATTAAACCTCAAATTCAGAAGATGTATTTAAATTGCAAAAAAAGACCGGAGAAGCGTAATACGCCAACATTAAAACGCTAAGGGTAACTAGAGTTAAATGTGCTAGACAAATATAACTACTGTTGACTCCAAAGACAAACAAAGTGGTAATTGATGGTGGTCTATATTTGCATATTGATCCATATAATGTATAAATATATTGTTTAGTTAAAACATTTTGAATGTTAGGTAATTGAGGTTAGATATTTCTTATATTCTTTTGCTCAGAAGCGTAGCACTTAAAAACCGAGTTCAAGGACTTTTTACTAACACGTACTCTAATGAAAAGTGCCGCGCTGGAAATTTTATTTATAAATACAAATGAATGTACTTATAAAAGCAATAAAAAAATATATTCACACATACATATACATATGTGTATAGTTCAATTTGCACATTGAACCCGTCACATTTAAGTATGTGGCACAGTCCAATTTCGTACTTCGCAGCCGCCGAAGCTCAGCGTGAACGAGTTTCAATTAAGAAGTCAGGCGATTTCAGAAGTAACGCGAAGATACGTAAAAATGTACATACATACATACATGTGGATGTGGCTGTATTCGTAAACATAAATGTACATATTTTTCAATATAAAAGATTAAAACCAAAAAATTTTAGCGAGGCACGGAAAGCTTTCAAGGAAATTTGACATTTAATTGTTTATGGCTTTTTCTATAATTTAAAATTCATTATTTTACAAAAACAAAAAAAGGACACGTTTTCAATGAATTTCAGTTTAGCTAAACTTAGCTTCTGCACGTTTTTTAGTTATGAGCTTTCTCGTGTTATTTCGTCATTTTCTTTTATTTGTTTTCGTCTTTATTTATTTATATTTATAGCAAATTTTTAGCGTTAATTTCACTTAATTGTTAATCGTTTTTAAATTGTTTGTTTACTGTTTATGGTCACAAACTTTTCGCATATACTGTCGGTATTTTGTAAATAGTTATTTTGCTTGCGAAATCGCTTGAGTTATGTTTGTTTTTACAACATTTTGTTTTTGCTACATTTTTAACGATTTTTTGTGAAGAAATGAGACACCCATCTGTTACTCCCCCAAAATAACCACAGCATTCTGCGAAGTAAACAAGACACCGTTTCGACGAGTGCTCTTTCCGCGATATATGACACACCAGCGGCTTGGCAGCGCCGTCAAAGCCACAAAGTCGTTGGCGAATGAGGCGACAAACCGGAAAATTCAGTTTCATTAACGCTGTGTGATGTTTTGGTGGCTTAGTCCACAATAGTTATGTAGTAAAAACAATAAACAAAGGTGGTGCCTCCTTTATGTTTTCATCAATTTCATTAATTATGAATGAGTTGGCGGTTGATGGGGCATACGCCAAAGATTAATAAAGCCACAACAAATTCTCAAAAAGCAAAACAAAACAAACTAAATTCTGAAAAGATAGCGGCGATACAAAAAACGCTTTGCAGTCACGTATTTCCTATTGAGGTTATGTAATACATACAAACTGCATTGATATTAGTGAGGGTACAAGGTGACAAATGAAACAAAGGAGAGGCATAGAGATGGGTGAATATGGATATTAATTGACTCCGCTGAACCGATGTATTCTAAGACATAAGATACGGAAGTAACTAATAACTAAAAGTGGTCAATGGATGCAGACTGATATATTGGGTTGTTCACTAAGTAATTTCGTTTGATGGCAACAGCTGATCTTATTGAATTTTTTGGCAACCAACTTCACACTTATCTGCTTAACCGTTGTATATAGCTGTTATAATAAGGCTTACTTGTACCAAAGTTTTATTAAATTTTTTGGAATACTTTTTAAACAAGAAAAAATTTTGATGCCTGTTTTCAGGGATTTTAATGGGATAGTCTATTTTGAAGTTTTTCCTGACAATAACACGATTAATTCTGAAGTGTATTTTGTTCAGCCTGACAAATTGAATGATCCACACGTACAGAAATATTAGAGTTGATTAATAGAAACACACTGCACACTAGGATAATGCGAGACTTCATACAAGTTTGAAGTTCTTGACGTCAAAAACCACTTCGCCTAGTTTTTTATCTAAAAGGATCACCAATTTTATGAGCGTGGAATCAATCTTTTGCCAGAAAGATGACAAAAGGAAATGGAAAATATATAATTTCATAAAAAGTTTTACACAATAAAATGATCGTTTGTAAATTTCACTAAAAAAAACGATAAAGATCGATGCGATAGGTGCCTTTGGACATGGTTTCACAAATTAAAAAAAAATATACATATATACAATGAAGGTATAACGCCTGTGTCCAAATATTGGACGACCGCTTTAATGAGTCTTCGTTTTGTATATTCTCAAAGCCCATTTCATTCGTTTATTGAAAACTTTCCATTCAGATACTAAAACACGCCATTTCTCTTCAATTAATCTAAACGCGGCAGATTAGAACACTTTATTAATTACCGTCTGAATTGTTTGTCATTTTGTTTTTGTTTAATCAATTAGATAAGCGGCAAGTTCAAACTGGTATGCTTTCGTGACGGGAAAACTCTGTCAGGTAATTCAAATTTTTATTTGAACTAAATTTCACAAGTTCTAAGTAAATGTGCACACATACATATGTATGTATGAATGTGCGAAAATAACTGTGTATTACACAATCAACAATGAATGGAGAATAATAACTAAGATGAAAGTACTGTTAGCTGAAAAAGCGAAATCACATATTATACGAGGGTTTTGTGATAATTCGTTAAACTTTCGTATTTTCTATATCGTAACTATAAACAACGAATCTAGGAAGCGCTGGTCTTTGAGTAATATTAAAAAAAGCTTGGAGATTGAGAGTTATCAAGCTGTTTAAGACTATAACCGATCTATGAAAACGAATTGCGCATGCGAAATCCCAATTCGCCGAGAGATAGTCTCCATTTCATGCGATAAGAATATCACATCTCCTTTAACGCTGGGCTTACCAAAGGGATTGGAATGGATTTTTGCGCTCTTTCCAAGATGTGGAAGAAGCAGCAATTCAGCAGAACACCAACAATAAGCAAAGAGGACTACGGTTTTTGTGGAATATAAAAGATAATCAGTGCAGAAGATCAGGATTCATATTCAAATATCGCATCCAGCGGGATATATCCGAAAACGACGACACAAAAAATACTCAAAATTCAAAAATTATTTTTCGGATTTTTTTTTGATCGAATGTATAGAGGAATTGGAGATTCATTTCAAATGTATGATAAACCGTGTATTTCAGGTCAGAAATTGAGTTAGCAGTTCTCTACAACTTTTTTAGCAAGATATAAAGAGTATAAGAAGCTTCCATTACAGTCAAGTCTGCGTAACCGGAACGAACCCGGAATTTTATTCGGACAAGGACTATAAAATAGGCATCATTCCTCGAAATTACTGCAGAAGTAGGTTCTGCCGCTACCAAAACAACAATAAACGAATTCGAATCGAATACCACCGAATCACTTAATATTTTTATATGTGTTTTTTTCAGGGCTTCAACTCCAAATAAGTTCTATAAGATTCATTCTTGGCACATATTCACTCAGTGAATATGAATGAGAGAACGCAATTTATTTTAAGACGTTATTACGTCTGCGGATTATTCTGTTGATGCGAGCTTATGCAATTGAAGTTTCTTATATCCGAATTCACAAACGCCTCATCATTTAATCAATTATTAAATTTTCATTTGCACTTTTCCCATTTGCAGGCATTTAATAAATTTTAAACTAAGAGAAATTGTTGTTTTGATTAATTAATTAAAGCGCGCAAAAGAAAAAATTGTCGTCATTTAATAAATAAAATAAACGCCGCAAACCGTGAAGAAAAAGAAAAAAACATATAAAACTGAAAAAGTCGCGATTAAACGCACGCGCTTAGTGTCGTTGATGGAGAGTGGCACTATTGTTGTTGTAAGCCTTGCTGTTGGTTTTTTCTTTCGTTTTTTATGCTTTTAATTCGTTTTAATATAATTCAATTCCAATCGCTTTTGCAATTGTGGGAATTTCACCAGCGCCGCTGTGCCGATTTTCCGAGTTTGAGTACCGTGAGCACTTACATATTTGAAAGGCTGATTATAATTCGGAATTGTTTTTTAGCTGTTCTCAGCCGTTAGTTTTCTCACTTAAACTTAAGCGCGCTACGTACGCTTGAAAACCTGATGAAAATGCATCGAAGCCGTTAATAGCTTTTCACTTCATTCAATTCAATTCAACGATACGTGTTCGCACCACTTGGCATTCACTAGAGAAATATTGAAAAACTTAATTGTGGATTTAGAGAACTCAGCTTGGAGCAAATATTTTTTATCCGTTTGAATTTTCGTTCTCGTCGGTGGAGCGTTATGTGTCGCGGTTAATGCTAAACTGTTTAGCTGATTTACAAGTAAATCCGACAGTCGTCGCTCCAAAAACACAGACACAAACGCCGCCAATTCAATTTGGTGTATGCAACCCCTTGGTCCCGAATGCCCCGTCCTCGACCGACCTACCAACCAAACAACTGACCAACCAACGGTCCGACTGAATAAACAAACGGTGTTTGGCGGTGCCGGACGAATGCACATTACAGTCGTCTATGTGCGCACTACAATTACGAATACAATAACTACTTTCTGTGTCTCTTTGTATGGATGTAAGTATGCGTGTTTGCATAGTTGATTTGTGTAGCGCCTCGGTGCCAGAGCTCGGCTTCAATGCGCTAAATCTGATTATAATGCGATCGTGTAAATTAAATCTGCTCATCAGGCATTGTCAGCGGGCTTGATCCGTTGATCTGTTGATGTCGTTATCGTTTGTGTCGGCGACTTCGTTGAGTGGCATACGAAAGACATGGACAATTGAAAGCGTGAGCGTAAGCGAACTCAGCCACAGTTGATGGTAAGTTTTCAGATTCGTGAAAAATAGTAAATTTCCATAGTGTAAAGTCTCATCTCTCTTATTGGCACATGCTATACCATATGCCACAGTTTAGCACAGTCGATGACAATTGATAATCACTTCCCCGACAATGTCGTTTCTACGAAAGTCGGTTTTAGGTAAGGAACAAAACCAAATTTTTATTGTCCAAGGACTATCAACTCGGCAGCATTCTACCAAATTAGTTCAGTGATACCTGCTGCCGTTATAACAATAACACAATCCATGATATACATATCTACAGAATTTGTTGAGAAATTGAGCATTTAGTTGCCAGATTTCAAAATATATAAGCGTAAGGCTGGATACAAGAGCGACTCAACAGAGAAATTATTTTCACTGTACATTGCTACCATATTTTTATCTTATTGATTAATCTATGTATCTTCTTTAGAGATATCGCCCTGTGGTCGTTTACCCAAATCCTCGGGTTGACCTTTTGATATGTAATCTACAAAACGATCTACCCGCGTAGATCTTCGATCTTCAATTAGGTCTGATCCAATAAGATCCTAAAAGTACCCTGTATATATATAAATACATACATACTATAAATCTCAACTGACTACGCCACAAACTGATTACCAGTAGCGAATTATAACATTTAGTACTCGACTTTTACTTCTTCATTATAGGGGTTCATTGTTTTATCTTTTTCTTTACATGAGGTTATCGAACTTCAAACTCAGTTTAATAAGTACAAGAAAGCATACATGCCACGATCGTCACCATAGGACGCCCACGCGTACGACGGTCGACACTGCCACACCGCAGAAACGTACATACAAACAAACATATTGTACAAACTAAGTGCATATACAGACATATTTGTTTTACATACACCAATCGCCACCTCCAGCACCACCCACCTGCATTACCGGCACCACCCACTGCCTCAGTCAAAAATTTATTTTACACATACACACATACATATGCCCAAGAGTTGAGCTAAGCAAATGATTGCTGGGTTAAAAATTGAATTAATTCAATGAATTTGCATTGTAAAGCGGGCATGTATGATAACGAAGCGCAAAACGAACGATGTATGTACATATGTATGCATATGTATGTATGTATTTATGAAGTATTACATGTGCAGAGTAAATATGATTGAAGGAAAAGTTGCTTATATATGTATGTATGTTAATATACACATGTACATCTTATAGATGGAATTTTAAAGAGCAAAGAATGCGCATACATACAAACAAGTATATATACAAACATAATTTAATATATTGTATATCCGTGAATTCTGAACATATGTTCATACATATCCCCGATTTTGAAGAATTGCATATTTTCGTTTTATAAATACAATGTTCCGAGCATATACATACTTACATACTACATACATATGTACCTCTGCTTATTAGTATTAACGTTATCATATACATACATACGTATGTAGGCATGTACAAATGTCCGATGTATACATCATATCATATAGGTAAGTCACAGTACAAATCTCCGAATTCGCGCACATTTTGCCGTACTTCAATTAATTAACAATAATATTAGAAAATTGTTTACTTGTGGTTTGTGTTGTTATTTTGAATCATTATGCGATTGATATGCTCTACCTATACATTGCACAGACGGCATATGCCACGAAATATATTTTACATTTTTTGGTACATACATATACATACATATACATATTTATACAAGTGTGTTTATATTGTGGTGATAGCTCACAAGTTCGTAAATTAAAGTGTAATTGAATTCAAGTTACCCAAATGAACTCAAGAGCACTTAACGCTACTATGAGTGCTCCTTCAAAATTTGTACATTAAATGCAAGAATTAATATACTAAAATTTAAATTGGATGTTAAGTTAAGTAAAAATTATAATAGTTCCGGCGCTCAAGTGATGAATTTAGTTATCTAAATAACATACCTTGCACAGCATCGCTTCACAATCCTTCCATGTACGGGCATGTGGGTGCCCAAGCGCTCGCCCATTGTATTTATCTTGCTCGTTACACTACCTGCTAGCACTAAGTTTGGACTCGCAGATAACAATATGTACACTCATATTTGAAATGCACATACGCATATTAACACTAAAATGTATGTGTATATTTATTAACTAATTAATTTAACTGGAGGGAGCATCACTATGGCACTAGCGCAAATTCGCGAAGGATATAAACACTTATTGCTTTGAAATTTTACTGCACTGCATACACACACATTTTATTTCCTACTTTCACTTCACATATTTGCATAATTTTCACTAATATCGTAAATATTGCCGAAATAAAACAAATTTAAATTTCACTTTAAGAAAAACTTGCATGACAAATTATTTTCAACTGTCAAAATAGTGGAGTTGTTTTCACAGGGTGATACTGATGCAGCTATTCAGTGGGTGATTCATGTATTGTTAAACAATTATTGAAGAAAGATTTGTTACGTATTATTTAACTTATGGTTATACAGTTGTGTCTACATAATTCATTGTTATTCTTTTTGTTTCATTTTTTCACACTAAGCCACTAATTATTTGGCGTTTGTAAATAATAATTTTATTTTTTGTGATTGTGGTTTTGTATTGGAGTTTTTGGTGACTAAGTCAGTCATGGCTACTTGTGTGTAATACCCTCGTCGGCACTATCGTACCTTACTAGTTCGTCGATGCTATCTATTAGCGCTGTGTAAATTGAAATTGCACAAAACAGTAAACAATTAAAAAACGTTACGCTTTAAAAAGAAGATATACAAACACTGCCATTGTAATTAGGTTTATACAACAGATTCTCATTGCGGGCTACAGTCCGCTTTTTTGAATATTCATATAAACGGAAGCGAGAAATTTGTCGTTAAATTCAATTATGAGCGCTGATTTCTAGCTAGCACCTAAAAGTATGCAACCTTTATAGAAAATATCAAACCTTCAAGTCCCGAATTTGGAACCTTTATGGACGACCGAACATTATTACGAAGTCGGAAACCGTTCCCACAACAGTCGCTCTATGCAGACAAAGAACTTAAAAGTATACTTTTAACTATATATATAGTATACTTTTAAGTTCTCTGGTCTATGTAACCGGAACGGGCTCGGTTTTTTATCCGATCAAGGACTGTCAACTCGGTAGAATTCTGCCACTACAACAGCAACTAAGTCGGGAATGTACCCTAATCCAGTCAACCGGTTCGAACAGAGTTAGGTCATCGAAATAACAGCCTTTACCCGGACAATATCCGATGACGTAGAACCGGTTGTTGTGGAAATTGACGTACTCACCGATTTGAACAAGATTAGCTAAGGACTCTGTCTACCAGCATTATTTCAAAATGATTTCTACGGCTACAACAATCGAACATTATTTCATTTTCTGTTTTATACACATGCCGAGTATCATTAGCCATTTTAAAACAAAACAAACATTTATTTTAAAAAACAGCGTTCAACCGATTTATTGAACAAATTTTTTCTACAGCACTTATCAAACTTTGTTGTCTGCTATTACCGCTTATATAAAATCAAATTAATTGCTGTCCTCTTCTTCCTCACTCCCTTATCGACTTAGATTACATCTATTCGGAACGCATCATCTTCTCCTTTTGTCGCTGTAACTTCTTTTTCGACAGCTTCTTCTTGGCAGGCTCGTTTTCAGAAGCCTTAGACACGACCGCTTCCTTTTCAGTGAGGATTACCTCAACGTGGCATGGCGATGACATGTAGGGATTGATACGACCATGAGCACGGTATGTGCGACGACGCAGACATTGCGCACGATTCACTTGAATATGGTCGATGACAAGACGGTCGACATCGAGACCTTTGCAGTCAGCGTTGGCTTCAGCGTTACGCAAAAGCTGCAAAAGGAATTCAGCTGATTTCTTTGGCCAGCGACCTTGGGTGGTCTTCCATTGCTTGGCTTGTGCGCAACGACCAACACCACCGTTGAAGCGACGGAAGGGAACGCACTCTTTCTGTTCGACGACGGATTTCAAAAAGCGTTGAGCACGACGCAAAGGCATGCGTTTGATAGCCTGGGCGGTTTCATGGGTGTTCTGAAAGAGGAGAGATATCAATTAGTATAAGACGAAATCCTATTTGTAGAATAAGTGCCATATTTATTTTATTAATGTACGATAGGTCAGGTAGTAGCTGCGGCGTTTGAACTAACCAGCGGCCACTGTTTTTCTGCTGCATACATTTCTTTTAGCATTTTAAGAAGAAATTACGTATTAATTTTTTTACTCAATTTTTAAAGGGAAAACGTTACATAATTTTCAAAAATTAGTTAATATTTGTACAATAGGACAGGTAGTGGTGAATCGCAGGTGAAGGCATATTGACCACTGTTTAGCGATTGAATTTACTTTAAGCACAAACATTTCAGCAACGCAAACAGATGCAATGGACTGCCTTACGCATATTATGCTAAAAAAATGTAACTCGCTGCCTAGTAAGGACGTGTGTCCGGTTATCGATGAGTGAATGAGATGGTTTTGTATTTGTGACACAAGTTCTAGATGGCAAATTGCAGGAGTTAGCAATTCGCCAGCTGATGCTTGGCCGCAGCTTAAAAAGTGCTGCTTATTTAATCTAGCATCTTTGCAAAAGTGTCACTAAAGTATATTTCTTTCACGCACTGATTTAACAGGCAATTTATTTGTTTTGACTTTTTATTTATTTGTTTAACAGGACAGGTAGTGATAAAACGTTTAGTCGTATTTACCACAATTTTCTGCTGATTTAATGTAAGCATAATTATTTTAGAAGAACACAGGAATATTTCATGCACTTCTTAACGCATATTATGCTAAAATATTTATTATTTGTTATAAGTTCAGGATTTATGCTCCGAATTTTAAAGATAACCGAACAAGTTGCAACTGTAGCACAAGTTCTAGATGGTTAATCGCAGTAAATGACGATTCCCCAGCTGATGCTTGGCCGCAGCTTATAAAGTGCTGCTTATTTACTCTAGCATCTTTGCAAAAGTGTCACTAAAGTATATTTCTTTCACGCACTGATTTAAGATGCAATTTAATTATTTAGACCTTTTATTTATTTGTTTAACAGGACAGGTAGTGATAAAACGTTTAATCGTATTTACCACAATTTTCTGCTGATTTGATGTAAGCATAATTATTTTAGAAGAACACAGGGATATTTCATGCACTTCTTAACGCATATTATGCTAAAATATTTATTATTTGTTATAAGTTCAGGATTTATGTTCCGAATTTTAAAGATAACCGAACAAGTTCATTTATATTGTAACTGTAGCACAAGTTCTAGATGGTTAATCGCAGTAAATAACGATTCCCCAGCTGATGCTTGGCCGCAGGCTTTTGGGCTCTGCTCATTTCGTTTAGCATCTTTGCAAAAGTATCAAGAAACTCATAATTTTTCAAGCTCCGATTTAAGATGCAACAGTATTTTATAGCTTCCAGTCAAAATTCGGCACATAAACAAAATCAATGTATTAAACCTCGTTTATATTATAGTAGTTCCATTTAAAATACAGCTCCATCACTCGACGATGAATATTCTCTACATCATGTTAATACACCAAAACAGCACTTATTTATACACAATAAATACTCCACTAAAAATCACTCACCTTGAAGTGTACACGTAGATTTGGTCCGCGCGCCTTGCACGATTTTGTGGCATTCTCTGGCTCCCGCGAGTACCGTCCCATTGTTGTTTAATTTCTGTAAGATTGCAGATATACATTTCGTAAGTATGTTTTATCGAGCTGTATAAACAGTATGTATATTAATAGCATTTATGTGGCTCTGTAGTGCAAAATTGGTCAAAATGTATATTAAATGAACAAAACCACACTTCGGCATTTGCATTTCTGCACATATTTTCGGGTTGTTATACATATTTTATTGGATGTTGAAGAATCTTATTTTCCACTTCGACAAAATCGTACCTTCTTCGTGATGAATTAAACCGGAAAAGAACATATTTGATAGCTGTCACTTGGTGGGTAAGGCAGTGCACATCAATGCAAACGTCAATCAAATTCAACATGGTGGTTAAATCACAGGGTTGCAACAAATTTCAATCAGAGGTGTTGATTACCACAGGTTATTATTTTTAGTTTTTAATTAAAAATTCAAATGTAAAGCAATAATTTGACATTAAAATGTAGTTAATTCGATCACCATGTGTAGTTATTCATTAAATTTCAATATGTATTCCCTAAATGTAATTATGTCAAGCATACATTGTTGGCGATACAACGGCGACATCTAGGTCTCATTGTGATATTTGAGGATGACATCTGTACGTTGACAAGCCAACTGGGGGTTGAAAAAATCAAAACCAAATAAAACGCATCTAACCGAACTTGACATATTACAAAACCAACAACAACTATTACAAAAACATTATTAAAGTAACTTAAAGGGTGGTGGGCTGGTTTTGAACATACGTGCAGTAAGCAAGCGTTCAACTGTCACCGATAAAACAAAACCGAGTTCGAGTTTATTCGTTTCAAGCGTGGCAGTGATTGGGGTTGAGAGTGGCTGTGACGGCGACGTGAAAAGCTAAGCCAAAAATAGAATAACTTGACGTGCAGACACAAACCAAAGCGTGAGCTAAACAATTGGAACAGAGGAGCAGTAACTTAGGATTCACAGCGGCCATAGCAGTTGTGTTGTTGTGCTCACAGTGTGCAGTTCAATAAGTATAATATAATATTAGCAATATTAGTGCCGGGCTGTTAAAGCAGCATTTTGAAAATAGCGAACGTGTTTGTAATTTTGTGTGCGCGTTAAGCTCCATACGCTGGTAAGGCGTTTGGATAAATATTTCATCATCAACGGGCCAAATAAACATAGCCACAATAACAAGCTGAAAAGTAAGACACCACAAGCATAGACCAACGCTTTTACAGGCATTTGATGTGACAAAATACTATAACGGTAGTGGTAAACTACTAAAGGAAGAGGAAATATTGTGCAGAACAATTAAACTGTTACAACTGGTGAGTGTTATTTGTTATTAAAAATTGGAAGAATTAAATGCATAATAAATAAATGTCCTTGTTTGCTTTGGCTTTTGATATGTGAACAACTTGATTTTGAAATCGTGCAGCTGAATATTTGCATATTCGGCTTAATAACCCGTTCCGAATTACATACATATGTGTCCGACTTACACCACCCAGAAATCTATGAGTTTGAGGCACATACACACCTACATATATTTATAATTAATTAAAAATTTATTTAATTTTTGACTCCTTCTCATTAATTTAGTTTTCTATTAACTTAATTAAGATTTGCTAACCTGACTTTAAACAGGATTTTACGCCATATTGTGCTGCTCAATCGATTTCCTGCAGAAACTCATTACTTTCATATGAAAGTTATTGTTGGCTTTCTTATTTGTTGCTAGCGCCTAAAGTTACACTTTTTCTATGACACGCACACACACAGTTGCACTTCAGGTAACAGCTTTGGTATACTGTTCGTAGGGGAGCGTCGCTCAGCGTTCAATGCGCCCTTTCTAAGTCTGCCTTCAGTTCATTTTTACGCTCTTACTCTCTTTGTCTCTCTTTTATCGTCAGCCACAGTAAACCGAACATTAAACTACGACGCCGTTAACAAGCCCAGCATCGTCACACTCATGCACAACTACTAACCCCCTGCTGTAGAGACACAGCTCGGCTTTGCATAAGACCCACCACCGCTACCAACGCCACCCCACAGAACTGCCCGTAAACCGTAATACACCGCATAGCGTGTGTGCGCTCCCCAACTAAGTTGGGTTCCATATTTTCACTGCACTCGGCGTCTAAAACGTGTCTTATGACGCGCCCAGCAAAGAAGGCTGCTTGCCTCCCAGCCGCGTAGGTTGGCTGTGTGGTTTGTTGGCAGGCTTGTGCCCGACTTCTGAAACCGAAATTCTGGTGCCGATTTCGTGCTCGTATTAGCGCTTCGGCCACTCCTCGTTTTCTGTTAGCGTGTTTTTTTTACGTGTTGGCGCTATATCGAAGTGGGCTACCAGCGCTCAATGTCCTGTCGTCATCCAAACTGTTTGTCTGTCTGTCTGTGCCTATGCCAAGCGCGCATTTTAATGGCACATTGTGTTTTATTTTCTCGATTATGACATCAACTTGTCTATTGTCACACACTGTATGCATGTATGTACATACATATGTATAAGTCGCCGCGACAAAAGCTGTCTCCATTGCCCCCTACCTTATGTTCCAGTTTTAGCTGGTATCAGCGCTGCGCCTCAAATGACGCTTTAGAGTCCTTTCGCGCGCCTTTGTGATTTGATGACTGCTTTGTACTCAATGCAACACATACACATATAAACATACATGTGGATTGTCACCACAAGCCGACTGTTGCTTTCGAAGTTCGCTTGCACATATTCGCGGTCGCTTCGATTTTGTATCTGCCTACTGTGTTCAGTTATCTGATTTTGCCTATTTCCACCGCTTTGCACCTTCCAATATGTCTCCTTCTTTTGGGCCAAGACATCATTTATGAAAATTCGCTTTGATTCGTAGCTTGGTTTGTCAGCCACAGCTTTGCTGTTACTCCATGGTTTCGTTGGCTTTTTACTTCGGCTTTGTCACCGTTTATCCTTGTGGTTGTTCTGTTTCGGCTTTTGTTTTTGCTTTATTTCGACTTCTAGCGGCATTGGCTGCTTGTACCTTGCACCGATTGGATTGTTATGAAACTGAGTTCTTTCCACGTCATGTCTCAGCACCACCCACACTCCAACCCTCACTTGGGCGCCTTTTATATTTTTTTTATGTCCTCGCACGGCATTAAATTGCTATCGATTAGTTTCAAAAGTATCAACTGACTGAGCGACTGCGGTCAAACCGAACACAAATATCTGGTGACTTACTGACGTTTAGTTGCGCATTGTCCGGTTCGTTTTAGAAGTAAGGACGGCGGAGAAATGTAAGAGACGATGTAATGTAATTAGCGGGCTCAGAGCCATGTGAATGGCATACTATGTAATTTTATCTTTGACAGGGTATATTAAATTTGCCAGGAAGTTTGTAACACACAAAAGGAAAGATGGGAACCAGCGATAGCGGACCAGTAAAAAACGGGTTATTGCCTGAGGCTTTAGTCAAAAGAAATTGTTCAGGTCGCATTACTATAGCATACAGAGTACAGAGTTTGTCCGGAATAGGATTGAGTCGATTAAAAACAATTCATTGAAGAAATCGTTACAATTCTTTAAAAACTTTCAAAATAGGCTCCTTCTGCGTCGATGCAGCGCTGTCAACGCGATTTCCAAGCATTGAATACGTCACGGAGAGGCGAGGACTGCTCCCCTCTGTCGTCTCAAAATGATTGCCTTTCATCGGTCTCAGGCAAGGAAACGAAAAAAAGTCCGGTGGCCACATCTGGGCTGTGGAGCGGTTGCGGAAGCGTTGGCGACCCCTTCCCGGCCCTCCAAAAAGGCCTGGTGCCACCGAAAGCCCACTTGATCATATCAAACGTCTCTTTCGTAGATTTACCGAGTTAGAATTTAATCGCCCTAACGAACGCTGCATTTTCGGCTTGCCCCGCTTACAGAAACACGTCACGCGAAAATTTTTGTCCCGACTCTCCAGGTTCTCGGAGACATGTGACCAACCGCTCGTTCGTTAGCTAGGAACCCCCTCTACCGAATCCAGCCGGATTCAGTCGCGGCGGAAGAAAATCAGTCCTATTACTTTCCGGACAAACCCTGTATGTACGAAAGTGAATATCAAAAATTTTGCGTAACCAAAACATATTTGTAAACTGTTTTTGGTTTCGAAAATACTATTTCAAAGCTAAAACGGCTAAGAACCGTTTTTTCAACGTTTGATTGGCAGCCATCTGTCATTTAAATCCCGTTTAAAAAAATGGTTCTAACCCGACATTGAGAAAACAGCTCTAAGGATGTCATATATTTTTAATTTCAAATCCGAAACCAAATCAAACCTGCTTATAATATATTGGGTAGTCGAAAAAGTCTTTTCGTATTTCTAATCAAACTTCACCTTTTTTTTATATTTATACGACTGCAACGACATCTATTGGCAAAATGCAAAAATACTTTTTCGACTACCCAATATATACCATATTTCCCCTTGTAGTCAATTTGCAGCATCGACATTTGCAGTGGCGAGAGCACTCTTCACTCACTAATATATTGCAATAATACTCAGCCTCGATCTCTGCCTTCAATTTGGCTAGTGGCACGAGCTGCCTCTGCGCCGGTGAGTATGGACGCCACTCTTGCTTTTATTGCCGAAAATCGGAGATTTCATATTATACCCATTGCAATTGTTGCTGCTCGGCTATTACAACTATTGCCGCTGCATTCGTATATTTGTATATTTTATGCGCGTTTTAAAAATAAACGCTCAGAGTTCGTATTCTTCAGGCGCTCAGCTCCAGAAATGCACTTGTGCGCGCTGTTTTACGAGCCGTTATGTGTCTGTGTGATGCTGCTTGTGTGTATGCCTTAGGATCGCAATGCTGATCGTGTCTTCAGTGGAACGATCAAGGTTTGGCTGTGTGTGAATTTCGTAAATATTTTATGCGCACATTTTGTATGTGTGTGTGTGTTCCTAGTCGAAAGTTCTCACTTACACAATATGTTGCTCGTGCTGATCACTGCTTCAACCTAGGGTATCAAAGACACGTAGTCGACTCTACGTGGCAGGCTAATTACACATACACACACTCAATGGGCTCTGTCTGCGTGCAATTAAATGTTTTACGCTTGAATATGGTAGAAGTGTGCTGTTGGTCGCGCTGCGCTTATTCCTTTTGCCCGACGCGTTGCTGGAGTGAAAACTCAGGGCTCTACCCCGTCGTCTTTGCGCCGCAGTGCGTTGGCTCGTCTCTGCGTCAAGTGCTGAGATGAGTTCAGATTTATTTATGGCTTCCTAGAGTCGTGTTTCGTGCACTTTACTTTCGTCGTTGTTTACAAGACTGCCGTAGTGTGGGCTTATGGTGGCAGTCAACAGTTTAGGCATATGTCTTCGGGAGGTAATTGAACTGATCTTAAAATAACATCTAGACAAAACGCAGTTCAATGCTACTTGGTGGCTAGAGGTGTTTCACAAAAAATGCTAAACATTTTGAAAAACTCGGCTCGCACGCCTCTCCCTGCTTGCTGACATTATCTGCTGCTGCTGGCGATTGCCGAATTTCTAATATCACTTGATGTAACACCTATGCAACGAAATGAATTTATGAACGCATGTTTTTCTTTAAGCAAGCATTTTCGTTTTTGTAAATATTTCAAAATCTCTTGCTATTTTTAGTCCGAGATTAGCAACCGTACACGCTCTTCGGCAATATTTTTTGCGCCTGTACTCTTCCGCTCTCTCGCGCTTGATGGCACATTGTTTTTGTTTTGGCATACGCTGTCTCGAAGTTAGGCATATACATACATACATATGTAGTAGAAGTCGCTGGTGAGTGGGTCAGCCCGACAGCCAGTCGATCGCTTGGACGCTGAGTCACATCGCTGTCCTAAGTAATGCTCGTATGTGGGGCCATTTGGTCTTGAAATGAAATGCTTTCGATATTTATTCTTCGCTTTTAATGACACACATTACAAAGGCGTTCACATACAAGTGAACATTTCCTATACCCAAATATTTGTAAATACATGCATATGTCTAAAGATCTGTACGTGCATATAAATAATATAAATTTTTCGAAATTCGTCTGTTTGTAACAAAATTACAATTTTTTTTTTGTTTGAAATCGATAAGAAGTCTGTACACAAATATAGGTAATATACTTAATGCACCTTGTACTCTTTTAGGGCGTTAAATGGGGTTCCTCGTGCAAAAAACGGCCCATTTTCAATAATATTTTTTTTTTAATGTAAAAAATTAAATACTTTATTCAACTTTTTATTTTACCAAAGATATGTACATATTTTACAAAGATTTTGAGGTATTTTTAAAGGAAAATATTGAAAACAAGGCCATTAAGATGCAAGTTCCGGCAGTTCCTCGGAAAAAGGTGCTTTCGAGTAGGCAGAACCTCTTACATGATCATCAAAAATAAAAAAGATAAAATACGCATTTTAATTAAAAGCTTGATTTTGCTTTTGGACGAAGGAAAAACAAAAAATCGAAAATGCTATTTTTGGCAGACTGTTCAAATATGAATCTTTCTCGAGGTTTTTTTTTAAATCATTGTAATGAACAAAGAAAAACTCCTTCGTTCAAGTCCTTATAAATTATAGCTCGAAGTAAAATTTCATTAATAACAGTCGCTCTAGTTCGCGACAAATCTTGAGAACCCGCTTTGAAAACACAGTTTCGAGAAAAACTTAAAAGTTTTAAGTGGTTATATAGCTGACCGCATGCGCACAACGTTTCAAGGCTGCATCACTAAAACTACAACATATTTTTGAACACGTGCAATCCATGTAACCTGTTAAGCGATCTATTTGCTTTTTGTCAACGATTAATGCCATTCTCTGGTCCTCACTACATTTGTCAATAATTACTGGCGTATTTGAGGATTATATTATCCACTTTAAATATAAAAATTTAATAAACTTTGGTCATTTTTGATTTATTTTGGAAAATTTTGGTTTCTCTTGATCGCATAGCCGATCTCCGGAGGAGTTCTCTGAAAAGAGGTTTAATTTTTTTGTTTAAAATTATCTTAAATATACTTTAAATTGTTTGCTGTAACTTAAAATATTCTTTTCGACCAAAAAATGGAATTAAGTCGCGAACGTTTTTACGCCATTCTTTTTTTACAACTTTTGATCATAAAGAGTTCAAAAATAAGTTTAATGAAATTATTGGTGATGAAGCTACATTAATGTCCAGTTATATGGTGAATTCAATCGAGGTTTTAGAACACTCCAAGACGAATTTCGGAAAGGTCGCCCAAAATCAGTTGTTGTTCCGAAAACTCTTGATGCTGTGCGTACACTGACATTGCAAGATCGTCTCATGTGACCTATCGTAATATTGTGACAACTATGGTAAACGCTCAAAAAAAGGCTCGTGTCGATTGGGCGAGAGAAATGCGGCGCTTCGAAACACGTCGTCACAGGTCATGAATCGTGGATTTACGCGTTTGAGCTTGAAAGAAAACAGCAGTCGACTGTATGGGTGTTTCAAAAGTTGTTCGCGCACTAAGCACATCCAAGCAAATGGCTGCTTGTTTTTTTGGAAAAACTGGGCACGCAGGCGTACCACTGGAACTACGCAGATCTATAAATTCAGAGTGGTTTACAACCCTTTGTTTGGCAGTTGTCTTTCAAGAAATGAGAGAAACCAACCGCCGAAGACGGATCACTTTTTACCACGACAATGCTAGCTCTCACACATCGACTGAAACAACTGCATTTTTGAGCACTCAAAACATCTATTTGATGAGCCATCATCTATATAGTCCTGACCCCATAAACTGTACTAATAAGCAACTAAGATGAGTCAATTAACGTACTCTTTGAATTCACATAGAACCAACTATAGTTATTTAAGTTTGATTATGTAACTGTGGTCTAGCAACAATTTTGCTTATTTAAGCAGACAAATTTAAGGACAATTTTAACACAATTGGCTCATAACTCAGGCAGTTGGAGCTTTCTAAGCTACGAAACTAATACACCAACGATCGCTAAGCCATGCCACGATCCTTTGGTTATCCCCGATGGATTAATTCGTTTTTGAACAATTAAGCGCTATATATCCTAGCATTTCTTAGTTGGCATTCGAGTCTCGCTTTTGCTATTTGAATCGGTGATACTAATTATTATTCGAATTCGTGTTTTACCGATATACGTGCGATCATTCTTCTTATGTACCCTTTATAAATAGAATTGTACGCTCTGGTTGCCTTATGTAGCTTCAACTGAGATACAGAAAAGTTTTTCAATCTAAAAATTCTACGCCATTTGTAAATAAGCATTGTTCCCAATCAAGCGCAGCCAATTTCCTACGCTCAGCGCCAATTTGAGTTCATCTTTCTATTTCAGTGTTCGCTCGTATCCCGACGCGTCGATTGCTTGTGCCTCGGCGCCGTGTTTTCACTTAGAATTCTAAATTTCAAAACTACAAAAACAAAGTAAATAATAAAAAAAACACCAATCAAAAGCACAAAGTAAACTAAGCAGTTCTTTTGGCTGACCTGAACACAGAGCAGTGCAGAGTAGCGCAACGAGCCGCCCTCGCCCGCTTTACCGCCAGTTGATGGTGCTCGCCCACATTAACGTAATTCAAATATTGTATTCCTTTGCCGCGATTTGTTGGTGAAACAAATTTTTTAATTAAAAATAGAATTCAAACATCGTCTTTGTACGAGCACAACTCTTGGCTAGTCTGTGTTCTGTCTTTGAACGCTGTGCACGCGTCTCTAGTTGTCGTAAACGGCGAGGTGGAAGTAGCGCAGAACGCAGCACAGCACGCCGAGGCAAGTCGAACCAGTGAAGTGCCACTGAATCCGCGCATTCGGAAAGAAGAAAGATACATACATGCATATAGATTTGAAGGAAGCCCAGTGAGTTCCGCTGATCAGGCTACCGAAAGTGATCAAAACGATTGAAGCGATCGATCGGCCGAGTATTTACAACTGACATTAGTTCAACGTGTTGTCACAGCAGCCATAGTATTGGTGTCATTCCGCCGTACCATAGAGGTAAGTGGCATAACAACGATCTCAAACAGGCAACCAAGTGATGACTTGCTGCCTTTTGGCGGATATGAAAATAAATAAAAGCTATACGTGACGCAATTTGACGCGTATGTGTGCGCACATACACAGCCACAAATGAACGCGCGCGTTGCATTCTTACGCGGCATTTGGCATAACAACGACTTTCTGCGGACTTTTCCATTTTCCCCATTCGCCTTGTGGCCTGCTTATACGAAGACGTAATAATGCACAGCTTTTGGCCAACTCGGCCTACCCACACACACACACACACACTCAACAAACGGCGCGCACACGAGCTAAACGAAATCCCTCTCGCAGACATTATACGCCTGCTCGCTTGCAAGAGTATGCGCTCGCTCTCGCTGCTCTTTAAAGCGAACGTGCCTTCGTGCCCGCTTTCGCTTGAACTTCTTGGCCGCCACATCTTGGCGTGAATTCATTTCGATTTAATTTTAGTCCAAGGTTTAAAGCGTTAGTGGCTTCTGTGTCGCATCGCTCGTTTGTGCGTTTGTTTGTTTGTGTGTACGTTCGGTTCAGTTGGTAGGTTGGCTGGTTGCTTGTTTGTTTGACCGATCAGCTGCCTTGCTTCGTTCACTTGTTCACCATCGCGTGCGCACTCGCACGCATACACTCACGCGACCGCTCGTTAGATCGTCGCTGTGCGCTGATCGTTTGTTTAATTTGGCTTATTGGTTGCGTATACGCGTGTTGATCAACAAAAGGGAGCCACAAATTCAATACGAAAATACGGTTTTGTTATTGGCGGTTGGCTGTGCAGTGCCATTACAAGTTGGGGGAGTGGTTAGAAGTAAATGTTTGGACGCTTTGTAGTATAGTACAGTTCAAAGCTCTACCTTGCAATTTCAGGTATGTTCAATTTTGGGTGAATTTTTGGCAAGCGGCGTTTAACATTTAAGGCTGTGTACTTTCTTTAATAATTCTCCACTACTTTCTTTAAAGAAATTTCGCTGCAAGACTCTGCTCTTAAGTGTGTCGTGTTTCAACGCTGCGCGACAAATTCTAATGTTGATCGTCTTACTATAAATAACCAGCGCTGGCTGTTTTTTGATGCTGCCACCTTTGCTGCTTAAGTGCTGATCTTGATTTAAGGGGAGCCTGCTTTAGAGGCTTCAAAAAATCATTTCTTTTGAGGATATTTTGGGAGGGAAAGAAATAATTTATTAAAGGGAAATTTCTTTCATTTGAGTTGTTTTGCATACATTTTCTGTTTTTTTTTATTTCTGTTAAAAGTTGTGTGATGGGAGCTTATATATAATATATTAAATGATTTCCAATTGTACATAGTCTGTATGTATGTAGGTATGTACATATATCGGCCATTGAAGCTTCACTCATTCAAGAAGCATTTTTGAAGCTTCAAATTATTACTTTTTTTGTGAAAATAAATTAAAGGGAAATTGATAAACCCTACCCACATCGCTGTTTTTAATACTATTTAGCTCAACAAAATAATTTGTTTTTTTATTTTTTTCACATTGGAAATATAAACAAATATATAGTAAAACAAAAAAATATTTAGCTAAACAAATTTTATATAAATTTCATTTAATATTGAGTATTTTTGGTATAAAATTAAGCAGTCTTTCTTTTCAAATTTGTGGAGAACGATTGGTTTATTTTTAAATCTCCACTGCCTGCTTGCCACTAAGCGCTCTTCGTCTTACCGTGTAGCCGCTCAGATCGCGTTGATCGATATTTCAAAGCATACACACATGTTTACATACAAACATATTAACTGAAAAAGAAATTCGAGCTCTTCCATCCTTTTTGCTCACTTTGGCTTTTCTTGTTTATGATTTTGGCTTGGCCAAAAATAAATTTCTCATTTTCCCGTCGCCATCTACTACATACACACTATTTATGTATGTATGTACATACATATGTATATATGTACATTGAGGCGTATTAATGTAGCTTTATGAAGCGCTTTTCTTAGTATATTTATTCGGAAAAAATGTTATAGCTGCATCCATGTGTATGTATGAGTGTGTTGGCTGAGCTGATTTCTTGGTACTAAGAGTATTGGAATCGCTCGTGTTTCCGCTTGGAAAATTATTTTGAGTCAGCAAAGCATTTTATATAAACACTGTAAATACAATTAAATTAGATATATGTATATGTATATGCATTTATATACTCATATAGGATTATATTATATTCATTCGTATAGAAATGTGCATTTGTATTGATTTACGTACATGCTATTTGTATTAAGTAATCACTGAAAGGTTATTTCATTGCCTTTCGGAAAGATCAGCGTAATGAGCTCAGTTCCTTTGTCGGAACTAACTGATCGCTCAAGCTACTGCCCTTGTATGAAAAACTTGTTTATTTGACGAGATATCTTCACCAAATTTGGCACGGAATATTTCCCAAGGCAATGCTATAATCTCCGAGTAAATATTTTATATCGGACCACTATATCATATAGCCGCCATAGAAACTGACCGATCAAAATCACGTTCTTGTATGAAAAACTTTTTTATTTGACAAGATATCTTAAAGAAATTTGACGTGACAATGCTACAAACTTCGAACATATTGTTCGGATCGGATCCCTATTGCATAATCCATGTCACATCAATCGAGCCTAAAGCTATTCGTGGTATTTCCGGCAGCCAGATTTCCAATAAAAAAAATTAAAAATTGGTAAATAAGATATCGTTCCCACTTCGATAGATTAAAATCGTTTTATATAATGAAGCAATACATTTTTGTGCTCTTTCTACTTTTGGCTTTATGTCACAATCAGCTTTAAAGGGCGATACTCATGGTAAACTTCGACGGCGACGCTTTAACCGCTATCTGCAGACATGCCAAGGCAAAAATCCGTATATGCACATAAGTATTTGTATATAATATCATACATGTATGTATGTATTTATGTACATGTACATATATACCGTATGTAGATGGAGAAATAGCGCAGAACAGAGGCTTGAGTGCTTTGGCTGCGGCTCAATGCTTGCGCCACAGCGAGAGTGTACGCAGCAACAGAGTGTTGTTGGCGCTGTGCGCGGGGAAATCAGAACTGTTATCAGGCTCTTATCAGCAGATTCACCTGTGTGTGCATGACTTTACAGGTAATACACACCTTGCATATGACTGCAAATAGCTGTACTTGCGTGTGTGGTGTGTGTGTGTGTGTGATAGTTCCTTTGGCTGTGTTGGTGCAATTGTGGCTCATCGTCAAAGCCATGCGTTTGAACTCGTATCGTTTCGAAACACAACACATGCTCACATACGCCACTTAACTGTTATAATTCATATTTACCGAACACTTAGCCAAGGATTGGGCATGTGTGTGTGTGCGTGTGTATTTGTTCATTAGAAAAGAAAAGCTTATAAAATAACACAAAACAAGTCCTCAAAACAAGATAAAGAACTTATTTGTTTGCATTATTTTTGTAATTGTCGAGTCAGTGCTTTGCTTATTGTTGTTCTTGCATTGCACTATCTTGATACCTAATTTATTAAATGTTTACTGAAACCGAAAGAAGTTGTAATGTGGTGAAATAGGCGCTCAGAAGCGTTCTTTTTAGGGATAGAAAATCGGTCGAATCGAAAACGCTTAAGGGGTTTAGGTTATACCCACTTGCAAATCTCAGAAATTGCATTTTTTGTTTTTTTTTAATAAATAAATCAATAAATGAAATACGATTTTTTAAAATTTAATGTGCTTCAATAAACGGTGATTAATTTTGAAAAGTTCCCGTGATCCTGTAACAGATCTCCAGGATGAGCTTCAAAGAAGGCTGTCTGGTGGTGAGGAAGATTTTAAATATTTTCTGAAAACCAATTACCCAAAAAAAGTATTATTACAATAGATTATTAGCAGCCCTGCCAGCGCGATTTCCAAGCATTGAAGGCGTCACGGAAGGCATTCACCGGATTAACCTTGAGAGCCGAGGTGCATGCTGCTTGGATCACCTCTGTCGTCTCAAAATGCTTGCTTTTCATCGGCCTTTTCAGGCAAGGAAACAAAGAAAAGTCCGGTGGGCCACATCTGGGCTGTAGAGTGGCTGCGGAAGCGTTGGGATGGCGGCCTTGGTTGGGTAGCTATTCACAAGAGAGGCGGTGTGAGGCGGGGCGTTATCGTGATTCAACTTCCAACCGGCTGCGATGTCTTGTCCGACCCGATTGACCCATTGTTTGATATTTTGATAAATCTGGGCAATTAAACGAATACTTAGTCGAGTTCAAAACTTTGCGCACAGGTCTCCCAGCACGGTCTTCATCAGCGACTTCTTCCCGGCCCTCCAAAAAGGCCCGGTGCTTCTTGCTAAAGCATCTGGGTAAGCTTGCTTGATCATATCAAACCCTGTATGTACATTCGAAATAAGCAAAAACAAAAAATCGATCATCGATCGATATAACTCCTCAACTCTCATTATTACGAACTTAAATTCTGCGTAGATGTCTTATTTGTTCACTAGATAATTTAAGGCCAATCAAGTTAAAAGACATTCCTTTATCTTTACGACTCACCTTTCATATTGTAAACGCGCTGTTTGAGCCACTTTTGCGACCTAACCTATACACTGTGTTTCTATTGGTGATCGTGGGTTTAAAGTTCTGTCGCTTCAAATTAACCTGATAAGGAAAAAACCTTTCTTATACTCGTTCGACGATAGATCGCCGATAGATCTGTGATGAGATAAGCCTTGAAACACTGAAAGCTTGTTTTATCTGTGGTCGTCGACGCTCGTACGGAAGTGGTTAAGGACCTATATCATCAAATGTGAGGTTATGGCACAACACAGCCAAAAGCAATTATATTTCTTGCCGAATATTGTTCAACTACTGCTCACCGAAAGCTCTACAGTCGTGATCTGCTTTCTTATGACGTAAAAGTAGTTGTCTTTCTCTATAAATCCCCACTTACTCATGGCACTACCACACAGCGTACATATGTATACCGTTAAGTATCACTTCACCTGCTCGGTACACTTGATGAAACTAATGCGTACATATATTTGGACTATACATACATACAGGTACCTAGGCATGTTTGAGTGTGCACCTCAATGCCACATCATTTACTTTTAGAACCGACTATCGGGCTTATCAGTGTGCGCTTCAATCTTATCTTAAACTTTGACGACGTGGACTGAGTGTTTGTTTGCCGCCACTCCACTGCTACGCTTCTGCAGGCAGACAAATAAAGCGATACTTAGGTGCACAAATACTTGTAATTATGAAAGCGAGTGTTTATGTGTGCCATAATAAATATAAAATTCACTTTGCAGCTCTGACTCAGCTGGCTTCAGCTTGCGCGCTATCAGTTGATATAGCCTAATTTAATAGATTTTTCCGCGACGGCGACGGCGACAACAACAGGTATGTTTGTCTTCTCACACTTGCCACTCCGTAATGTCAGCCACCCTCGGCAGGCAGGTTGTATGGAGTAGGGCTCAAGCACGTATGGCGCTCGTGTAGTTCGGACTTCCTGCACGGACTGCACTGTCTGCTAGCCTGCCGCGTGGTCTGTCTACTATTTGTTGACCTATTTAAGCCCCCCATTCCAGTGTTGCAATCTTAAACACACAGTCGGTGCGCATTGTTTACACACAGACACACACACAGCCCGACAATAAATTCTACTATTTGCTTTATTGTCATGTCTCAAACTGGACTTGAAGCGCTGCTTACATTGAAATGCTCGCTATATTTTATTATTATATGTAATTATATGTATGTATGTGTACATATACATATATGATACTCATACTCGCTCAAGTCTAGGTGCATGCTAATAAATGCTTTGTTTCACATGTGGCATTAAGCTCGCCATTGTCAGCTTTGCTTAGACAAAAGTTCGGTTTGTAATGGTTTAACAGCTCCCCGCACACCTACGTCGCGTCCAGCAATAATCAATTGCGTAGTTTTTGGCACACTGTTAATTTTTCCAGCGATTCGCTAATGATTAATATGGTTTAACTTGAATTCTGCTCGAAGGCATAAACATTAAAGCTGCTCTATATATAGTATCTGTGTGTACCTGTATGTGTGTAAGTGTATGCCTAAGTAGATTTACAATTTGGTGATTAGATATTCGACGAATTGCAAATATGTATGCACGAGTGTCTTTATCAGGTGCCTTTTCCACCGCACGATTGTTCGCTTGTGCCAGGATGGGGTTAAGTGCTCGTCCACACACACAGGCGTGCATTCAAATTATTCGTATTCCTATTAAACCGTATATGCCAATAGAGACAGGTATTTATATGATATGAAAGGCTTTCTTTATGTCCAAACTTAGCTTTGAGCAATTAGAAGCAGTTAATATTGGGTAGTCGAAAAAGTTTTTTCGTATTTCTAATCAAACTTCAACTTATATTTTTTTGTTATATTTCTACTAATAAATAAAGAAAAAATATGTAGCATTTTGGTCGCCCACTATATACGACTACAACGGTTCTACGATCTATTGACAAAATACGAAAAGACTTTTTCGACTAGCCAATATTAAAAACAAACCCGTAAACTAAACTCCTCAGTTTCAGTTTTATTTGAAATTGATAACGTTAACTTCGGCTGCACCGAAACTATAATACCCTTTACAGGTATTTTTCTTATATCATAAAAGGGTATGAAAATAATTTTCTTGATTTTGATCGCTCAGTTTGTATGGCGGCTGTATGCTATAGTTGCTAAATTTGAACAATCCGTTCAATTGAAATTGAAGCGTTGCCTTGGACAATAATCTTTACCGAATTTCGTGAGGTTATGTTGTCAATTAAACAAGCATTCCATATTAGGTCTTGATTGCTTCGCTCTTCTGATACTTTATAAGGTCTCCAACATTTCTTTCTGGGTTTATAATATTTACCCTGATAAGCGTACAAAAATGTGCGTATACATTTTTTTTAACAGCTTTTATCGTCTATACTGCCATGAGCTTTTATAGCAGCTTTCATAAGACAAATTTTTAAGGTCGCCTTGACGGGTCTTCTGACGTTTTGCATTTTATTAAGTTAATTAACCGTGATTGTTTTCGGATTGCTTATCGAGCTTTAAATGAAAACCGTATTGGAGCCGGGTTAAAAAAACTCCTTGAACATGCTACCTAATTTTACAGTCATTACGTTAAACTCCTGACGGACTACCTATAAAGGTTCTGCAATACAAGTAAACAAACGTGTACAGTCAGCCCTGAGATAGCGTAATGTATTTTGGAGATATGGCGCTGCGCCATAGACCAGAGACTAAGCTTCAGCTCGCCCGATACCGTGTGAGCTTATCATTAAACGAAAATCGTTATCATTGTCGCGTCAGACGATATCTTACCGTTAACAAAACGTATTCTCTACTTTTGTGTATGTGTGAGTGTGACTATGCTAGCCGACGTTGCGTTCGTTGAGCTCGAAACAATTTCCTAGCCGTGTGGCCGCTTGGTTTGCCTGTTGGTTTGGGGCTGATTGAGTAGCTGAGTGCGCGCGCTGCGCCCTGCTTTGGCTGAGTTTTGTCAAATGCTTATTAATTAATAATAACAAAAAGGCGAAAAAGCGCTCAAGAACGCAACGACAGCTAATGCGAACGCACGCACTCATACAGCGACGACTTTGGTATGTGTGTGTTTTCACGGTTTTTATCGTCAGGCGGCTATCAGTCAGCCACTCGCGCTCTGGGCCGAGTCTAACCAACCAGTCCGTTTTACTTTGCTCACAGCTCAACACACGCAGTGCGCTGTGCGGTTCGTGCCGACGTAGGGCAGACCGCTTCTATCAGTTATTTAATTAAACTTAAGCTTCGTGCAATATTCCTACAAATCTTATTGTGTACACATTTCCTTGTTGTATCGTTTCATATATATACACGATTGCTGTGCGGCAGCTTCAAAACGTCTCACAAAAAGCGCATGAAGATGGAGAAGACTCCCCGCTACACGCAACGGGAGCGCAACATGGTGCTGGGCTTCGCCGCTCAATACAAGGATGTCATCGAGAATAAGCGCACCGACGCCGAGTCGAATCGGAAGAAGGACGAAGTGTGGCGCCAAATAGCAAAGGAGTTCAATGCGCGCGTCTATCATCAGCGCTCCTCCAAGCAATTACGTCAGCTCTATAAAAACATGAAATTGCTGCTGAAGAAGGATCTCTGTGGCGAAGGCAAAGGCAATCGCACATTCATGGATCTGCTGAATACGCTATCACAACAGGAGTCCGTCGCACAATACATATCCGAACAGATGTCGCCGAACGGCGGCAGCGGCATAGGGAATGGCGGCTACGGCAGTAATCGACAGCACAAATACGACGATGACTACGATGACTCAAAGGTGAGTTGAAAAAGATAGCATACCTATTGGATGCTCGTATGCCCAATTGTGACGCAGGGGTAGTAATCACAAATCGAGGTGAGGTGCGCAATTGTTGTTGCCGGAGCGGTTAGTAGGCGCTGTTTGTTGGGGTGGGCTTTGGGGTGTGATTGATAACAAGTGTGGTTTACGCGCAGTACAGATTAGAATCGGCAACTGGGCACGAGCGATAAAATGATGAGCGGCAGAAGGAGAATGTCGCCGCAATTTTCATACAAAAATAAAAATTATATTTAGGCACGTAATTAATTCGTTTTCTCGGTTTCTGTTTTCACTACAAATTTCGTACTGATTTTATTTACTCTCTTCTAATCTGCTTCTCTTCTATGATTTGCATTAGAATCCGTTCCCACAACTAGCCTCGCTCGGCTACGATGGCATGGACCCCGATGTAATTGTCATTAAATCGGAGGACATCAGCGATAATGATCAATCACAGGCGCCTGAGGATATGGACGATGACGATGGTGACTGTCTGAGTTCCAAAGATATACCCGAGGTTTGTTTAGAGGAAGAAGATGATGAGATCTTCGCTACTGATTTGCGTCATTCTACGCCTGTACAATCGGCGCATGCGTCACAACGCGCCTCCTTCAACTCAAATGGACCGCATCAGCAGCAAAATTCCTCACAACAACCTGAAGTGACAATACAAAATGTTGGCGGCATACGCGTCGGCAGCATTGGCAGTTTGGCGAATCTCAAGGCTCTGCAGAATGGCGGCAGTAATTCTGCGCTGAATATACCAAACAGCAGTAATAACGGTAATAACAACAGCGGAAATGGTCATGGCGCACATAACGGTGATCGCCATGCACCCAGCACGCGCCACCAGGTGAGCCCCGAGCAGCAAGCAGCACAGCAGTTGTTACTCAACGGCCTTGGCTTGAGTGCGGTGCATCCGGCAGAGCCGCCATTACCGCAACTGCAACGCGCCACGCACGCCGCTAATAGCAATAGCAACAACAATCTTATCAATAGTACAAATCAGCTGTTAATGAGCTTGAACGCGAACGCTGGCTTCGCCGGCCTCCAGAAGAGCAGCCACGGCCACGGCCACGGTCACAATCATCACCATCACAATGGGCATGGTCATGGCGGCAACGGTGGTGGCGGCTTGCACAATCACAGCAACAGCAGCAGTGGTAGCAGCAGCGGCATCGGTGGCACACACAACGCAAACAATCGCAACAATGACTACCTCATGTCGCTGGCGATAAAGGAGCGCGAAAGGAAGATTGACCTGTTGAATGCGCAGATAGATTATTGGAAGACGTTAACGAAGAAGTTGGACTCAAACGCTGCGCATAATCCGACGCCGGCCTGCATGTGCCACTTTCCCGGCAAAGTGAATGGTCTGCAAACGCCGACAAGTAGCAGCTAGTCCGACACGGACTTGGAGGAGGAAGGGGAAGAAGAGCAAGCGGACGGTGTGTGCGGTATGATTGAAAATGATGCGGCCGCTTTGGTGCTTGGCGCGCAAGCATTGCGGAGAGACGACATTGTGCCTGACAAAGTTGCTGGTGGTGGTGCGCAAGAATGCCGCGCTGCTGGCAACGCAGAGCTGGAGGAGTGTACTGCTGGCAACTCGGTGGCGTCTTCGGCAAGTGGTGCGACATTGAGCGAGGCTTTCAAATTGGCAGCGGAGAACTTCGAAATTCTCGAGTTGGACGCCTATGCTGAGGAGATGGAGTTCGACGAGAGCGATGTAGCGTGTTTGCTAGTGAAAATGTATAAATAGATGTATGCGCACAACCGTTATTTTTTTCGTTTAATAATAAGCAAATAGATTTGTAAGTTTTACCAGTCAAATTTGTTGTGTTCCACATATTTTATGTTACGCGTTTATTCTCTTAATATTTTTAAGTATTTGTTTAGTTTTGTTTTTGTTATGCAGTATTTTTCTTTAGTTCGTAGCGTATGTACTTATTAAATAGTTTATTCTAAATATTCTTTTGCACTTTTTAAATGGTACTGAAATTAGCAAATGTACAAATATGGTTCCTAATCTAGTCCTCATGTCATACAAAAAATTGGAAAACAATAACGGCGTAACCAAATAATAATCTTCTGAAGTTGCCATTTTCATATACCAAATGAAAACTTATTTATTAAATATTTTTTTAATAATTAAATGAAATATATAATAAACTATTTTGTATTCATATTGGAGTAATTAGTATAAGTGAATGTTGTGTTTAAAAGCGAATCAGAAATTTCGGTATTGAAAGTCTGTAAACCAGCCTTATACATATTATACAAGTATGTATCAATTGAATGTAAAAAAATAAAATAAAATTTTCGCATATGTGCCCCTAAATGTTTGAACATACTTAATCTTATAGATACATAATTATATAATAGTAAAATGTGTACTTCATATAATAAATGTATGCAAATTTTAAATGTACCGAAGAGCTTTCGAGCAAAATTTCTTTTTTTAATAGCAAATAAATTTCTTAAATAACTGTATACAAAAATTATAGTTGAATGTTAATTAACTAATTGAAATCTTCAAATTGGACAACACTATTATTTTTTTGTAAAATATGCGTTCAGAGACTTTTTGAATATTCCGAAGCATTTTTTGTTGCAAAAAATGTAAATGGATTTATAAAAATATTGTATATAGATACTTTTGTCATATATGATGGAGAATGTGAATAAAGTTTACTAAAAAAAACAAAGATGCTCATATTTTGAACATCTGCATCAATATTACAATTATCAATGAAACAATTTTTGAAGACATTTTACTTTTTTTAAATGACGAAACCAATTAATTTTGCATTGTTTATTGATAAAAATACATATTTAATTATATTAACCATTTTTAGTGATGTCAACATTTTGTATAAGTTTGACATTTTTAGACAGTTTGAAGCACACTGTGGCAAAGTACGACAGCGGTTGGTGTATACACTAGATTGTCGATTTTTTAACATTTTAAATATTAATTTCGGTTTATCAATGCAACCATGTGCTCTTATCGCCATTGTATTGACGTTCTTTAAAGAAGAATAAGCATAAAAATTTTGCTTGCGAGTTCTTACATATCCAGAATTTTTCTCACTTTGTTATTGATAAATTTACATAAAATTGTTAAATTTGCTAAATTGTGCTATCCTTTCAGCATTTCATTAAGGTATAAAAGTTTCGTTAATAAGTATAAAATAAGTGTGAGTGCGAAAAGTTAAAATTGCTGCCTCGCATTGGCTTATTGATATTATTGGTTGTTTGGAATAGGTGTAGAAATATCGGTGTTGATGTTGAAGGAGGCGCGGCTGCAACACTGATTGGATCGCAAAGGAACGAAATGCAGTTGTAATGTGAGTGACAATATATACTTTTAATTTAATATATGTGTGCATGTTTATGTGCTTGCATGTAAGTGAAAATTGTTAATGCTCCCACCGTCGGGTGGCTGGGGTGCCTTTTAGGGTATATGCCTAGAGGCAATGCGAAGAAAATTGAAAGTGCTCAATTAAATTCCAAGCAGCGTGCAACATCAAGACGACGCAGTGCAGCTTCGAACCAACCGGGCAGCATAGGCTTAGACTTTGCGACTTGCCTGTTCATAGACTATTCGGCAGTACGCCGCTAAGTTAGCTAGTGTATTCGTCATATTTTGATGTCGGCGTTTCCTACGGTTTTGTTAGCGCCGTCGCAGTCGCAGCCTTTGTCAATGTGTTGTTAAATATTGTCGACGCCACATCGTTGTTTCTGATTGCTAAGGTAGTCTAGTGGTGGTCGTTCGCATTAGTAGACGTCGTTGTCATCGCGTTAATTTGAAAAGATTACAATTGGTTACGTACGAGTGGAAAACAAGTAAAATCGTGAAAAATAGGTTGTGAACGTTTGTCGCAAACGTCGACATATTGACGGTGTAGGGATTCATTTTTATTACTTTGCTTAAAGAAGTTTTTGCAAAGCGAATTCTAATTTAATGAATTTTGTGCCGTGGTAAGTTATGTCGTTAAAGCCAAATACATCACATTCCCGCATACGTGTGCCACACGCTGAGTCAGAGACTTGATAGACATAAAAGTGCCGAAGTAAAATAGTGATTTTTTTGCATACTTTTGCTACTTTGTGATTGATACAGATCTGTGCAATATCCATTCAATGTCGGGGTATTCCATGCAGTCAGCTGCGTCTGCCACCGCCCACAAACCTAATTGAGTTTATGTTTTACCCATATTATTCCGTCTAGACGTACATGCAACTTCAGCAGCGTTTTGTTATAGAAAGTTATATTTATGTATATGTGTTTGTGTGTGAATTAACGAGCGTTCATGCAGCCATTTCATCCCTACTCCTGAGTCATACCACAAGTGTCTGCCTTTTTGAACATTAGGTTGCCGTCGTCGAGCTGGCCAATGCACTTTGCAGAGCCAAGTAACTAAAAACGACCAAAACTTTTATACACAGTGATTTAATGGTAAACAAAGAAAGTAGCACGACGGTAGAAAAGAAAATGAATTAACAAACATTTACTTTATTGCCTTTTTATAATTACCATTGAATTTCATTTACCTATTTACCTACCACCAAAAACTATCAGTATAAATGTACATATAGCAGCATTTATCAATAACTTGGAATTGTTTATTTAATACAATTGGTTAAGTTTGTTTTACTGTTTTCGGTTAACAACAATAATTTATTTATTAGCAAATTTATTGGGTATTCATTCAACAAAGCCAATAATATGTATATACATACATATGCTATATAAAATATTATCTATACATTTTTGACGCTGTAAAACGATGAAGCCCAGTGTTGGCTGTCGGCGTCCAGCCGCCACGCACGCTGCTATTGAAGCTCGGCGACGCTCACTAATATTGTCTGGTGCCTCACCTTCTTTTCCGCTTTTTCACTTCCTTTTTCCTGCGGTGCTGTCTACCGTTGTCTACTGTTTGTTGTCGCTGCTGCTTCTTCATATTTTATTTTTACTTTTCTATTACATTCCATAAGACTTTTGAATAAGAAAACTTCTAGAGTAGCAAGCTTTTTCAATATTTTAAGTAATCGCTTTTATATTATGTGCATTGTGTGTGTGAGTTCATTCCTTTAATTTTTTTATTATTCGCATTGTTTTTCGTTTCATTTGTTGTAGATATCGTTGCAAATTTATGCTTAATATTTTTTTGCAGTTTTAACCTGTCGTATATGTTGTCATCACTGACTCACTCCGCACCGTTCGTTGTGAGTCGCAAATCTTTGCTGCATACAGGCCAAAATATTTATAGTACGTATATTTATCAAATACTAACGTCATCGTTGAATCGCATTTATTCACAAACTATTATTAACCTAACTAATAGTGTGTTTACATTTATTATTTTGTGCTAACGTCATCAACGCGAAACCTCATCATTCGCAAATTGTGTGTGTGCTCAGAACAATCTCTTGAAATTTCAACATACAAATATTCGTATATAATTAGACTCGCAAACGTCATCAACTACATTGCACGCGCCAGAAAGCCATTGAAAAGAAATAGCAAAAAATATCACTGACAAACTAGTCTACTCTACTCTACTCAATATTGTGTGTGTGCACCTTTAGCGGAAGCTATTTAATTAATTTCTTAAAATATTGTAAAAACCCATAAAAAACATACATATTCAGCCAAAAAGCAAATAACAAATATTTACTAAATCCGCTTTGGCCTACAAACTATGGCTGATTTAATACGTCTAGGGAATGTGGATGCTGCCATACATAAGGATAAACTTGGTTCACCGACTGGGGGCTTAGATGATGGTAATTTAGCAGCTTTTGGTATAAACGCACTAATGGCCACAGGAGGTATCGACATGGGTGACTTGGCCCAGGAATTAGATCAGGATGAGTTTGATGGTCCAAATATGTTGAATGGTAAGTGCCGGAATGTTTATGTTTTATTATAAAAAAATCATTATTTTCAAAGAATGTAATCTATAACTTCCATAAATTGACAATATTTTTTAGGTGAACGACCAGCCATAATTGCACCACCGGAGAGTGAATGGTATCATGGGCGTTTGGATCGTTATTCAGCTGAATCGCGACTACGCGGAACTGGCAAATTAGGCAGTTATTTGGGTAAGTCAGATAGTTGATACTAGAAGAAAATAAAATATTAGAGCTACTACAAATTAAATTATTCGTGAAATGTGCTTAATCATAAATAATTTTTTAAAGTGAAAATTTTTCCTGTTTTTTAATTTTTACTTTTTTTTAATTGAAGTTCGTGAAAGCGATCGCAAGCCGGGTTCATATGTATTAAGCTATTTAGGACGTACTGGCATTAATCATTTTCGGTGAGTAATTCAAATATTTTAGGCTTCTAAACGTTTTCATAGATTTATTTATTTATGTTTCTTTACTTCATTTTATCAGCATTACTGCCGTGTGTGGTGATTTCTATATTGGTGGACGTCAATTCGTGTCGTTGAGCGATCTCATTGGCTATTACACCTCATGCAGTGATTTGTTGAAACGTGAGCGCCTGGTGCTACCAGTGCCACCGCCAGAGCCGGTGAACGATAAGAAGCGTGTTGTGGCACATTTACCCTATACCAAAATGGCTGACACAGATGAGTTAAGCTTTCAAAAGGGTGATATATTTTTTGTGCATAATGACATGGGCGACGGTTGGTTGTGGGTGACAGCTCATCGCACTGGTGAGCAGGGCATGATCTTCCGTGAACTAGTCGAGGATTTGGATCCGGCAATCGACCCAAATACAGTTTTCCCTTGGTTCCATCCGAATTGCACTAAGAATGAAGCAGTTGACATGCTGGTGAAAGGTAAATGGCGATCGCGTATGATCGCGTATTTTCAATTTCCTACAATTGTACAAATATATTTATCTTCTATGTAACTGAACAACAGCCGGCCCAGGCAGTTTTTTGGTGCGACCAAGCGATAATTCGCCTGGCGATTATTCGCTCTTCTTTCATATTAATAATCAAATCCAGCGTTTTCGCATTGAAAAGAAAGGCGTACGTTATCTGATGGGTGGGCGCACTTTCGAGTGCTTGGATGCGGTGATCAATCGCTATCGCAAAGAGCAAATCGTCGAGGGTCACTCGCTCAGTCATCCAGTAAGTTCATTGACGTCACTATTTTTATATAAATTCATATTTATTTACTTGGTTTACTTTCTTTTCTCGCTTCCTGCAAGGTGGTTAATGGTTCACAGCCTGAATTCAATCAACAGTTTGTGGTGGAGAAGGCAGCCGAAAAAATTTATGCCACTCTACGCGAATGTCGCGATCAAATAGGTTTGAAGAAGTTAAACGGCATCAAACATCACGGCCCTTTGTTCAAGAAGTCTGATAAGACAGCCAAATGGAAACAATTGTACTTTGCGCTTATCAGCGAGGGCAGCGAAACACATCTCTGCTTCTATGATAATCCGAAAAAGACTAAACCGAAGGGTCTCATCGATCTATCGTGTGCGTATTTATATCAGTGCCATGAATCGCTATGGGAGCGGCCATATTGTTTTCAAATAGTTGAGCGCGCACTGCCATGCTTGGCTAACAATACGTATCTATGCGCGACGCAAGAGACGTACGTAAAATGGATCAATGCGCTAAAAGCGCAATGCAGTTCACAATTCAGTCGGGCGCAAATCAAAGTGCCGTGTTTGCGCGAGTTGCGCTGCTTGAATTTACATGTGCTCGAGGCGCATAAACTGCCATTCAAATTGGTGCCGCATCCGTACTGCAGCATCTCGCTGAATCAAGTGAAGGTGGGTAAGACACGTGTGAAGATCGCGCCCGATCCAGTGTGGGAGGAGGAATTCGTTTTGGAGTGAGTAAATAACAGAGTATGGTAGTGTGAATGTTATCGACCACATTGGATTTTTCTATTTTTCAGTGATGTGCCTCCGGATGTAGTCTCGCTAACAATTACGCTAATATCGCGTGGCAAACGCGGCAAAGATTCGGAAGTCGCTGAGCTCACCATCGATTTGGCCAGTCTGAAGAACGGTCAAGAGACGGAGGGCTGGCATCAGCTCACCGGCATGACACCCATGGGCGAGTGGGGTTCACTACGTTTGCGCATGCGCTATTTGGATGACTTGATTATGCCCTGCGAAGAGTACAGCCCATTGCAGGAGTTGCTGCTCAAGCCCGAGTTATGCGTTGTTAAAGCTTTGGCTGAACTTTGTCATAATGATCGTGTGCCGCTCGCTACGGCACTTCTACGTGTATTCCGTCACGAGAAACGCGAGACGGAATTGATACGCGTACTTTGCCAAGCGGAAATCGCACGTGAAAACGAAACAACTACACTGTTTCGCGGCGCTTCACTGGCCACTACACTAATGGATTTGCACATGCGCACTGAGTGCTCGCGTTTCTTGCACGCAGCCGTTTCGGAGACGGTGCAGCGCATACTCGACAGCAAGCAATCGGCTGAACTCAATCCCACCAAGATGGATGTGAACGATGATGCTTGCTCGAATGCCGAGTTTTTGTTGCAGATACTCGATTCGGTGACGCATTCGATATTCACCTCGCCCGAGGCGTGCCCACGCAGTGTGCGCTACATATGTAATTGCCTGCAAAAGGCCGTCGTTGCCAAGTGGCCAACTGAACGTTTGGTACGCACTCGCGTCGTCTCCGGTTTCATATTTCTACGCCTCCTATGCCCGGCACTGCTGAATCCGCGCCAGTTTGGCCTGGTGAGCGAAACGCCACCAACCATGGCCACGCGTTCTTTAATTATGGTAGCCAAATGCTTGCAGAATCTAGCAAATCTAATTGAGTTTGGCGGAAAGGTGAGTTTTGCGGGCTCTTATATGTGAATACTAATTTAATATGCGCGTGCTTTCGTTCAACCATTGCAGGAACAATACATGGAGGTGGTCAATCCGTTTATATTGAAGAATAAGGAACGCATGATTGTCTTTCTCGATCAATTATCACTCGTTACGGATCCAAATCCACCGCCAGGCATGTTCAACGAACAAAACTCCAATCATACCGTGCAGGATGTGCAGGACACAGTGCAGGATACTGGTAAGTAACAGTAAACGATGTAGCCAAGTTAGACATTTTCCAATTCTTCACTCCACCATAACCACCATAACATAACCTTAAGAAGACTAAATAAAAATTATTTCTCCCATTACAGGTCGCGAACTGGCCACACTCCATCACATTTGCGTCTCTTACTTGCCGGAGTTGCAAGGTCTTTCGAACATACTCTCCATTAAGAAGTTGGTCACCGTCACTGACATGCTGACAAAGCACAAGCTTAACTATCGCGAAAAGATTAGCTAAGATGAAAATACCGATGCAATCAACAGCTCCTGGAGGTTAATAGCCAAACAGTAACAACTATAACAACAGCAGTTACCAAAAGTCAGAAGTTACGTATGAATAGTGAGCAGTTGAAGCAAATTAATGAGAACACCAAACAAAATCTATTTATACAATAGCAAGAACAATTGATAACTTAATGAAATGCGCGTGTGAACGCTGCAACACAAGACATAATACATAAGTAGAAGCTAGGAAAAAGCAGTATGCTAGCCGAAACAGTGAGCAAAATGCTGGTCACAAAAACAAAATATTTCATTTATTCACGTTCTACGCTGTTAAGGCATTCGAAGTGTCAACTAACTGTATTTTTTGCATTTCAGCCTGAACATTTGCGTGCTTGCGGCTCACAGTCCACTTGCTTAGCATTTTAAATATGTTACTGAAATTTTATTTTTACTTGAGAAATATCTAGTTCCCGTGCTGCAATGCCGTTGCATTTTTCTATCAAATATTTGTAGAAATAACGAACAGCAAACTATAAACGCCATTTTCAGCTCATTTTTGCTTTGAAAAATTCAAGTTCAGCTTATTTATGTGTTTTTATTTTTTTGGTATTTTTTTATATTTATTTTATTATTATTTTTTTATATTTATTTTTATTTTTTTGTAGTTATTTAATTTTTTTGTTTGTTTTTATATTTTTTGTGCAAAAATCTTTGTTATAACTTCGTCTTGCTGCATTTCGACGCACTTCTTTGCATTGCCGGAGTGCACTTGCTTTGTTCTTTTGCTGAGCCGCTCTCTATTTTACTTTAGCAATACGAAAAATGCTTTCTTTATTTTTTAAATTTGTATCAAGTGAATTTTCGCTTTTAATAAATACACATTTTGTCCTTAGCTTTATAATATACATAAGTACATACATACAAACATGGATTTTCCATTTTCGGTAATTTTTATATTTTTTTAATACATTTATTTATTATTATAGTTGCTTATAGCGTTTTCTTTCTGTAAAGCTTTTTTTTAATTAAATACCTTCTATATACTCCTGCTTATAAATACATATATTCTTACACATATTACACATACATACATATATATGGAATGTCTTCTTTTGTAATTATATACATACATATATACAATACATTAATATATAAATAATAATCGATAATGCGCCGTGAGGACGGCGTAACGGAAGTGCATGACATTGCGTAGAGAAAAACATTTAATTTACTATTTAGCTTTAAAGAATCTCAATTATAAAGAATGCAAAAAAAATAATAGATAAATAATGTGTAAAATTAATGAAAGTTACAACTAAATACGCATTTATACCCTAGTCGAACGTACATATATACATACATACATGCAAACATACATACATATGTACATGAATGAGTACTACACTTTTCCTTTGTAAAGCATTTAACTATTAACGGGAATTTAAACATAAAATAATGAAATGTATGAACACTTTGTGCAGACACGAGACTGTCAATGAACAATAACCAAATAGAAATAGCGAATATTGGAATTGCAAGTAATTTAAAAAAGTTAAATATTTTATGCAAAAACAAGAATAATTTATTTTAAATGAAAAACTGTGTAATGAAGTTTCCAAAACTTTTTTTTAAATAATTTTTATTTTTTTGTAGTTATTTAATTTTTTTGTTTGTTTTTATATTTGTTTTAATAATTTTACTAAATTTTATCTTTACAGTTATCTCTATTAGCAATTCACTTTACTTTTCCATATTTTAACCAGAAAATTATTTAGTAAATTCAATTTTATTTGAGACTTTTTTTTTGTTATATTTTCACTAATTTTTAAGCAAATTTCTTTGACACCAATGACTCGAAGGAGGGTTTACGCCCAGCTAAACCGCATAAACAATTACTTCGCCAAACCCCCACCTCAAGGTCCCCCACAATTACAAGTAGGTCAATGAAACCATTTCCCTCGGGCTCAGATAGAAAATTACATTAAAAACCAGTAAAAAACCAAGCCAACAAGCTGCTCCTAAACCTTATCCGATTTTGTATTCATATATACACACACACATACATAAATGAGTAGAAAAAGAATTAGCAAGTCTAATTGCGATAAATAAATTTAAAGCGAAAATGTATTCATAAAAGCCTAAGCAAATGAAAAACTAAATAAACTAATAAATAAGTAATATAAAAGAATAATATGAAACTTGATGAATATGTAATTGTATTTGCAAAATTTATACAACCGTCAAAATAAAAATACGCATTTAGCAAAAAAATTAAATAATCAAGTCTTCTGCTATTTTTTACTGCACACGAAACGATGATTGAGCATTTAATATAGACTAAAAATACACCTATACAGTGCCTACTATACAGTCCACACTCATTGAAAAAGTGGTACAAATTAAAGGTTTTTGGGCTTGAGATAAATAGAAAAACACTTAAAAACTTAAAAACGTTTTCCTACCCCATTGCAAGACTCTCACTTAACAGAAATTGCCGTTTTAAACATTATTTCGTAAAAAACCGGCGATTTGCAACACATTTTTAATTCTCAAAAATTGTGGGTGAATGCAAATGTAAATTTTCTTACACAGGATTGTAGCGCATGCGATTCTGCAAATTTCCACATTTTTAGTTTTTCTCTACGACCTCTGGTTCAAAAGTTATAAGCGTTTTTCTTGCTAGTGTTTTCGGCGGTTGCTTGCTGCATGCTCCTGGTCGCCTGGTAGAAATCCAGGATTTTTGCTGCCAAATTAAATGCAATTTTTCTGCAGCCGGCAGCGACAGCGGCAGAGGAGGCACCCGAAACTTGGCGGTTGGCGTTGCATATGCAAAGGGGCAAAAATGGACCAGCGGAAGCGGACAACTATGGGACAGGAAATAGGGCGAGGACCGGAAACAAAAAATAACGATATCAGATTTCCGGTTCGAAAGTTTTCCGGAAGTGGAGAACCGGAAACGGAAATGAAAAATATTGTTTCCGGACTCCTCGGAATTTCCGGTTTCCTGCCTCGTGTCCCCAGCTCCCGTTTCCGGTTGCAAACGTCGCCGGAAGCGGGTTGCATTAGTTTTTCATTTCCGGTTTCCGCATGCCATTTCCGGTTCTAAACTTCCGTTTCCGGTTCGCCGTTTCAGGTTAACCCTTGGACCGGAAATGTGGTACCGTTAATTTTCACTTCCGGTTTCCGCCCTATGCCCACGTCCGGTCCCACGCACATCCTGTTTGTCCGCTTCCGCCATTTCAAATTTGCCCCTTTGCATATGCAATGGCAACCGGCAAGTTTTTGGGTGCCTCCTCTGCCGCTGTCGCTGCCGGCTGCAGAAAAATTGCATTTAATTTGGCAGCAAAAATCCTGGATTTCTACCAGGCGACCAGGAGCATGCAGCAAGCAACCGCCGAAAACACTAGCAAGAAAAACGCTTATAACTTTTGAACCAGAGGTCGTAGAGAAAAACTAAAAATGTGGAAATTTGCAGAATCGCATGCGCTACAATCCTGTGTAAGAAAATTTACATTTGCATTCACCCACAATTTTTGAGAATTAAAAATGTGTTGCAAATCGCGGGTTTTCATGAAATTTCACCACAAAATGCTTGCTTTTCTTAAATTTGTTTAGAGGAATACTTACTGTACGCAATGATGCGTCGATTTCGTGCCGCAATCGTTTAATAAAACAACATTTTTTATTCAAATTTCCATGTTTGCGCTATATTGCATAATTTATTGCGAATATTCTGTTTTAGATTATTTATGAATGTTTTCTTGTATGCTACATACGATCCACATATCAACCTTTGGGTCGGTTTATAATTTTTATGTATTTCTGTGTTTCATTTTTGTTTAATTTATATTTTTGAATTCTTTGTAATAATTTTTAAAGTTTTTTTTTCTTTTTATTTCAATTTCTCTGCCATATTTGTAGGCTCTCTTACTCAGCTAATCTAGAAGCCAATTAAGTTAGCAAAAATCTTTAAATATTTCTTTTTTTTAATTTTACATTTTTGAAGTATTTTTAAATTCTATTAATTTCTTTTAAACAGAAATTCATATTCACCTCCTTTTCTCTTTTCTTTTGATTAAGTTTACTTTCACACTTTTAGGTTTACTTTTATGGAAGTATCATATTTGAATGGGGACCAGCTGCTTCTTCTTGTTTCTAATTATTATGTAATATGTTGCTTTTAATCATACAAAAACGCTCCACTTGGATTTCGTCTTAAAAACTATTATTCCGCTTTCCACTGCACTAACACATGCAAATTACACGAAGTAGCTGACTTTGTTTTTATTTTAGTTCACAAGTACATTTAATTATATTTAATTACAACAATAATACATACACATTATTTAAGAATATTTTTGTTTTTTAGAGTGGAAAGCGCAAAGCAGAGGGAAAGAGTGTCTGCAGCATATTGTATAATGCGTTAATACATGCACATACATATGTATACTTAGTTGTCTAGGTGCCGTTAGGCTTTCAATTTGCCAGAAATATTTGTAATTACAACTAATAAATTCCTAACTGCGAACGTTGGTTTATGACGGGACGTTTTCACCAGAAATACTAACAAAATTCGCAAACTTATTTCATAATTTTGTAATAAATTAAAAATGTAAAAATATTTCAGCTACACTTAAGATTTACTTTAAATCGCAAATTTCATTTTCTTACTTAATAAAATTATGCAATACATACATGTCTGTATGTCTGTATGTATGCATGTATGCATGTTTATTTGTATCACAGGGGAATATTTCGCTCTCAACTTCCATGCCGAAATAAGTTTTAGGGATTTTCTTGCATTTCTTTCGTTCTTTTTGTTTTTGTTTGTGTAAAAAGAGAAGAATAAGCGCCTAAGCTTGCCAGGCGGAAAATAGCAAATTGAGAGTGGCTTAAAAATATGCTTAGAGGCGAATGTTGTGTGTGTGAGGAGACGGGCGGGGAAATGGCATGCGATGATTTCACAAATTTTAAGCTTTTCTCTATTTTCACGTGTGTGTGTGTGTGGTAAATGAGGGTTAAGGCGCCGAAAGAAGTTTGAATTGAATGATCATGCGCGAAACTCTCACATTTTTTGATCCAGTTAGCGCATGAAAACTTGACTATAATTAGTAATTTTGTGTAACGCGTGGATTGCGACAGGCGCGGCGGCGGCGGCGGCGGCGCATCGGACCACAGGCGTTTCCAAGATTGCACCATGTCCCAGCTTCTGGTTTTGTTATTGAAAGTGTTGCTTTTTTCGGCGTTTGCCATTTTACTTTTGTTGTTGTTGTTGTTGCAACATATATAAGACTTATTTTTGCGTTTTTGTCGCCAGCGCTTTAGATTTTGTTCTTATTTTTACAATATAATTTACTTTAACACTTAGTTGCTTTAAACGCTTGAGTAATAATAAACTATTTTTGCGGTTTACAGTTAATGCTTGCTTAATTTTTTTTCATTTATTTGCAGACAATAGCGCAGCGCAACAGTTTTTATTATTTTATTTAGTTTTTTTTTGCTTTTTGGGGTACGGCAAAATATTTGTGATTTTTGATGATATTTGAATTCAAAATTCTAAGATTCAAAATTAAGTTTTAAATTTTTAGTCTCGATGCCCAACATTAGGCCGCCGGAAGGTAACCAATTGAAGCGTTATTTTGGCCGATTTTTCACATTTTTCCGTTTTGTCGTGGCTTAAATTGTACAAATGTAAATATAAATTCCTTTTGAAAGGTGTAAAATGCTGAAAATACAATTTTGCTCCCCAGATATCATTTCTAAATATCTTTGGCACATCAGCATGACTACAATACCAAAAAATTACTTTAACCGTTAATAGGAACCATATAAAAATTGACTTGAGCGCACAGCCACATGCAAAGAAGTGATTAGCGAAAATATTCAAAACTACAAATGTCAAATTGACAGAATACACATTTCAAAAGGAAAATACATTTACATGCTTCGCAATTTTTCCAACGGTATTTGCCTTAAACACATATGTGTGTACGCATGTATGTCTGTTTAGGGACTTACTTTTCATTTTTCATTCATTCTTTGTGTATGTAACTGCTTTTGAGCGCTGCGTTGCCGCATTTTCTTCGAACTTTTTCACTTAATGTTTCCAAGTGCTGCTTCTTCTTCTTTTATGTTTGTATGTAGTGCTTATTTTGAATTTATTTCATTATAGTAAGTATAACTGCTTCAATTTAATCGTAGTTTATCTGCTTAAAAGTATTGTGTAACTATGTAGTATGTTTGTATGTGTGTGAAAGGCTTGTACCCTTTCCTTTTACGGTTAAATTGTAATTAAAATTATTTAAAAATATAAATTCAGTCACTTTCGTCGCGCTGTTCATGAGCTGAGCTTCTGTCATGGATTAACATTGAGAGTGTTTCTAGGCTGCGACGCACCTGGAAAGAGAGCGAGGCAGATATACGATAATATAAATGCTAAATTACCGTTTATAATCATTTACAATCACGAATATATTAAAAACGTAGAATAAGTGTGCGAAAATCATAAATATTGGGTAGTCGAAAAAGGCTTTTCGTATTTTTATATGATGAAAGTTTTACACGGAAGGAATAATGTAATGTAAATAATGTAATAAAATAAGTTGAAGTTTGATTAGAAATACGAAAAGACTTTTATATAATATAAACCCTGAAAACTAAACTCACTTGATTTTAAAGTCTTATCGAGTTTTTCAACCAGGTTGTCTTCTTGAGGGGGTATTCTTGTATACTAATTTGAAAAAAATTTAAATTTCTTTTCAGTGTTTAGAAAACAATATCTCCCTAAAGGACTTTTCGAAATCTAAATTATTTCTGAAGTTTTATTGTCGTGGCAACAGGACCTGTTTAGTCTTAACTTAAAATTTTAAAAAAGTTTTTCTCGAAACTACTTTTTTCGGTGCAGTTTCCACAAAATCTCTTGTCCTAATCAGCCGATTTACTTGAAATTTGGCAAGAATATGCTTTAAAAATCACTCTACACATTAAGCAACAAAAAAATGAAAAATATAAATTTCTAATATTTAAAAAAAATTGACAAAGTTAAAAAATTAGTGAAAAATATACTTTTTTTAGAGTAGTCACCATTTTATAATTTTTTTTTTCAGTTTTGCAGCTTCCTGAGATAGCGACGTTCGTACTAATTAAGAATCCATCAATGTTTTATTTTTCAAATGACCACTGGGCTGGAAATCATGGCGAGAAAAAGGTCTTTTTCCCCTCTAATTCAAGGACAAATAACTCAATGGACTTTTTTAAAAATAATTTGGTTAACTCCTCAAATATAAAAAATCAAATGATAAAAAATTGTAAGTAAAATTATCAAATGCTTTGTTTTTTGAGTGAAATACAACTTTTTATTAATAAAAGGCAGCCGTTTTGCTAATTTTTAATTTCTTTATCGACCATAGGTCATTGAAAGGCAATAGCTTCTAATAGAGAATTTTTTTAGGTTTTATACTCAGAGAAGCCCGGAATCACTGTATCAATTGAAGACCGTTTATAATTAGCGGAATCGGAGATGTAACTAGAAAAATATTAAATTTATTTTCAAACATCCTCGATTTATGAATTGGATTTGAATTGCTCCATTGTATTAAAAATGGATTAGCTGTTGATAAAAACTTGAATGTTTTCTCATGTGGTTCACAAGTTTAGGAATTTTCAATCTTAATCTCAGTAGAAATGAAATTTCCCAGTCAAACAAAAATTGTCATACGCTCGGTGAATCCCAATAAAAAAAAAATCCCAATTCAATAAAAACCTCAATAATTCAATAAAAAAAAACCCAAATAATCAAATTAATTATATAGTTGAGTTGTGATAACAGATAATTACGGAAAATTTACGAAAATTGCCCTTAAAGTGAGCGCATGATTTGCACAATCACCTAAAATCGGTCAAACGCCTCATTAAGAAATATTGGAACCGATAAAACGATTATTATAGTAATCGATTGCATTTGAAAACTAGACATTTTCATTTCCTGAAGAACGTCGCTTAATTAGATTATTTCTCAGAAGCGCTAATAATTAATTTATTTTTTATTTTTGTTTTGCTTATCGAAGGCTGATAAGCGCTCCTAAATATGCCGCCAATTACAGGGCAGACATCTGGCGTGTGAATGATTACGGCCAGGTGGCTTATAAAACGTATAAAACACATAAACATATTGACGGTGGCAACGGAAATGCCAAGCAAAATTCTGCATAGAAGCAAACATATGTATTTTATATATTTAATATTTTAATTAAACCGCCGAAAAAGTTTAACAGTTCATGCGTTGTGGAAGAAAAGAATTCAAAGGTCACCCAAACAAGTTGGGAATTTTTAAGGTGCTATAATAATAATAATCGATCCTCTATAATACTTTCATATATAGTGAAATATTTACATTGTCTACAATACTTTTATATTTCTGATATTAAATGCGACTCACCTTGGCAATCTGCTCTAAATTGTGTGTAAGTATATCTTGAGCTTCTTCGGTGCTTTTGGCTTGCAGCTCTTTTTGCCAACGCAAAGCCTCCGCAAATATATCGTCATCGGTGCCGGCGCGCTGCTGGAAAGAAACACAATTTCGACAAAAAAAACTTATTAGTTATTACTCATATGCATGCGCTCCTGGCGTCGATCCTACTCACCCAATTGAATTCATTTGGCGAGCGGTATGCACTCGTTTTGGCCTCAATGTCCAGTATTCGATAGAGCAGAAAAACAGAGAATAGCGCCAGCACCATAGTGAGCAGCACACCTAAGTAAACGACATGTAATTCCTTGGGGAATTTCAAGCGCAGCAGCGCCTTCTGTGTCAGCGTCTTGAAGCTCGACACAGCCGCATGCGCTGCTGACTTAGGTGTGCTGCCCATCACTGTGATTGGCAGCGAAGAAGATGTTGACGGTGTGGGCGACGATGAGCCCGACGTATTGGTGCCGGTCACAATTAGCGCAATACCGGCGGTCGGCATGCCGTCACTACTGCTAGCATTTGCAATCGGTGTACCGTCTGCGCCGCTGGCAGTTTTGCCGTGGTTGGAGTTGTAGCGTGCCGAGGGTGGCGCTGATGCGCGCATATTTGTGTTGGAGAAAGCGCCGGCTTGTTTGGCATCTGTTGGAATATCTGCAATGTGTTGCAATTGGTCTAATTATTCATTCTACGTTACGAGTATTCACTTTCACTCACCGGAATGTCGATGGTTTTCATTTGCTGCTGCAGTGCCATCGGCAATGCTCACACTGGAGCCAGCTACATTGCGGTGTATCAGCGTTTGGCCAATTTCATCGATTTCGCCAGCGTTGGCGGTGACTGCTGCAACTAGAGCTTGCGGTGGACTCTCATTGCCGCTAATCGAACAACTGCTGTCATCCTCAATTGAGTATTCTTCGGAAATTTCAATGTCTGCGGGTGCTTTTGGAAGATTTTCAATTGGTGCTAATGGCGGGCAAACGCTGCACATTAGACGGAAGGCTGCCTCGCGGCTCATAAAACTACCGAAGACATGCCGCTCATCGGCGGTGGCAACACCCACGGCGTTCGGTATAATTTTCGCCAACTTCTCCTTGGAGATCTTCGTGACGGACGACGTGGGTATGACAACCTGGTTAGAAGAGAACACAAAAAAAATAATTGAAATTTATTGTTTTTTAACAATTTAATGCGAGACTCTACGAACTTACCTTGGTAACATAACCAAACACATTTGAATAGAATGCAAAATGCTGATCTGTTATATAAAGATGTCCTTGCAGCAGTATGTCACTAACAAGTGCACAAGAAAAATCTACAAATTCCAAATTTTATAGTAAATATATGCACGTTTTTCCTCCATCCATCCATCTTATACTCACAATTGATGAGCTTCTCATCTTTGGAGACCTGCGTAAAGTGTCGATGGAATTTCTTCACACGCGAACTGGAGACCTCTTTGCGCTTCTTCTCCTTCTCGGCAGGCACCGCTGTTGTAGCGGCGGCAGCAGCTGATGCTGCCGCTATCGATTGCTCATGCTTCGCCGTGGTGTTGGTGGCACTCTTACGGGACGTTGGGCTGAGGCTGCGTGTGCTGGCAGTGGAACCGATCGGCGCTATGGTGTTCAAAGACCTGCAATTCGAAGGAGACTATTGAAAAAGTCGGAGAAGGTCGTATGTATGATTATAATATAAACTTAAGAGAAAACCTAAGAAAGCACGAAATAAAGCAAGACATTTATTTCCTTAAATCGCGCTTTTGTAAAAACCTTTGAGCCCTCATGTTGTCCTACGGCAATTCAATGCCTAAGCAACTAAATTCTCTCGCGAACTAATTTATTTAACGCTGAGTGCCAAAATTTCGCAAATATTTAAAAGGAAATTATTAATTGTTTGTTTTGAATAAATTCACGCCAAGCATAAATGAAAGTTTAGAAATGTGTGCGCACTGCATCCCTCAATATTTGCCTCATTTGATATATGTACATACATTCTTCTGCGCTGCTGAAGACATTTGCAGACTACCGGGCAGCAGCTGTTTTGTTTATTTTTTTATTTGCAATTATTTTTTATTATTGTTTTGCTGCATGCCAACCATAAATTCGCGTTGGTGACGTTTGTTGTTTTTCGCTCGTGTTGTCGTTCTTCGCCGAGACGCATGCAATGACTAGAGATTATTCATGACGTCATAGCATGGCATATACCGTTGGGCATGAGCAAAGACAACAATGACACAGAGCGACTATTAATAAAGCCAATTAATTTAATGAACAACACCTTGTTTGCGTAGATTCTATGCGAAAGCAACTATACATATTATAAATTGCTGTTGTTGCTTCCTTCTTTGCCGAGTTTTGGATTATTTTTATAATGTTTTGGCTGGCATTCATGATGTTTATTTATTAAAAATATATAGTTATTTTAAGCGTTTTGTTATTTACGAGAAGGTAATCTAATGTTTTAAAGAAATAATTTCGTACAAAAGTTTTCATATTTTCTAGATAGATGATAGTTCTAGATAGTTGAATGTTTAAGGAAACAAGAAAAACGTTAGTTTCGACTACTTATAATACTTCTCAGAAATAGCACAATATGTTTGGATATTATACCGTTGGCTTTGGCAATAATCCATGCCAAATTTGGTTAAGATAATTTGTCAAATAAAAAAGTTTTCACACAAGGTCCTCATTTTGATCGCTCAGTTTGTCTGGCAACCATATGCTATAGTGGTCTGATATCGGCGACTATGACAAATAAGCAACTTCCTAGAGAGAAATTGACGTGTGCAAAATTTCGGATCGATATCTCAAAAACTAAGGGTTTAGTGCGTGTATGCATATATGCACATGCAATTGTATATCTAAACAATGTGTATGGCTAATTGAAAATAAATGAATGGTTATAGTTAACAATAAAGCAATCATTGCAAAACAGCACACTTCATATATACTTTTGTCCACAAAGAAAACAGTTATATGTACATATATATGAATATGAATAAGCATATAAGTGCAGTGAAATAAATTGTATGCAAAACTATGTGATAGTATTAGGCATATGTAGCACTCTCACGCTGACTGGTATTTTGTCTGTAAAATATTAATTAGCCAATATTTAGAGTCGAGCCATAGACAGGGGCACAAATTGGACAGCTTGTATTTAATTTTCTATAATGTTTTTTCGATTAATTTATATACATAGTATATTTCTATGCTTAATGGCTGAAGCAGGAAGTACCTTTTTTAATTCCTTGGAAAGCAAGGTATTATTACCGAATGCTACGAGCTTGGGGGGGATTTTTGACGAAGAATATATCGGTATACTCACATGCAAAATATTCACTAAAGAAGGCATTTAATTTTTTCTTCATGCATACTATAAGAATATATAGTTTACAAAGACTATCTCGATCCCATATGCATACATACTTATGTATCTGGATCAGCCAATGTCCCTTGGTAAAATGTAAGTTATGAAGTACTACAACATTGCCCGAATTCTAAGTTTAATATCCATATGTGAATTAAAAAATAAAAATATTTTTCCTTATATATCGAATGTGCATATATTTCAAACCATTCTCCAAAAATTTGAAGTTGATCGGGCTCATAGTTTTGAAGATATGAGCGTGTTTGTAAAAAATATTAAACTTAGCTCACAAAACTCTAAACACCCTTTTCACGAAACACGGTTTTCTGAGTTGATGATGAAAATTTATTCGAAAGACTGGTTTTGGGCTACTCTAAAGTGTGAAACTTTTCATAAAAAACGACGTTTTTTAGGGAAGCCGCTATTCTGTTAAAAATGTTGACAAGTCCTTCCACCATTACTTGTATTCATCTACTACTGTGATCAAATTGAAAGGTGAATTTTGTCCATTTCATCTCCTTCAAAGAAATCCTCTCCCGCTGCAATACACTTATGCCAACGAATTTTCCAGTCACCTTAGCACTTGAAAAAGTCCTCTGTCATGATGGCTATCAGAGCCTTCTTCGATTATTTTATTATTATTAAATTCTTGGATTTAAAATATTTTTTTTGCTCAACGACAAACACCTTCTTTTGAAGATCGAATACAAAATCAAGCGAATCCAATCAACATGAATCACCGTTTATGAAAGTATATTAAATTCTGTAAATTTAAAAAAAAATCGCAAAAAACGTTTTTTCTGACTTGCAAGTAGATACGTATAACACTTGGATAAAGCGCTAGTTCAAAGCATTCAACTCTACACACATTTACCTTTGAAGCTAAGTCGTAAACTCTATATTGTGTGAGAGAATAACTGTTATACTTATTTCGTCATTTAATTGCACCTTTACGAGTAATATTGATTAACTATTAGGCAGCACTAGCTGTCTAAAATGGCTTATACAGTGAAAATAATATTAATGTAGATATTAACGTAGGTTCTGCGAAGAGAAAATAATGAATTTTCCTTTGATATATAATAGATAAGTACTGACGCAGCAGAATTTCGAAAACTAAGCATGATATTTATATTTGAATTTATGCTATGACAATGACAATGAAAGGATAGCATGTGTTTGCGAAATATTGGGTAGTCTAAAAAGTCTTTTCGTATTTTGTCAATAGATGTCATTGCAGTCGTATATTTCCAGCGCTACTAAACACATTATGTCATATTGTGTTGGAAAGGTGAGATTTTAAGTTTCATTTGGCCAAAAAAAAACGCCCCGGGCGCAACGTCTTGGGGGCGGCAAAATGCTATTTAAAAACTCCAATTCGGGCAAAAATTCGAATTGTGTCAAAAGTGTACTAGATATAGGGCGAAAATGGTTTTTTTCTGTGGCTTTTAATAAGATGTCTTGTAAATTGACTATCAATTTGCTCAAAAACCGTATTGTGAGAATTTTGGAACTTCAGAATTTGCGAAGGTATTTTGTAAAAATTTACTTTTGTTCGAACCACCTTATGAAACTTGTAGGTAGGTAGATAAGGGGGGCGGCAGAACATCCTTGGCCCCGGGCGTCCGAAGTTGTAGCTACGCCACTGAATGTTGTTCTGTTTTATGACTTTATCTTTTGTTTTTGGCATTTTAAATCAATTCTATACGACATTTGTATTCGTCCTTTGTAGCTGCTTTAACCGTTTGTAGAGAAAATAAAATATTAGTTTATTATTTTAGAAAACAATCAATGAATGTGAAATCCATTTTGGTCTACATTCTAGTAGCTACCTATAAATTTTGCTGCTGAACAGGTAACACAAATTATTTGACGATTTCGTCAGCTAATGACACTTGTTAAACATTTTATAAATTAGAACCACGATAACATTTTGATTATCTTTACTATTTTCAATTTGAAGAAGTGTATTACTAATAAATAACAAGCGCTGCTTTTGCGTACTTTTTAACTCATCAAATTCATAAATATTTTATATTTATTATTTATAGCCCATACTTGACGAGCGGTAGTAAATACATGACGAATGTGCGCGCTTATAATAATCGACTACTTAGTATACTCAAAAAAATTTCGATATTCCGAATCAAGCTCATCAGCTAGTATTCATACAATAGGCTCAACGAAACTACAATCACCAATATTATTATTATATCGTGAAGGAGCTGAATGCCGCGTAAAAAAATTACGAGAAAATGTTATTCCACTCAGCGCATACATTGCCCAAGCTTTCTTTTCAAATGCTACTCTACTTCGCATCATTTAGAATTATGTTTGTTATTTAAAAAAAAAAGCGTGCTAACTCACTCTCTTGAGGTGGCGCAATGGAACTCCACGACGTACGCCTCATTATGCTTCCAAGGCAACTCGAGCTTGGATCTACGCTTGGAGCGCCTCTCAAATTCAACCGTTGGCGTCGGCGTTTGTTCGCCGTCGCCCTCCAAATCGGATATGTAATTATCGTATATATAATTTTCGAACGATTTTAAATCATTTTCACTTCGCGGCTGAAAAACACTCTTCGCGCTATAAATTAGACTGCTTAGCGTGTCGTTGGTCTTTGTCATTGCTATGAATTAAAATTCTTAAAGTGAACGAGAAACACATAAATCACAAAAACATAAAACTCTTTTAACTTATACGCTTTTTGCTTTTCTTTTTCGGCTTAGTAAAGCGTGCACTTTTTGCATTTGTTTAACCGCGCGAGACAGACAAGTCACCACAATGGTGTATTTCAAGCCGCTGTCAAGTTTAAGGCCGCATTTACTGGGTTGTCACATCTGGGATTCACAAACATATATTTATGCACAATTATGTACATATATGTATATTGACGCGAGATTTATATTTTTTTACGTGTCAAAATATTTTCGTTGCGCGCAACCGATTTGCAACTTTATCGCTCTCGCGCACTTAGCATACTAACCCGCGGCGGTGGTGAATTTTTCAAATGAATAAAGCAAAGTAATATTAACCAGCATTTTCTATGCATATGTTTGTATATATGTATGTAAAATACCATAAAGTTCTGACTGTTTGTAGTTGGCTAACGGGCAAGTGGTGGGAATTAACTAGCTTAAGCTATTCGGACTAACAGTTGGGGGAATAGAAGTCTATACGCTATTTGTTTTGCTTGCTGTTATCAGCGGCTAACTTATCAGTTTGATATGCGCAATGACGGTAGACGAGTTGTAGCCGACCGATTGAAAAAAACCGGGTATTTGTAGAGTGCATATACATATGTACATAATGTATATGTATGAAAATACAATAGAGCGGGTCGAAATTTTTGTGTGAAATCGCATATGCGGGAAATGTTTGACAGATCATTCTGAACAACTTTGCTTAAGGGGTTAGGGGTAGTCAGAATTTTCAAAAAATTTATTTTTTTTTGCATTTTCGTTAAGTGTAATATCTTAAAAATATTCTCTTTTCGATAATTAGTTTTTGAGTTATTCGACAAATAACAAAGAGAGTTCGGGTACTTTAAAGAGCTAGTGTGAAACTTTAAACGCGTTTTTCTCAAAACTATGTTTTTTGAACTGGTGACAACTGCAACTCGAAAACCGCTCAGTAGATTTTAATGAAATTTATACAGCTTTTAGAATACATATAAACTCGGGCCTGATCGAAGGATTTTTTTCAAAAATTTCGATTTTTTAAGACCAATTAACTGTTGATTTTTTCCCAAAAATTTAGAAAAAAATTTCCTGAGGCCGCCATTTTGTTAAGTTTTGAAAAAAAAAATCCTTCGATCAGGCCCGAGCCCGAGCAAAAAAAAATACTGAAAATTCTAATTTTTTCGTGCCTCTGACTGCCCCTAACCCTTTAAGAGACTATGGGTTTAAAAGTGGTTTCGAGCCGACGATTGTGAGAGCGACGTTTATCTTTCGGGGATTATAAAAATTTTGATTTTATTTTTTTTAAATGACGGTAATGCCTTTGGAAAACATAACTCAAAAATAGACGAAAAAGCATTGCTACTGATTTAATTCATATTTGTATAAAATTTCTGAGTAATCGGTTGTATGGAAGATATATGTATGTATGTTGTAGTTGTCCGATTTTCTTTCTTGTCACTGTAACTGTTAAGTATATATTAAAGAACAGTTCCACAAAATTACCATAATATTACTAAAGGCAGGCTACAGGAAAATAAAATAACCGATTAATCGGTTATATGGGAGATATGTGCTATATTTGTCCAATCTGACCGTTTCTGACAAACGATTAATATATTACAAAATGCATATACATATGTATGTATTACATTTCTTAGCTCAAAAACTGTCTTTGAAATTTTTATAATCCCAAAAAGATAAACTTTGCCTTAAAAATCGCTGGTTCAAAACCGGTTTTGAACCTCTTGGGCGAAGCTGTTTCGTAGATTATTTGCCGTTTATGCAATTTTCTTATATATGTACATACATACATATGTATATATTTTTTCTTTTGATTTATTGCAACGGATTTTTAAGTAAATGAGATGATAAAGTTGAACTAATAATATAATTAATAAAAGTATAAAAAACGCTTAAACGAAATAACTCATTGTGCATATAAATTGAAATAACAATAACAAAAAAAGTAATTTAAATAATTAGTAAAAATTTAAAAAAGTGAAATATTCAAATTAAAAATATATATACATATATTTATTGCACGGAATCACTAAACAATTTGTATGCGCACCTGCTGAACAGCCAATATGTGTTTTTGCGGCGCATAATTTCATGGCTTTTCTACATTCTGCGTACCACTTTTGTCAATAAATGAATTTCAACTAAAGGTTCTGCCTCTTCTTGGCCAGAACTGAATTTTGGATTTATGTTAACAGTACTTATCAGTATTTGCAAACTAGTAACGGGGTTTCTCATATTATTTACTGTATGAGTGCCGACAACATGGCTAATAAACAAAAACAACAAAATAATTGACGGCGCGTCAATAGACAAGTGGACAGGTGGCCTGTGAAAATGTGTACCCTCCTACATAGGAAATGCGTGTAAGTGTTTGAGCAGCAATGGCAGTGAACATGTGGCAACGATTTATCAGGTTCCTACGTCAAATCAGCACAGGTGCGAGATAGCGGTAAATATTTATCAAAAAATATCGTACAGATACTCATCAGAATGCATTGCTGGCCAACCCATTGAAAAACAAAAAATATAAAAGAGCTCTTGGTTGAAAATTACTCCAACAATTAAGTAACAAGTTTCGCAACAAGAACTTAGTTTTAAAGTTATTCGATGGCTCCACTTGAAACAAGCTACTATTCCCATGTGAAGCATACAAGTTTTTTTAAACCATATGACAAAGCAAAACCCAAAATGCACGAGGGTTCCGGGAAAGTCGCTCGTGATTCAGTATATCACGCTGTTGTGAATTGCTGCACAGTCATGAGTTTCCTATCATTGCCAATAAAATCGGTAGTAAAATTTAAAAAACGATTACAAAGTGCCCTAAACAAGGCGCAGGCATTGTGATTGGGTATTTATTATATTTTCGATTTGAAACTTACCGAACTAGAAGAAAGCAAAACCAAAAGACTAGAGTATATACCGTTTCACAAACTAAACAAATGTGACTGGATAATCCTGGATTGTAATTTTAGGGAAATCGAAGAAAATTTTGAGTGACTCGTTGACGCACTGAGGCAGCAAATCAACTTTGTTAACCCGGGGAGTTTTCTATATAGATCGCATTAATCATATGCGATGAGTAATTGTCAACCAACGCGGTGGGCGTTTTCATGTATCTCTAACGGTGTTTTATTTTCTTTTTATCAATAGCAACAAATTTCACAAATCTTATCGCCACACGAACACCTGTTTTTCGTAGGAAACGCTGCGGCGCTATCAAGCCCTTCTATAGCTTAATGCATAACTGTATTTTTGTGTCAAAAAATTATTTGTTTGTCTATATTTATCAGTTCAAAAGCACACAAGTATGAGATAATAGCTTTTTGTTTACCAATTTTTATTTTATCGGTTTGCACATAGCACGAACAGGTGTGCAAATAGTGATTTTTGATAATGTTGCTAATTTAAGCCATTTGCTGACACGTCACGGACATTCCAACACTTTAAGGTTAGATAATAATATATACATATATATGGGAACGTAGGGGGAAATATTCGGTAGTCGAAAAAGTATTTTCGTATTTCTTATCAAACTTCATCTTATTTTTTGTTATATTTATACTAATAAATAAATAAACAAAAATGTAGCATTTTGGTCGACCACTTTTTGCCATCTTTCTGATAGAGACTTTATTCCATCAGTTGTTGACAGTAAAATGTAGAATCAATCGTTCGACCAGGCTGGAGCAGCTAATAGTGGATGATTCCTTTCCAATCCCACTAAACACTCAGCATAACTTTTCGAGCCGTCAATCCTGGCTTTGCGACCTTTTATTGAGCATGATCTTTTTCGCACATTATTTTCGTATTTGATCCACTTTTCTTCTCCAGTTACCATTCGCTTCAAAAATGGTTCGATTTCATTTCGTTTCAGCAAAGAATCGCAAATGTTAATTCGGTCAATTAAATTTTTTACAGACAATTCATGTGGTATTCTCATCGAAATTTCCAGAACGGAAGCGTTTGTGCTACGCGAACTGATACAGCATCGTCTCCGTAAACTTAACGAATTTCATTGGTGCCTTGCGTGGCATTCTTCCCTTTTTTATACAAAACTTTCAAAATATAGCGAATTTCTTCATTATTTTCACTCATTTTTGAGCAGATGTAACTTTTTTTGAACTTCTCCAAATTTAATGTTTTTTTTTGGCTAAATGAAGCTTAAAATCTCACCTTTACAACACTGTATGGTATGACACAATATGATTGGTAGCACTGGAGATATGCGAATGGAACGACATCTATCGACAAAATACGAAAAGACTTTTTCGACTAGCCAATATTAACTAAAATTTATCATAAAAGCTTTACTTTTATTTTTTAAAAACGTGTAAGAAAAGGTGAGTTTCTTGTTTCTCTTATTACATATTTATGAATGAGACATTTCTCTAACATTTTGGATTATTTGTGCTATCAAGCCGCTTACAATGTTCATCGATGTTTATCGATAACAGCTAATTTCTATTGGAAATTTTCACCAATTTTAAAAGCTTTAAAGAAATAAGATAAACTAACTCAAAATAATAAATATAATAATATTAACGGCGCAATAACTCTAATTTATGCCTGCCTCAGCAATATAATTATTTAAGCCTTTATCTGATTAACTTCTAATCAACGCCTTGGCGCCATAAAAAACTTACATTCATACATACATGTACAAAAATATGTATTTACACATACTTAAAGTGACTTTTCGTGACATTCTAAATACGAAACCCCACGCCGCCCCAACGCTGTAACCAACTACAAGCTTTAACTAGGTCTCGTTGGCGCGGCTACACGTCTAGCTTTCTCCTATCTCGAGCTGCTGATATACTAATGTCGTTTAACTCTCAGTGTGCCATTAAACACTCGCTCGGCTATCTTAAATGGGTATCTAAGTATTTTACTGGTTGAATTACTTTTACTTATGTCGTTTGTTCTTAGTCGGTATTTTCTGCTGTAGGCGTTTCATTGCTTCTGAAGCGTGCGTCTTTTGCGATAAAGAGAATATGCACAGTCAGCTATTGTTGGAATTGTTGGTTTAAAATTTTTTGATTAATTAATATGTTTTGTAGACCTTGTAAATTTAAATATACACGAAGTATCTAAAAATTGAAAACCTAACGGAGTTTTTTCTAACTTTACTCTGGCGAAGTATAGTTCCTAATATTTTGATTGATGGAAGTAATAAGAGAAGAATAAAAAATTTAAAAAAAAAAATCGTTCGCTTTGTTCAGACTCACAACTTTCTCTCCATTAATTGTGTTTATGTATGTATGACTATTTATAATAGTAAGGCTTTATATTTACATTTCATTTGCTTTCTAACAATACACAAATCGCTTTCAAGATTGTAGAAAATTAAAAAAATAACTAAATAATACGCTATTGACCTAAATGTATGTATGTATAACCCCAATTGCTTTTAATGCTGGTATGACAGCATTGATTTGCAGTTTTTTGCTCTCAATTTCCCTTTCACAAGTATTCTTTTTTATCAAAATATCTTCAATCGGCTTCATTTTACTACTGAAGAAAGCATTGCAAATTGCAAACAAGACAACAGAAAAGCGATCGTACAGGGTTTGTCCGGAAAGTAATAGAACTGATTTTCTTTCGTCGCGACTGTATTACAGAGCGTGCGCGCAGCGACTGCGTTCCTAGCTAACGAACGAGCGGCTGGCTGGTCAGTTGTCTCCGAGCACCTGGAGTGTCAGGACAAATATTTTCGCGCGACTTATTTCTGTGAGTGGTGCAAGCCGAAAGAAAGGGAAGAATGAGCAAATCCTAAGTGAAAACGATGCTTATTGTCTTTTTTGACATCAAAGGCATTGTCCGCCATGAATTTGTTCCTCCTGAACCAACCGTCAACCCCAAGTTTTGGGTCCGACAAGACATCGCAGCCAATTTGAAGTTGCAGCTACGATTGGTTCAATAATTTTTTTTAAATCGACTCAGTCCTACTACTTTCAGGACAAACCCTGTATGGAGAACTTTTTTTTAATTTACAATATATTTTCACTAAATTCGGCATAGCTTATTATGTAAGGCAACGCTATAATCCCGGAACAAATTATTCAGATAGGAACACAATTTAACTAACTAACTAAGAAACTAACCGCTCAAATGGAAGAAGAACATAGCATTTTGGCATTCCCTCTTAATGATATTGGTAATTATATTATCTGTGTATCTACAATTGACTCACCTGACGTCGACACGATAATTGTTCAGATTCTGCGTTGAACTGTCCGACGTTGTCGAATAGGCTGTGTTGTAATTATCGCTTTGATTGGAGCTCTGCCGTTTATGTTGTTGTTGCTTTTGCTTCTGCGTCAGCTGTGTTCTGCTTGAGCTGCTCGATTTGCTGCTGTTCGGCGAGGTTTCTTTGTCCTGCAAGTTTAATATTGTGACACTCTGCGTTTCAGCGTGCCTTTGCAATGGTGCCATGGAAGTAGAATCGTTGGGAGTTGTAGCAAACGTACTGACGCTGCAAGTACAAAAGAAGTAAAGAAACATTAAAAGAAATTGCAAATGAAATTAAAGGATATAGAATAATAGACGAGAGAGATTATACTAAGTGCAACACAAACAGAAAATGATTACAAGTGCTGTGTGTAATATAAAGTAGAGAGTGGACTATAGTGAGTTACGCAGCTGAAAGCCACAGAAATAGCCGTTGAAAGCACTTCTTTTATTATTTTATTGTTCAATATATTTGCTATAACAATGATAGTGTTTCACAATAACTTTCAGGGGAATAAATACACATTGTATTGTATATTTGCTTGCGTATTTATAACGGTTTATTATTATCATTATGGGCGATTGGCATTATCATATCAATTGTCCATTGAACCATTGAACTGATAATTGATTGTATTAAGCGTAAATTGCTGTTTGAATTACATACCCTAGCTGTACTAATATGTCTACATTATACATAATGTATGGTAATATAAAATATATATGAATGTATGTAACATTTATATTATAGACCTTTTATTACTTTTTATACCTTGAAGAGTGTATATTAAGTTGGCTACGAAGTTTGTGACACCCAGAAGGATATGTCGGAAACCTTATAAAGTACAGATATTGGGTAGTCGAAAAAGTCTTTTCGTATTATGTCAATAAATGTCGTTGCAGTCGGTTATCTCCAGTGCTACCAATCACACTGTGTCATACCATACAGTGTTGGAAAGGTGAGATTTTAGGTTTCATTTAACCAAAAAAAAATAAATTCGGGAAAAAAGTTACAGCTGTTCAAAAACGAGTGAAAATGATGAAGAAATTCGCTATATTTTGAAATTTTTGTATAAAAATGTGAAGCATGTCACGCAAGCCATCAATGAAATTTGTGAAGTTTACGGAGACGATGCTATAACAGTTCGTTTCGTTTTCGTTCTGGAAATTTCGAAATTTCGATTTACACCGATGAAAGTTTTACGCTGCTGGAATAATGTCTCTAGCAGAAAAATGGCAAAAAGTCGACCAAAATGGTACATGTTTGTTTATTTATTTATTATCACAAAAAAAATAAGTTGAAGTTTTATTAGAAATGCGAAATTACTTTTTCGACTCCCCAATATGTATGTATGTATGTAAGATCGGAGCACTATTGCTTACAGCTGTCAAGTAAGCTAGAGAACTTTTCATACCCTTTTATGTTATAAGAAATGCTTTGAAGGGTATTATAGCTTCGATTATATCAAAGTTAATGTTTGTTCTTGTTTTTTCTCGCGTTTCATAAATATGGACATATGAATATTTGCTTGACTGCTGTTTTGTTTTTGTTGCAAATTATTCTTATTTAGTATTAAATTACATATTTTTAATCTCACTGTTTGGTCAAGATTGCACAAGTATTCATAAATATGAGACAGACTTTCATTCATTAAAATGTAAACATAAAAAACGCCCACTTATTATCTTTACTCGCATGTGTTATATATTGTAAATGTGTATACATAAGTAAGAGTTAATTATTTTATTTACTAACGTATCACTTATACCAATGTATACGTATATACATATACCATATGTACATTAGGGTGTGTGGGTTATTTCCCACATTGATTTTTTTTGCAGACACCCCCCGAAATTTCCTCCTATTTTCCTCATGTGGAATTGTTTAATAGTTTGCATTAAACAAGTAAACATAGAGCTTCAACACAACGGTATTCTAATACAAAATTTTCCGCTTTAGAATTGATTGATTTTTTCATAAAGCCATTCGTATACATACATAGTTATATGCAATTAAAGTTATATATCAAGTGCACTGAGCAAAAAAATTACAATTAATTTTCTTTAATTTGTTTTAATCAATCTATTTTTCTAAGTTTTAATATTATAAATTAAAAATTAATTTTTTTAATAAAAAAATATACATACATACATATAATATATTTAACGATAATTTATTTTATTTTTCTAAGTTGTAAAATTATAAACTTATATCATTTTGTAGTATGTCCCAGCTTTAAGATTTCTAAATATGTGAAACGACCCAACCTAATGCCCAAATCAACACATGTCCAATAATTCTGATTATCTGCTGTTTGAATTTGAAGTAACAGTTTAATTTATTTGCGCTAGAAGGAGTGGTTGAAAATAATATGCCTTGACGTCAATCTACCTATGCTATGTAGGGAATGAACGTGCTCATATCTGCTAAATAGCAGCGAGAATGGTGAATTCCTTACTTCAATCTTATAAGCTCTGTTAGCCGTCCAATCGAACATCATACAGAATTCAATTTGCACCTTCTCTATGTTTTATGTTCTCTGGATAAACCTTATCTGGCCTTTGGCTAACTATCATTAACAAATAAAAGTACATTTGGGTATTCTAGCTGCACAAGTGCTCGCAGAGCTGAGTTGTAGAAGCGAAACAATTAATTAAGCATACTTTCAGGCGTAAACAAGTTGAGTTTTGAATTTTATAATTATAAATTTAAATTTGTTAAAGCAGAAATTATGTAAATTTAAGATGAAGTCTAATATTTGTTATTAATGTAAATTTTACGTAAATTTTTTAAAGTAAAAAAAGAGAGAGAGTGTAAGGGGCGAATATAAAGTATCCATCATAATTTTAGAAATATTTAAACTATCGTAAACCCATAAGAAGTCGTAAGCTGTGACGTCAATTAAAAATATAATCATAATAAAGAGCCGGGGGGTTGAGCTGAAATGTTTATAGCATTCTAAAAAATAATAATACGAAGAAACAAAATAAAATGATAGGAGCATATTAAAAATAGCAGCGAATTACTTATTTGCTTGTGTGTACACAAGCGTAAGCAACAACTTGCAATGTTTACACGCTTTTTGAAGGCAGCAAAACAACATTGTAGCGCCTTTTTATGGCATAAGAGTTTGTGGTCAAGTTGTTGTACATGCATGGTTTGAGAGGCAATGGAATGGAGCATTTATTTGCGGTTTAAATTAGCAGTATCTTATTTAACTGCCGAAAGGGGTGTGTAAACAATTTGAAACAGTATTTAGCGCCAGAAATTATTTAAAATCTTTTACGCAGCGCTTTATTAGCTTAACGCGCAAAATAAATACTAATAAAAAATGTCGCATATTTTCAAAGCAATAACAACTAACCAAATAAACACTAAAAGCTGGTTTGTAAAAATTTGTTAAAGTAATAGGTACAGCTATAAGGTGGTATATAAAGTAAACTTAAAAATTTTATTTGTGTAATTAGTTAATGTAATTAGTTTGTGACAATTTTCATTTTACATTTAGCACTTCTGTAGAAAAAGGTGCTGGCAAGTAATGATTTTGTTGCCCCAACTCTCGCGTACAAAGTGCTGATATGAAAACAATTTAGTTATATGTGAGTGCGCACAATTAAAAGTAATTACTCTTTATACCACGCCAGCGGTAGTAAAGTTAACAACTTGCTTTCGCTAACAAGCCAAGTTTTTTCTTGTAAAAGCAACAGGCACGACAAAATAAAGTAGCGAATATCTGCTGATATGACTGCTATTAATTTAAAATACATAAAGGTGCAAGCATACTTGTATACATGCTTACGGCAGACAAACATATGTATGTACCATAGATCATATAATAAAAAGCTGAATTAAAAAAAAAAAGTTTGCTTACATTTCGATAGCTGAGTTGTGATATTTCAGACAGGCGAAAGGCATAGCAAGGAGCGTAGAAGGCAAAGTGGTTCAATGCAGAACTTTGACAGAGCGCGTGAATGAGGAAAAACTCGTCCACAATTTAAATACTAGTACCATTATAATAGTGTCTATTTTTCATATTTTGCGGTTACATAATTTAATTACGTCTGTCCATTCGTGCAGGTGATGACTTAGGGAGTGGCATTTATGGCTAAAAAAATTGTTGAAAAGTGGGTCTGGCCCCCAGATATAAGAGATACGATTTTAAAACATCCGGTTGGCTTTATACATTACAGGGTTTGGCCGGAAAGTCATAATAATAGATCGATTTAAAATAAAATTACTGAACCAATCGTTACAATTCTTTAAAAACTTTTAAAATAGGTTCCTTCTGCGTCGCTACAGCGTCACTGAAGGCATTCTCAAGGCATGCTGCTTGGATCCTCTCTGTCGTCTCAAAATACTTGCCTTTCATTCGCCTTTTCAAGTAAGGAAACAAAAAAGCTGTAGGGCAGTTGCGGAAGTGTTGGGATGACGGTCTTGGTTAGCAAGCTGCTCACAGGAAAGGTGGTGTAAGCTGCAACCATCTTCGCGCACACCTTGCGCTTGTTCAAGTGCTCCTTCACAATGTCATGAACCACAGATTTTGATAAATTTAACATCTAAGCAATTAAACGAATACTTAGTCGACGGTCTGAGTTCAAAACTTTGCGCACACGAGTCACATTGTCTATATTTATTGAAGTCGCACGTCTACCCGCACGGTCTTCCTCAGCCCTCTTCCCGGCCCTCCAAAAAAAAGCCTGGTGCCACCGAAACACACCACCTCTTCCCAAAGCAACATCTGGGCAAGCCTGCTTGATCATATCAAACGTTTCTATCGCAGATTTACCGGTTTTCACACAGAATTTAATCGCGTACCTCTGCTCTAACGAACGCTACATTTTCGGCGTGCACCAATCACAGAAAAACATCGCGCGCAAATGTTTGTCCTGACTCTCCAGGCACTCGGAGACAACTCACCAGCCGCTCGTTCGTTAGCTAGGAACGCACTCTACCGAATACGGTAGGTGCGCGAACGTTCCGAAGTACAGCGGCGGAAGAAAATCAGTTCTATTACTGGACGACGGAAAATAAAATATATATATAGGGAAGGTTTACTTCTGAAGGTATGTATTTCCTAGCTTTGAATCCGAACTCAGCCCTTCCTTACTTGTTCAACATTTCTTTATCATTAGTTCTGCTTTTCCTTGCATGAAGGCACATATTATCTGAAGAAATTGTTTGTACTATCGCTAACCACAAAAACCGATCTTTAGTAAAAGGTTTTAAGAAATATATATGTAGATATTGTTTGGATGTGCAGTTACGTCCTTCAGTATTTTTAACTTGCGGAATGTTCCGAATTTCGATTTAAAACAATTTTATATTTACTCAGAATCCATAAAGTGATTTATAATGCATATTTATATATATTTATGAATGTATGTTGTATATAAACACATTTATATACTAAAAGCTGTTATTGTTTTCTCATGCGCTTTGTTTATTGTATTTCTCTTTTTAGCAACAAAAACGCTACAATGGTTATTGAACTGGAACCAGCGCAGCATTGACCCAATATAAAGACACGCCGTTTACCGGTAGGAAATCTTAATTACATCATATTTAAAGCTCATTTAATTATAAACTCTTCCACATCATGGACATTCAACTGCACACAACAGCTAAGCAAAGTAAATACAGTTATTTCTAAAGTAACCGATACTGATTTTAGTCTGCTGCGCCACAGGGTCTTCATTCTACCTTTAATAGCATATACCAACAATATGTACATACATATATTATATATGTATAGTCAAATCAATAATATTTTCTTGCCACTGCACCCCATTTCCTTAATTACAGTTCAAAAGCTTTCGTAAAGCACAAAAAACTAGAGCAAATATTAAGTTAAATGTAATATTTGCTTATTGGCAAGCCAATAGTTAATTGCATTAGCTAATGAAAGGTTGCATATATACTAAATAAATAACTTTTTTCACTTTGCTTTTTCAGTAGAAAACGTTAATTGAAATATTTAGATCAGAGAGCCTTCCAAGTAATTACATCGATATAACTAAATCTATTTATGAAGCAAAACAAACAAAAAAACATTGACTTCGGCTGCTTCGAAGTTAAAATACCCTTGGCAGGTGCATTTCTTATAGCTTAGAGGGATATAAAAAGAACTTTATCTTGAATTTGTTCGGGCAGTTGCATTATTCGGAGATTCTAAACTTGTCTGAGCCAATAATCTTTGCCAAATTTCGTGAAGATTTATTATACAATAAAAGAGTTTTTCACACAAGTACTAGAAGAAGATCGAATGTATGTATGGCAACTACATATGTATATGTATGCTAGAGTGGTCAGCAAATGAACAGCTTCTTGTATAGAAAATATTGTCCGCAAAATTTCAGATCGGAATCTCAAAAGCTGAGGCACTAGTTGCTGTATCTACAGAGGGAGAGTTAGACCTACGTGACTAAATCGACTCAGCTCGTCACGTTGATCATTAATATATGTATATGTACTTTAAAGGACCTAATGTACCCTGTTTAGGGTATAAATAAAGTTCAGCGTATTAACGGCATCGGCAAACTTATTTTTTTTTTTTCATTTTACAGTTGCTTTTCACCTTGCCCCAAAACCTTCACAGCTGCTGCCATTCCGTTTTATGATAAATGACCGAAAGCTCTACGTTTTCCGAAAGGCAAACGCGAATCAAAGTAACCTAAAATGAAATTTTCTCATACACGATTTATTATATATAGTTTGTGTGTACGTCTAAATTATGTGAGCACCTTGAAATTTTGTTTTGAATTCTATTTCAAATGCATTGCGGCAGCTGCGTAGCAGGTGGTCTAATTTTCTGTTTAGACATTATTTTTCTTGTGTTCAAATGAGTGATGGGCCTGGTTTGTTTTAAACGGATTGTTATTGTTAATAACGTTTAATTACGAATATGAATCCAAGAGATTATACTTGAGGTTTAATTTTGAATATGTTCATACAAATAAATTTCATTGGAAAATCCAACGAATTTAAGGCTTATTTCTCAATGTCTGGTTACCAGCCTATCTGTCCAATTAATAGAGTTGTCCTTAATATATTGTACTTGAAACGCATCAACAAATTGTGAGACCGGCCAATGTGCATTGTTAATGGAAATGTCCACTTAATAGAGCGTCCATTTAATAGAGCTTTCACTGTATTTTTTATTTATGAATTATTTTTACTGTCCTATCTTCTAAGTTGGTTCGAACTGTGCACAGTGTGCGAAATTTCGCTGAAATCGGTTCAGTAGTTTAGGAGTCCATCGCGGACAAACAACGGGACACGTAAATTTTGTATACAAAGATATAATGTAGTAATTTTATATTTCATTGCCAAGTGTCAATATGCTTGTAGAAAATCACCAAACCATTGCGAGCACTGCTGAAATCAAAGCCGGGTTTACTCACATTTAAAGCTTCACGGAGGGTTGATCAATTATAAAAAACAACATATACATATATGTATATGTATGTATATATGTATCTTCATTTAAATATATGGCAAGATTAAGCTATATGACAGCCTAGCGAGTAAAGAGCTTTTGTGAGGTTAAGTCTTTTCGTATTTCTAATCAAACTTCAACTTATTTTTTTATTTATAATAATAAACTTTTTTTCAACTTCCCTGAATTAATTTTTTTGTGGTTAAATGAAGCTTAAAATCTCAGCTTTCCAACACTATATGGTATGACACATTGTGATTGGTAGCACTGGAGATATACAGGTACGACTGCAACGACATCTATTGACAAAATACGAAAAGACTTTTTCGACCCAAATTCGACCAAATACAATAATATACTTTTTCGACTATCAAATACATATATGGATATTTATAGGGATTTTTTCAATCATATGATTAAATTCATTTAGTATACATATAGTGGTAAGAATATGAATTACCTTCTCGCTAGTGGTAGTCACTAGTGAGTAGGTAATTCATATTAGTGGGGTTGGAATGTTAAAAAAAGGTAAATATGTAGTGATATCATTGTTATTATACAGGGAAAAAGAGTGTGCGTTGTTCCCCGCTGAAACTGCGTACCAAGTTTTTCCAAAATCTCTTCAAGATATAATAGTAATTGTTAATAAAAATGCCAGCTTCGAATATGACTGTTTTATACACTCACTGTTAATATTTTTCTACACGTTTTTTTAGTTTATTTCTTTCTTATAAAGACAATAGAAACTTGCCACTCACTATACATTTTATTAATTGTATAGCAGAATCGAAGTTTACATGTTTTTTTATTTATTTATTTTGAAAACAGGAAATCGAAAGAAACACGAACAAGACAATTTTCAAATTTCAAACCGTTTTGCGAAAGAGGAACCGCAAACCGCAACCGCCGCGAAAGAACACAAACTGAACGCAACTAATTTTGGCAGTTACGCTATGACCACCGAAACATTTAACTAGACAACGCTGCCGAGAGCAAAAGACAATGGAGAATATAAATAAAAAAATGACGCGACTTGGAGCAACAAAAAATTTAAAAGCAATAATACAATAACACTGAAAACTAGTAAAATGAAAATACAATTTTACACAAAACATTGAAAATAATGAGCGCAAACGGCAAAAGACAAGTGGCGGCGAACGAAGATGAATAGCAAAGCATAAACAAATAAATAAAGTAACGAAGCAGTATAACTGGAAGCGGTGAAATGATGAAAGAATAGCAACGAATTATACAAAGAAAAAAAAATAAATAAATAAAATAAAATAAAAATAGTAGCATTGGCTATAGATACTAGCATAAACCAGCGAGTAGTGTAAAAAGTAAAAGAAATAAAATGTAACGGCAAAATAAAAGATTTTCGAACACAAATTGAGTCAAGCACAGCAAAAAAAATAAACAAGAAAAAAATTGCGCCTTTAATGTAAGTATAAAAAAAAAATGAAAAAATAACGAATTGTTGGGCGAAAAATACGAAATATGAAGTAGTTAGCAAAAATAAACAAGAAAAAGCAAAAAATAAAAATTAAATATGCTTAAAAATGCAAAATTAATGCTTAAGCCGGCACAATGGCGGCGACAACGTGACTGCCACCGCCGAGCGATTATTGCGGGAGTTCAATAAACCGTTACAAAGCACTTAATTTTACTTGCATACATACATATACATAAGTACCATAGTATGTAGTACGAGATAAAACAAATTTAATTTATTTTAATTTAGTCTACACAGAATAAGACCAGCACAAATTGTACGTTTTATAATAAACCTAACCTAAAAATCTAGCCGAATAATGCATTTTTGAGAATAATAAATATTGAGAAAGGTTTCAAGCGTGAATTAACCATATCATTAAAGGACAGTCCTAATATATACGACTGCGACGACATCTATTCTCAAAATACGAAAAGACTTTTTCGACTACCCAATATTTAAAGGGTTAAAAAATCGATTTTTTGTTTTACATACTACTGTTATCGAAGAGTGAATTTGTATATGTATAAAATGTAAATACTTTGTTTATTCTTCCAAAATAATTTCATCCTCTTTAAACTAATCCCGGTCCAACAGTCGGAATAGAATTTTTCCGGTAAAGTCTTCAATTCGATCTCCTCAATCGTATCAAAACGGCATTCCGGTAATGGCCTTTTGAGTTCACTGAATAGCTAGAAATCGCACGGAGCCTAATCAGACGAATATGGTAGTAGATATAGTGACTGAAGGAAAGTGGCTGTATACATATGTATATGCTGAGTTCCAGGCCAGAAAAGAATTTCAGAAAACGAAATAGCTGATGAGATCTGCTTGCCGTCTGACACGAGTCTAGATTTGACAAAAAAGTCGAGAAGAACCAATGCCGTATGGCATGCTGCATTATCGTGATGCAGGAACCACTCGAGAATGGAGGAGTTTGAGACACAAAACATTATTCAAAATGATTTGGGCCAAATGATATTTCAACACTATCAGCAAGATCCGGCAATTGACAATTTTCAAGCAACAAATCTTTGATTTTTTGGACGTGGCACACGTCAGTAGGAGTTGATGGTTGCCCAGAGTGCAGTCCGTCTTTAACGCGGACTCGGTTCGCTTTGAACTCGTTGTGTCGTGTTTTTTTGTGCCATAGTTTGCTCACTAAATGCCTACCACAACGTTTTCAAAGTGCCCGTTCAAGAATAATCGCTCCGCAAACAAAATTGGATGCAAGTTCTTTGCGCAACAAAATCAACCATTATTAAAATTTGAATTTGGTTGTTAACAAAAACACGTGTAAATCGAAGATAATAAAACCTTTTGACAAGCATACGCATGGCAAATGTTATAGACAGTCTCACCAATCTAGAAATAAAAATACCTGCCTCCCTGTTGCATTGGAATTTTAAATGACAATTTCTTCGAATAAACATACATATGTACATACCTACATATATTTGAAAATATTCTCCAAAAATTTTAAGTTTATCCGACAAATCATATTAATTGCATTTATAAGATTTCGCAAAATGTTGTTTTCAAAGCCGGTGAAAATAATTTATCCCAAACGTACATTTTCATACGAGGTTCTTAGGTATTTCTCAGGTAGTGGTCGAGGAAATATACATTTTTAATAACAATTTCGATTTTTAAAGGGTTAGATGAGTTTGAAATTTTCAAAAAATCGTTTTTTTGTTTGTCTTATTAAATTCTACAACATCTCTACAATTTATAGAGTGCCTGGCCTGCAGGTCACCGCCATTTCATGTAAACATGTCATATGATAACATTTCACTTAACATAAATGTCACGTCGCAACATAACAGAGGACATCGCCGGCCACTGGCTGGCACCAGCAATTCTCATATAGTGACTGGCCTGTAGGCCACCGCCCACTGAAGATTTTCCAGGCACCAGCGTTTCTTATATAGAGCCTGGCCTGTAGGCCACCGCCATTTCATGTAAACAAGTCATATGATAACATTTCACATAACATAAATGTCACGTCACAACATAACAGAGGACACCGCCGGCCACTGGCTGGCACCAGCGTTTCTTATATAGAGCCTGGCCTGTAGGCCACCGCCATTTCATGTTAACATGTCATATGATAACATTTCACATAACATAAATGTCACGTCACAACATAACAGAGGACACCGCCGGCCACTGGCTGGCACCAGCGTTTCTTATATAGAGCCTGGCCTGTAGGCCACCGCCATTTCATGTTAACATGTCATATGATAACATTTCACATAACATAAATGTCACGTCACAACATAACAGAGGACACCGCCGGCCACTGGCTGGCACCAGCAATTCTCATATAGTGACTGGCCTGTAGGCCACCGCCGACTGAAGATTTTCCAGGCACCAGCGTTTCTTATATAGAGCCTGGCCTGCAGACCACCGCCATTTTATGTAAACATTACATATGATAACATTTCACTTAACATAAATGTCAAGTCACAACATAACAGAGGAGATCGCCCGCCACTGGCTGGCACCGGCACCAGCATTTTTTATATAGTGCCTGGCTGCAGGACACCACCATTTCTTGTAAACAAGTCATATGATAACATTTCACATAACATAAATGTCACGTCACAACATAACAGAGGACACCGCCGGCCACTGGCTGGCACCAGCATTTCTTATATAGTGACTGGCCTGTAGGCCACTGCCGACTGAAGATTTTCCAGGCACCAGCGTTCTTATATAGAGCCTGGCCTGCAGACCACCGCCATTTTATGTAAACATGTCATATGATAACATTTCACTTAACATAAATGTCACGGCACAACATAACAGAGGACACCGTTGGTCAATGGCTGTGACCGACACCAGCGTTTCTTATATAGTGCCTGGCCTGTTTCATGTACTCGTAAACATGTCCTATGTTAACAGTCACATTGTCCTAAATTTTCAAGTTGATCCGAGTAATAGTTTCGGATATATGTACAGCCTTGAGAACTTGTGCGCTAGAGGCTAGCTACGCTAAGTACGCATCTTTAAAAGTTTTTTTCTCGAAACTGTGTTTTTGAAGTCGGTGGACACGATTTCTCGAAAAGTTATGTACCGATTTAGTTCGAATTGTATGTTCTTAAAATAACATTATCTAGTAGGACAATTTTTTGTTTCATTAAAACCTTTTTTTATCAAAAAATGGCGAAAATTGACCAAAAAATTAGATTTTTTGTTCAAGGTCTGAGAAAAATAATTTTAATATTTTTTTATTTTCTTTGTTCAAAAACGAAATTTATATATGTATTAACGGAATATGTTTAGTTTTTTTTTTTTTAAATTTAAGATAAACCAATAATAAGTTACGCTGTCCACAGCGAAAGCACGTTTTTTGTGAGACATTCAGGGAGCTGAGGTCTCATCGGCTGAATTTTCAACATTTTTATATCAAAATTTCAGGAGACATTGTTCAAATATGTACCTTTGATATGCCATAATATATTTTTCAAATATATGATTGCTTATGATGGAAAAATCGTAAAAATAACCTTTTTTTTTGTACCTCTGAAATCTGAAATCCACCTAACCCATTAAGTCACTTTGATATTTTTCTATAAATAAAAAAAACGATTTCTTTGGGAAGTCGTCATTCACTTAAATTATCTTGTCATATATTGTTGCCAATCGTACATTAGTGGCTTGGCTTGTAACTTGATTTCCTTTATTTTCACAACTTTTTGCCGTCATTAATTCAAGCCTTCAACTTTTTCTGCTATTTAAACAAGTTGATTCGTGCAAAGTTGGCTCTTTTAAATCGTTTAAACGCACGAAGCAATAATCGGTGTTCTTAATTATTTGAAACTTAAACACCTTCCGAGGCGATCCCCAATAATGCTTACAGTAACACTTTAAGTCATTCAAACTGAAATATATACATATGTATGTATGTATAAAAGTATGTATACATAATTATGCGTATTCAGTATTTTATGCGGCCAAGCAGAAATTTATAATTTGATACACGTTTTTCTTGGCTAACTACGCATTTACCAACACAGCTTAATTTCTGTAAGAATTTACGCTTACAAAGCATCTGTTTCCACTCCAATACCATTTGGTACCGCGCTATATGTGGCGACCTCGATTTGTAACAAGAAGTGAGCAAACGCGGCTGTTTTGATGTGGAATCGATGGTTTTACGTGCTAGGCGAGCGCAGAAAAGGACGGCATAAATACAATAGCTAACATCCGTGTGTATGCCAGCATCAAATAAATGAACTAAATCGAATTAATCAATGGAACTAATTTTATTGTATGAACGCATCACTTTTCGCCATTTCATTACATTTCATTGTAATATGACTTCATTTCATTTATTGTTGAGTTAATGTATACAACTTCAATGTATTTTAATTTTTAATGACAGTTAACAGTTTGGCTTAATTGATTTCAGCTCGCCTTTGCTTTCAAACAAACATAGAGTTTTGAGAGCGGAAACGGCAAAAAGTGATAGTGGATAGTTTGAGAGCGCCTGGATATACATATGTAAGTATATGTAAGTACACTGTGTTTAATCGACTGCAAAGATTGCTTACTGACAAAGAATTTACTTTACCAGAATATACGCGTAAAATTATTATTTCATTTTATTGAAAAAGAAAATTTAAATACAAAGTAGTAGAGCGAAAGCAGTATAAAAATTGTTCAGACTCAAGTGGCACTCAAACAGTTGACACAAATTTCAGAGTTACCTTCAGGTATTGACTAAGACAAAGTAATATCAAAAGTGGTTACGCGTGCTGTGGAATCGTGTGGCAGACAGAGTAACATGCTCAGAAGAGTCTTGCAAGCAAAGCAAACTCGAATGGATTGGAATGAAGTTGAATAAAAAATTTAAAGGTAAATTTGTACCAAAGGCAAGCAATCACAATAATGACCAATGGCATTGACTTCGGAAAATAAGTACATACATACATATATATCATACACATGCACAGAGGGTGCGAGAAAACGGAACATTAGCAAGAAGCAAATATTCGCGCCTTACACGCTGGCATAAAAATGAGTTCATTGAATATTTTATGAGCGCAGTAACTGTGAGTTGAAGAAGTACAATAATAAGCAATACTTATACTTGTTTGTCCGCGATGGACTTCTAAAATACTGAACCGATTTTAGTAAAATTTAGCACACTGCGTCCAGATCGAACCAACTTAGAAGATAGGATAGTAAAAACCCTTCATAAATAAAAAAATACAGTAAAAATCTATTAAATGGACGCTCTATTAAGCGGACAACTCTATTAACTGGACAGAAAGGCTAGTCCAGACATTGAGAAAGCATTCTTAAATTTGTTATTTTTTCCAATGAAATTTATTTGTATGAACATATTCAAACTAAAATCCCAAGTACAATCTCTTGGATTCTTATAGCGACAAAAGCGTTTTAGACTTTCTTCTTAAATAAAATTTTCACTGTATTGAATAGTTTATTATATTAATCACAGTATAAAATGTATACCACAGTACCTCGTGGCCGGATCCACTAGTTTAGTTTATAAAAAATAATATACATTATTTGAAGTCAGCAAATAAATTATAATTTTTTTAGTTAGAAAAGCTAAGAAATCATATGAAAGATAAGAATTAAACAAAGGTAAGATAATTGTACAGCGTATTTGCTGTCAAAAATAATATAGAAAAGTAGAAATGTGTACAAAAATAAATCAAGAAGACAGGAAATGTCAATTGTATATGGTGATGTTGGTGAAGGTATGTAGATATGTATATATGTAGCTTCTTGGCACAAATATGTACAAATCAAAGTTAATTAAAGAAATGCCAAAGTAGAAGTAGCAACATATTTGAAAAAATATGCTAAGTGGATGGTTAATAATAAAAATAAAGCGATTAGGCGAGGAGATGTAAAAACTTATTCCGACTTGAAAAAATTCTTCAGAGATTATAGTATTGGTTTGGACAATAATCTAAGTATGTCAAAACTCGTGAAGATGTATTGACAAATAAAAAAATTCCGGACAAGAACTTGATTTGGATCTGTCAGTTTGTATGGCAGCTATATGCTAAACCTATCCGATCTGCACAATTTTTTGGGAGATTATAGCATTGCAATGGACAATAATCTGTGCCGAATTTCATGCAGATATCTTGGCATATAAAAACATTTTCCATACAAAGACATGATTTCGATCGATCAGTTTGTATGGCCGCTAACGCTATAGTAGACCGATCTCAACGATTTCAATAAATTAAAACCTTTTTAGGAAGCAAAGACCTTGTGCAAAATATTAGATTGATATCTCAAAACCTGAGGGACTAATTCGCGCATATACATACACACGGACGTTGCAAAATCGGCTCAACTCGTCAAGTTAATTATTTACTACTGTGATCAAATTGAAAGGTAAATTTTGTCCATTTCTTTTCCTTCAAAGTAATGCTCTCCCGCTGCAATGCACTTAAGTATGTCAACGAATTTTCCAGTCAACATAACACTTGGAAAAATACTCCGATGGTGATGGCATCAGAACCTTCTTCGATTCAGCTTTTATATCCGCAATTAAGTCAAAACGGTGTCCACGGAGTGGTCATGTGAATTTTCTGAATAGCCAGAATTTACACGAAGGTAAATCAGGTGAATGCGGTGGTTACGGCACGATATTAGTTGAAAATGTGGCCAAATGATCACGAATAACCAATGCAGTATGAGATGGTGCATTATCGCACTTCTGTCTTCAATAAATTCAGACATAGTAAAAATCGAAGAAGAAGAATTCACTTTTAGAGCATCACAAAACAACGCATATCTCAAATACTTATGAATATTTTGACGTGAACTTTAGCATAAATGTCACTAACAGTACTACCGACTTACATACATGCGATACATACGAGGGCTTTAAAGAGTATCTAACATTTTCTTCTGGGCATTACAAACTTCATGGCAAATTTCTCTAATTCAGTGTAAACAAACTACAAAAAAATTATTTAAACCAAAGCAAATAAAGAAATATTAAAAAAAATTTAAAATAATAATATAAAACAGTTAACATGAAAAATGTATAAAAATTTAAAGGCTAAATTAGAATAAACCCAAGCGCTAATGAAAAAATATATTTCTCTTGCTGAATAATAAAAATATTTAAGTTGTACAATAAATAAAATAAATCTACATAATTACTCATTTATAAATAAACTGCGCTTCAACCAATTGCCACAAATTCATGCCTAATTTAATTTATCCAACAGAACTTATTTATGCCCACAGACAAATACAACCATCTAAACATCTTAATTTAAATATTTATGTATGTATGTATGTATATTCAGAATAAAAAATAGCGTCAAAGCAGCAAACAAGTTTTTCTTACACACACAAATATGCATACATATGTACATCCATATGCATAATATGTATTTAAGTTAGGTTAGGTTAGGAATCCGAATCAATGCGTCCTATTGTTATGCTCTTATACGAGTAGTACATATACATATATGTATGTACATAGCTTTATTAATAAATAAATATGTGTAAATATGTATGCACACACACTCTTACACGTGCGTACAGCTAAACGAGTTATGCATTTTTTCTAATTCTTGCACGTTCTTTTGACTTAATTTTGTGTATCTGCGCTTTGTGCATGCCTACTTTCTAAGAATTTCGTGTCTACCTTCGCAAGAGTACGCCCCTACGTCGCTCCGCCGTTGTGGGCAACTTTTGATGCGGTTTTATGGCTTCCTCACAACTGCCACGACGTCCAAAATTGCTTTTGTTGTTGGCTGCACTCGAATTGTGGTTGCTGCTGTTTGTGGCACCACTGCCCGAGGTGGCTGCTGCAACACTTTGCAACAGACACATCAGCGACGTATTGTTGGAGTACATTTTCCTTTTGGGCTCTTGACTTTTTTCTCAATATTTCTACGCTTTTGTGGTATGCGCAAGGCGTTTGCACTTTTTTTTGCACACAAAACAAAAAAAAATTAGGCAAAAAAAATATTAATTATTGATGGCGGCGCTCCTTTGTGTTTTCCATTTTTTTTCTGCAGCTAAATTGACATACTTTAAAGCTTTATTTTTACCCAACACTGTCCGTATTCAGGAAATATATAAATAAACAATTTTTTACGCTGATTTGACACCCTCAAACCGGTCGAAAATTATATTTTACGCTGAGCAAATACAACATGCGAACATATACATATGTATGTACACCAATGCATGTACAGACTATTGTATGTGTGCGTTTGTGTCGAATAAAAATTGCATATTCTTCAAAAAATCCACGCGCCTCACATAGGACGTTACGACGCACGCGACTGTTGATACCGAACTGCCAAGCGCCTGGCTGCATTCGAATTAAGTTCAATAAAATAAGCACATAATGCAGAGGCAGAAAAAATATTACAACAAATAAAAGAGTAAAAGCAGCAGTAAGGATACATACAGACACGCAAGGTAAATAATAAAAACAAAAAACAATGGAGGTGACGAGTGACTGTAAGTTGCCATGCTACCGGCTCTTTGTTGGACGTAAACCCCAATTGCACTCATTGAAAATTTAGTAAATAAGCGCACACATACCCACACAGCTATCACGTATGTACGTCTAAAGAAACGAGAGAAGCAATAAAAAGTTGATAAGTTTTGCTATTGTTATAAGTAAGTATGTTTGTGTGTATGTGTTAGAGTAACAAAAAGAGAAGGTGCACACCACAACAAACACCACTCGCTCTAGCAACAAACGCGAAGGTAAATAGTGCCCCAACGCAGTGCCGGCTAAACAATGCTGTGGAACACCAAGCGAGCTGTACACGGCATTTCATGAAGAAACCAAGAAAAATCAAACAAAAAGAAAGAAATAAAGAAATGTTTAACACACACAAACGTACTTATGTACTATATATAAAGTAGTATATGAAAAAAGCAAAAGACAATGAGAGCAAACGCTGATAAGTAAAAAACGCAAGAAGAATTATCGCACAAAATGCCACAAATCATTCATGCAAGCCCACCGTACACTGCTTTGTGAGCACAAAACCAGTTAATGATTGTTGTTGCTAGTGGTGAAGTTGGCTGCAACACACAGCCACCTTAAACCTTAAAGTTGTTGAATAACAGAATCAGCTGTGTGCATTGGCAGCACTCAGCTGTTGCGAGAGAGCCAATACACGCTATGCCACTAATGACGGTATACATTCCTTGCACTTACGAGCACTTCCCCCCGTCGGACTGTCTGCGAAAAGTAATCTACAAAAGCTGATAAGTCAAATACTTAACGAGTAGTTAATTAGCAACGGTAGCGAATTCAAGTGAAAAGCCAAACGTTAAGGCCGTTGATGATAGAAGGGCGGCATAATAATAAAATTTGGCAATAATTAAGGATTTAAAAGGTTTGACGGCTCCAAAAATCGAGTTTTTTATTGTCTTATTTAATTCTATAATATCTCTAAAATATTGTCCTAAATTCACATGTTCAACTATTCGGGGAAGTTCAAACAAGTTAAAGCTGTTCAAAAATGAGCGAAAATTATGATGAAATTTGCATTTTCGATTTATACTGAGGAAAGTTTTACATTGATGGAATAATGTCTCTGGCGGAAAAATGGCAAAGAGTGGTCGACCAAAATGGTACATATTCGTTTATTTATTTATTAGTATAAATATAAAAAAATATATTGAAGTTTGATTAGAAATACGAAAAGACTTTTTCGACTTTCTTATATTTATTAAGGGTATTAGAGCTTCGTTGCAGCTGAAGTTAACGTGTTTCCTGTTTTTTAATTAATTTTTTTCTTTCCGCAATTTTTTAATAGTTAAATTGACTCCAACAGTTTCAAGTGGGTACTGGGTTTGGTTAATCTCTTTATTGTTTGATTGTTGTTTTGTAGGAAGATAAGTAAATAAGAAACAATTGCTTTCTTTTGCAAAACATCGCAAACTTAATTACTGCTAACAATAAAAAATATTGCGCTAAACTTGTTTAAAGAGTTTAAAGAGTGTGATTGCTTCGCTTGCTTGTTTCAATTACTATCGGACCTGCAGAAGTCAAACTCTTCAACTATCTTAAAATGTCATTGCAAATAATATCTCGGTAGACCACAACATTAAGTCAAATTTAAGTAATTACACTACTCAACAAATCTGAAGGAAACATTTGCGACTGATGTGCTTAGCGGTTCGTGGGGTACAGCTACACTTGACTACAACAAAAAAAAATTCTAGATCCGTGTTAGGAAATTTGAACTATCCTTTTGGGTTTTACCAACTCAAAATTAGCAAGAAACATCACAGTCGCAATATGACTAAACGAGAATTATCGCTAATCTAGCCGCATGATCTAACTGTTTCTAAAATGTATTATACAATTTCGCGCTACTTATTACTCATAAACGTTGGCGCACTTTGTCATGCACGCTGAAAATCATGAATTACTTCATTTTACTATTTTATTCATGACCATCTACGCTCAGAGACTCGCTGCCATTAACTCATCATCACACAAGCTGGTAAAATTTCGTTTTATTATACCCTGAACAGGGTATATTAAGTTTGCCACGAAGTTTGTAACACCCAGAAGGAAGCGTCGGAGACCCTATAAAGTATACATATAAATGATCAGTGTGTTGAGCTGAGTCGATTTAGCCATGTCCGCCTGTCTGTCTGTCTGTCCATCTGTCTCAATATATACGAACTAGTCCCCCAGTTTTTATGATATCGTTTTGAAATTTTGCAAACGTTTTCTCTTCAATAAGCTGCTCATTTGTCGGAGCTGTCGATATCGGACCACTATAACATATATGTAGCTGCGATACAAACTGAACGATCAGAATCAATCTAAGATAATAATGTAATTTACGAAAAAATTGATCAGATCGGCTTACTATAGCATATAGCTGCCAAACAAACCGAACGATCGGAATCTAGTGCTGGTATGGAAAACTTTTGCATTTGACGTGGTATCTTCACGAAATTTGACGTGGATCACTGCTTAAGGTAATAACATAATCTCCTAAAAAATTGTTTAGATCGGATTACTATAGCATATAGCTTTCATACAAACTGGACACATGGTTACTAAAATAAATGCACCTGTGAAGGGTATATTAGCTTCGGTGCAGCCGAAGTTAACGTTTTTTCTTGTTTTTTTTTGTGATTTCCACGTTAGCATTTTTAATTGCTTATATGTAGCGAAATGCGAGTGCGGTTCTCAGTCATTTTGCTGCCATTTAAGCGTGTAGCAGACTTTGTACTTTGTAGTTTTAGCAAAAAGTGTAATAAACAAATGCCATTCATGCAATTTGTTTACAAGTTTAACAGACACACTTGCATATGTTTGTTTACCTGCAGTGCAGGCTGTCATAAAGCGAACACTAAAATTACACTCGTAATGAAAAGGAAAACAGAGAAATGTGTGATAAATCTTACGTCATTTTGACGGAGAAATTTCTTATTGAGTTAATTATATTGCCGCCGGTGGCAATGCTTAAATGCATTTAAAGTTGTAAATATTATTAGATTTTATATTGCCTGTTTTGGACTTGCGAACAAATTCATGCGCACAAATATTTCAAGCCAAACGCTTAACATTTTTATTGCAAATTGACATTCATGCTGCTTAATAACCGACAGCAGCGACAGTGAACGTTGAAACAGTGATAAAAGGTTGTAATTACAATAATAATAAAAACGTTCTATCTGAAAAATAATAAAAGGTTGCAATTACAGCACTTATAAAAAGTAGCCAGCTTTAATTAAACAGGTTTCAAAACATATTAAATGAATGATGATTAAATTGCTTTTAATTTTAACAGCACTGCATTTGAGAGAGACACGCTAAATTTTCTCAAGACTAATAGCGTTTTCTTTATTATGAAAATGTTGCTTTAGTATAAGACAACTACATTAGCTTTAGAAACATATTTCATTTTTTACATTATAAAAAAAAACCAAAACTCTTGCAACCAACTCAATCAAATTTTTTAGGAGAACTCGATTTAAAAAAATAATTATCAAAAAATATAAATAAACATCCGCTGGGCAAGTCACTCTCCCAACGCTTTGAGTAGGCATATGATTTAGCACATTTTACTCGTTAAAGTGCAAAATTCTGAGAAAAATAAACAAACTTTAAGAAATTTTGAGAAAAGAAAACGAAAATTTTCCTTTTATATGTCGAGACTTGGCAACCCTGGTGTTGCAATCTTGCAACTCACAACTTTAAATGTTCCCATCCGCTTTGATCTGTCAACAAACAGTATTATCGATAACACCAAGCTTACAATTAATCGATAATTTCCTGCTAAAGCGCTACAAATTGTAATATTTACCTGCAAAATACTAAATCTATCTTCCAGCAAATATTCAAAGCTAAAATCTATTCGCGCATGCCATAAATTTGATCATAAATATATATACATAAATATTAGGCAATGCACTAATCGATTATAAGCACCCGCCTAACTTTCGTTGAAATTATGTTTAAATTTACATTATCTGTCGGCGAGCCGCCCAATTGTTTACGCTGAATAGTACAATTTAATGCATAATAGGGATCTGTGTGCTACATTTTCGCTCAGATGTTGGAAATAAAGAAAATATTTGCATTTTTGTATATTTGTGCATTTTGCTTTTGAAAAAAAAAATCGAGCAGCTTTGTTTATGTTTGATTTTGAAGTTAGCATGCATAGCGGAGCGCACGAGTGCGGTTGCGTATGAGTAACCAAACATTGACAGCTGTGTCGTTGTTGTTGATGGTGCGCTAATAACAAAAAAGTTGAAAATAAAAGTTGAAATAGTTCGACTAGAAATTGAAACTACAAATAGTGCGCATAAATTATAACAATTTGCCAAGCGGCGAGAGTGAAATTGAGAAGCGCGTGAAGTGGTTAAATAGGAAATGCAAATTACAACTGAAATTTAATATTGGAATTAATTGCAATAGTAAGAGTTTAAAAGCTGCAAACATTTTACTACCATACTCTTGTTTTCCATTTGAAAATGAAATTCTGCGTTAATGAGGAAGTGGTGGATAAGCAAAGTAATTGAGAGCCTGACAAGCAAAGTGTAAGCTTAAGTTTAGCAAAATAATTATATAATTAGTGATGGTATTTTTTATAACAGCATATTGCTTGAATCGAACACTTCTATGTTACCAGCTCAAACTTCTCATATAAAGAATATCTTATTTTAGCACCAGAAAGGTAATAATCAAGTTTCCACAATGGTATAAATAAAGACAGTTTCGTTCCCTTTCTTTTTTGCAATTCGCGTGACAGAATAATGTTTAGTTCGTGACGTCATTAATGATAGAATTATATTGTCTTTTCTTGCTTTTTCACTCATAAGGCATGAGTCTCTGGAGGTCGATTTTGACAACTTGTATTATGTTTATAAATAGTTGTGGTCCGATGTTGACAATTTTTGGTCATCAAGTGGCACATCTATTCGTACAATGTTGTGTGGCGATATATTCATTGGTTTAAGGTTTAATGTGACTATATAGTTGAACTTGAGAATTTAGGACAATATTCTAGAGATAGTGGTCTGGTGGAGAACGAAATATCTCCTGTCATCAATCAAACAGTCATCGCACTCGCGACTAAGCACGCATGTCACTAACAATCATAACTTCGAAGTTGTAGATAATTTCGTCTATCTTGGAACCAGCATTGACACCAACAACAATGTCAGCCTGGAAACAAGACGGTTTCAGCGAATTACAAGACAGCGGCCAGGCTGGTTAGATCATGTCGTCCGAATGGACGGACGAAACACTCCAGCTCTGCAGAGGAAGAGGAAAAACTCCACTCCGTTGGAAAGACCAGGTGGAGAAGTACCTGGCTTCGCTTGGTATCTCCAATTGGCGCCACTTTGCAAAAAGAAAAAACGACTGGCGCGCTGTTGTGAACTCGGTTATAATCGCGTAAGCGTTGTCTATGTCAGTAAAGAAGAAGAAGCATTCAAATTGCATTTGGTACTTTTCTTAAGATTTATGACTTTTAAAATTTGTTTAATACAAAAACAAATAAAACATACATAAAGCTATTAACTGTAATGTCTTGTCTAGCCACACCACAACGACCCTGTACTAAATACGCTTATTTCAGCGGAAAAGCTAGCCCATACTTTTTCATTCAGTCTAAACACCTTAAGCAACACAAGCAACTACATACATATTTCCTTTTTCATTCCCCTTCAAATTACATTTTTAAATTTCTATGCATGAATGTGTTCGTATTTTAGCTAGCACTCCAGCACCATGTAAACAACGCTCGCTTCCGCTCTGGCAACCCTAATTGCATGTTGGCATGCTTTTATCGAAGTTTCCCCGGCATTTGCAGCAATTTTCTTTAGTAGCAGTTCATTTCTAGCAAATAAATGAATATTTCAGTACTTAATTTGTACATAACTTTGGTATTTTTGGAGCCAGCTGGTCGCGACATGTGCTGCAACTCGTATGCCTTTATTTATAAGAGTTTTTCCTGAATTTGCGATTTGGGGGAGGAAAGCTATGAAATATGTGTAGCAATGCAAATGCATAATAGCGCCACACCACGAGCAAATGACAGGCGAGCATGCAGCAAGCCGCCTGTCGAAGCCATTTGCACCACAAACGACAGACAGGCGGGCCCCAACCGAATGGCAAACAACAATAAAAACGCTAGATTGGTGCTGCCGTGAATTAAAACGGAAGTGCAGCACTCTTTATGCTTTTTGATGCACGCAGGTTCGTTTACCCTTCACCCCTAACAGTCGCAGGGTAACCAAACTTAAATCCAGCCAAGGCACATGATTTATAGGAAAACGGAAGAAGGCGAAAAGTTATAAAATATATAAAAACGAAGCCAATAGTTGCGGTAATAGGCGACATTTTAATCGTATTAGCAAATGTCTGGTCAAACGTGGACTGGCCCGCTTGACCCGACTTAGTGCGCGGCTGCTATAGGCTTTATTGTGCGCTTTGACTCGAAAGCCAGCCAGACAATTAAGTGGTTGCTTAAGTTGAGGGTGCCCTAACAACCCCTATATTATATATTTAACGTAAGGCTTGAGCAGCTACGATAAGACATATAGAACTTGTAGGTTTTTTACGACAAACAATGTCATAGAATGCAAATCATTGCTTTGATTCAATGTTTGCTAAGGTTGAGCAGCGAAGTATATCGATTTCAACCCTGCTTTTATTGACGCAAAGAATAGAGCTCACGGCTGAGCGTTTGGAAACTAATGCATATTTCATATCAGTTATCGAAGGCCGACGATTGCGGTTTTTGATGGATTTATTCCGCTTCGTTCCGATCGAAAATGGTGGAAAAACTGTGTAAAATGTGCGATACGCCTATTTAACGCAGTTAATTAAATCTTTATTAATTTGTAATTGTCCAGATAAGCGAAACGTCACATTTCTCCTACTTTTCTTGGTGGTAATTGCATGTACCGAGCACTATTCAACATTCGACTAACAATTAGCATGTCACTTAATTGCACATAATTCTTATATGCAGTTACTTAATTGCTCCCTTTGTTAACATATTTTATTTGACTGCTTATTGCATTTACACTGACAGATGTCAATTACATTGAGGCATAGCAAGCGGCTGTTTACAGTTGATTTGCATTATTATATACTTAAATATTTACTGGATTGACATTTCAAAAGCAGTCGATTTGAGGCCGACAATTAATTGCACATAAATCATAATATTTTTTAGTATTACACCCTCTATATTAGGTAAATGACAGTTAATGCTATTTGTAGTTCATGAATAAGATTCGCGGATGGAAATTCATTTTGAAAATATTTAAAAACAGAAAAGAAAAAACGATATTCGGTTGCACCAAAGCTATAATGCTCTTCAAAGGTGCATTTCTTATATCTTAAAAGGGTATATAAAATATTTATCTTCATTTTGATCGGTCTGTTTGTATGACAGCTATATGTTATAGTGGTCCGATCTGAACGACTTGTGCGGAGATTATGGCGGTGCGTTCGACAATAATCCATGCCAAATTTTGTGAAGATATTTCGTCAAATAAAAAGGTTTCCTACAAGGTCTTGATTTTTGTCGATCAGTTTGTACGGCAGCTATATCACATAGTGGTCCGATCTGAACAATTCTTTTATTTATGAATTGTTTTTACTATTCTATCTTCTAAGTTGGTTCGAACTCGAGACAGTGTGCTAAATTTTACTAAAATCGGTTCATCAGTTTAGGCGTCCATCGCGCACAAACAACGTGACACGTACTTTTTATATATAAAGATATAAAGATATATATATATATATATATATATAGGGTCTCCGATGTTTCTGTATGAATATTACAAACTTCGTGGCTAACTTAAAATAGACGGTTCAGGCTATTAAAGATTACTGTGTATTTATGCAATATGAAATCATAAAATATTGCTTTACGAAACGTTGATTAGATTTTGTTTTTATGCGGTAGAAGTTTTATGTATATTTTGTTATAAGTGGTTGCTGTCATTATTACTAATAAGTTTTAACTCAAATAGTTTAAAAAAATGTATTTTACTTACGAAGCATAATATCTTCATTGTTAAATGCATACCTGTAATGAAAAAATTACGAAAAAAATGTAGTAAAACATAACTTTCAGTAGCATAAAAAATACATGCATATAAAATTACTTAAACTGCAACTTTAAATTTGCAATCAATAGCTAACATTACATTTGTATGCCCTTGGCGCTCTATGTCACTGGGACTGCTATAAAACAATCAACGGAAATAGTTGATTGCTGCTGTAGGAAAAAACTGCGTACCAACAAAGTTTTCTAGGGATTTCTCGTTAAGCTCTTAATCACAATCGTTTACTGAATGCAAAATATTACGAGAAATAACTTTATTTGTTATTGACTGACGCTCAGCTGTGTATAAATGCAATTTAGTGCAAAGTGCAATATTTCCAGGTTTCAACACACGATTTGATTCCAATATTAGCAGCTCGATATTTCAGAGGAAATCACTTTTAAAGGTTAACCTGCATTTAATAACTAATTTTAGTATAGTCAGCATCACACCACAGTATTTACATATGCGGCCATTGAATGTAAACGGACGTCAGAGTAATTATACAAAAACAATCAATTATTTCACAAAAATTCTGCTTATGCGCGTGTTTAATTGTGACGTCAGGTAATTGATTATAACTGGAATAACTTAAACATAAAAATAACATCGATTTTTTACAGAAGATGCGATAAATCTAAAATAAGACCGATTATTTATTATAAATAAAAAACGATAAATTTAAAACTTTCTGCCAAAACAACACTTTTTAAATTGAAAAAAAAAATAAGTTGAAGGTGTGGCACTGATTTTCGGAGAGGGCTTGTCCTTCAATCGAGAGTAGTTCGAAAGAATTATTGTGCTTCATTGTCGTTTAGTCAAAAAGGTCTTTTGGTATTTCTAATCAAACATCAACTTATTTTTTTTACATTTATAATAAATTTTAATGAACCAAATATGATCATTTTGTGCCATTTTTCCGCTAGAGACATTATGCGATCAGTGTAAAACTTTTCTGGTTTCTCGGCGAACAACTGCGACAAGTAATTTTCACATGCTTTTCTTGAAGCCAACTTTACACCATTAAGGGAGTTCTGCATTGACCGAAACAAATGGTAGTCCGTTGGTGCAAGGTCAGGGCTATGTGGTGGAACTTCCTACCCAAGCCCTTCACGTTTTTGCCGAGTCATCAAAGATGTGTGTGGTCTAAAGTTGTCCTGAAAAAAGACGAAGCTCTTTCTGTTCATTAGTTCTGGCCATTTTTTTCGATTGCTTGCTTCAATCTCATCAGTTGTTGGCGGTAAAATGTAGAATCAATCGTTCGACTAGGCTGGAGCAGCTTATAGTGGATTATTCCTTTCCAATCCCACCAAACACTCAGCATAATTTTTCGAGGCGTCAATCCTGGCTTTGCGACCATTTGTTGAGATTCACCATGCTTGGACCATGATTTTTTTCCCCACATTATTGTCGTATATCATCCATTTTTTGTCTCCTGTTACCATTCGCTTCAGAAATGGTTCGATTTCATTTCGTTTCAGCAAAGAATCGCCAATGGTTATTCGCTCCATTACATTTTTCACAGATAATTCATGTGGTACCCAAACATCGAGCTTTTTTTTTGTAGCCAGCCTTTTCAAATGGTTCAAAACCGTTTGATGATGAATGTTAAGCTCCTTTGCGATGTCATGGCTGCTTATGTGACGCTCCTGGTCAATCTTTTCCATTATTTCATCGACTGTTTCAACGATAGGTCGACCAGAGCGAGGTGCATCTTTCACACCATGTTGTGCTACACGAACTGATACCACATCGTCTTCTATTGACAAAATACGAAAAGACTTTATCGACTATCTAATATATTATAATTTATTGGTAGAAGTATGCAGCAACTTAAAGCTTTCCAACACAATAAATGTTTTTAAGAGTTTATCTGCTGAAACTATGTAGATTTTTATTACAAACAAATTTAAAATACTATTTTTTGCATTTTGATAACCCCACGGCAACAGATCTGTACTATAACTTATCACCTCTCCTTTGCTTTAGCGCACAAAACTATTTTTATTTTTAGATTTGCTTGTATTAAACAATAATTAAATTATTTTCAAGCATCATTAACAATATTTCTATTTATGCATACATACAAACATGGGGCAGAGGGGAGGACGCTTTCGAAATTTATAATTTTTTTTTTGTATTTTTTTTTTTAATTTTGTGTAAAACACATTGCGACAGCAACTGACATATGTACAAATAAAAGATATTTCTAAACATATATACGCACATATGTATGTACATACCTACACATGTGACAGCGGCGTTAGTGTTATCAGCACATTGTATGTTATTGTAGCTCATTCATTGACGTGTTTTGTTAAAAAAAAATAAAAATGTAGTCGCTGAAAAATATATATTAGATGTAGTCATTCATGTGCTTATCAGTTCAATTTTGTCAGACTCAATTTGCTCATTTATTTATTTGCAAAATTTGTTCGCGGAAATAGAGAAAGCCTGTAAGGAATCGCTAGGGGCCAGCAGTTGCTAACAGCGTATGAAAATAAAAAATATGTAATTGCTTATTTCAGGTGATATGCAAGAAGTGTTTAAAAGTAATAAAAAAACAAAAAAACAACTTCGGCGGCAGCGAAGCTAGAATATCCTATACAAATAAACAAATTTCTGCAAGAATTTGAAAAAAAGAAACGATTTGAATCGACCAGTTTGTATGACAACTTTATGCTGCAATGGTCTTAACTGAACAATTTGATCGGAGATTGTAGCCTCGCATTGGACAAAAATCCATGTCATGAAGACAATTTGTCAAATAAAAACAGTTTTCTAAACCAGAACTTGGCTCTTATCGCTTCACTTGTATAATAGCTATATGTTATAGCGGTCTGAGAGATGTGACAAACCTTATATACTCTTTTCAGGGTATAAGATATATACTGTCGTAAACGCCCACCAAAAGCTGTGCAAATACAGACGTTTGGCAGTTTGACGTCAAAAGTGATTCCTCCCATATACTTTCATTTGTTTTTGTTTTAATAAACATCACTGCTTTGATTTGTTTGAAATGTATTATTTTAAGCAAACATTTTATTTATTTATTTTATAATTTCGAATATATTTTATAGCGGGATTCTGTAACCAGTCTCTAGTCTCTATTTGAGACATTTTGAGGCAAAGTCTCAATTTGAGACTTGTTACTATTCACTAAACAGTCTCTAGCGTTAGTCTCAAAATATTGAGACCTGGTAGTTAGCAGGTCACAAAACTAAAAAGAACTCTTTTGTCTGCCATTTTGAATATACTGAATAGAGATCATCATAGATATTAATCTGATTGTCGTTTCTTTATATTTTGTAAGCAACTCAAACACGAAAAGGTTAAAAATAAATCAATTTTACATAAATTTCGTAAATATTATGAAACAAAGTCAACATATATTTTTATTTTCATTGATAATTATGTTTTTTGACTATGTTATAGAAAATTTAATATTTGTTATCGACATATTTATTTTCATTCAAGTGTAAAAACATCTCTGAATAATGAAATGTAATAGATTTTGTGACTGTCACTTACAGAATAGCAATATCATCTCAAGTCTCAAAAATTGTCTCTAACTTAAAATCTCAAATTTAGAGACTTGAGACTGTCTCAAGTTACAGAATCGCACGGTTAGTTTGAAATTGCTTTCGTTTCTGTTTTTAATTTTGCGCTTGGCCTTCTTTAGAAATATTCAAATGGCGCAATTTGCAGTTGGCTTCAGTATAATGAGTGACTTCCTGCAATCACTGCTTGTATCTAGTTAAAATAATAAATAATTGTCATAAAAAAATTTCACATTTCACACTTCACCTTAAGATTTAAAAACACATTAATTTAGTTTAAAACTTTAGAGGCTTCATTAATTTCCACTTCCGTCACAAATAAATTTTATTTCACAAAAGTTATTATATACTTTTCTGACAAATATAGCACCTGTAATTGGCAATGCCGCTAAGGTCAGCACGCGAAAGTAAATACGCACTTTGGATGCGGTAAAACTACGGAAAAGTCTTGGAAAGCACACCAAGCACGTACCGGCAATGATTTCTCAAGCGTCACAAACGAACGTAGTGGTAATTAAACCGCACAAAAATAAAGACTACCCTGACTTTTCACTATTTTATTAATATATCCTTTCGTATACGACGATATGGTGACTTCCATTGAACAATAGCTTTCTTCACTTGGTCACTTGGAGCGGAGAATACCACATGCGAGACGGCTTCTCCAGCTGCTGCGCATCAGCTTCTTCATTGTACGCGATGTGAAGCGTTCGATTCGAGTCGAGAGTATTGAATGTTTAATGTTTTGCTGAGCACATTCCAGCATAGCAATTCGCTAGTTTGCTGTTGGAAGCAACGAAGCTGTGCGCTGACTACTAGCGCTTGTTGTTGTTGTGCAGTGTATGCGAGAGAGATGCCATGTTGTTATATTCAATTGTGTTTATATGTTTGAAAATGAGAGAAGAAACTTAATGCTTTTTATTAAAGGGATCATCTCACTGTGAAATTTTCGAGAAATCAATTTTTTTTAACTTTTACACTATAATAATGTTTATTCTCTCACTACAGCGTTTCTTGTAAAAAGTAGAACAGAGCGCGGAACATAGCGACTCCAATCTTTAAACGCGTTTTTCTCAGAATGGAGTTTTTAAAAACGGTTTCTACTCTCAAAGGAAGAGTTTTGAAGATATCTAGTTCCAATTTGGAGAGAACATTTCTAACGTCATTCGCTATCGCGCTATGGAAGCTTTAATTTTTTCAAAAAAAAAGTTAAAAAAAAAGCCAAATTCGATAATTTTGTTTAAACCGCCAATTTTTTTCAAATTAAAAAAAAAAAACAACAAAACCTTCCATAGCGATATGGCGACTTTTCTACAACACGGCGACAAGGGGCTATACCAGTGTGACACTTTCAAAAAAAAAAATTTTTTTTTTTTGCTTTTTTCGATAGCTTATATATTCAAAAATATCCTGTGAAATCGGCGAGGTCGTATTTTAAATAGTTTTTGAATGGCAGCGTTCTAAATAGCGACCGCTCAGAGGTGCAAACATATATAAGTGAAACTTTAAACGCGTTTTTCTCGAAACGACATTTTTCAAATTTGCTGACATTATAACTCAACGAGAAATTAACCGATCGTCTTCAAATTAAAACTGGATATAGTTGAATACATTTGCTATACAATAGACTACGATCTTTTTGATTGGCTGAAAATTGTCTATTTGGCATTAAAAAAACGACAATTTTTTTTCGTAAAAAAACGATTTTTTTTTTCAAAATGGCGCCATTTTCTTAATTTTTGATATTTTTCAAAGATCGTAGTCCATTGTATAGAAAATATATTTAAGTTTAATAAACATTTTGATTTTTTTTGTTTCAGCTACTCAATCGACCGGAATCATGCCAGCAGTTGAGGCACTTTTTTTTTGGCACTTCCGCAGACAGCACATTACTCCGTTATTTTTCAATATTTTTGTAAAATTTTTTTTTTTTAATATAGCTAAAAATATACTTTATTACGTCCATAGAACGTCGAAACATTCAATCTAGTACTTTCTTTTAAAAAAATTCGCGAAAATCGCCTAATTTTTCATGCGTCACACTGGTATAGCCTCTTAAACTCTTGGGGAACGTAAACCTATTATATTTCAAACTAAAGACCCTCGAATTTTAGAGCATGAAATGGCAAACTTTAGAGTATATTTCAATCATGAAAAAAACTTCGAATTTTAGGTAATGAAATGGCTGTATTTCTGTCATGAAAAAGTGGTTTAGCTGTATGACACGTATTTATTGGAGAAACTCAAGACGCACACAACAGAAATTAGATGAAAGTGTCTAGCAAACGTTCAATGTTTGCATCATCTGAGAGTTCTAAAAACTAGTACACATTTAAACAAACACCTCAACATTTTTCCAAAACGTGGCAACCCTGTTTATAATTGAAAATAGTGTGCATCCGTGAAACTCTCATAATGTACATGAATTGTTTTAGTATTTACCACAATGCCGCCTACACTAGAACCGATTCGAAAAAGAGCTGTAATTGATGTCATAAGAGTGATATAGTACGCAAATGAGCAAGATGAGTGCTGTATATGTGCATATGTATGTGAGTTCAAAATATGTACATATATACATATGTCAGTATGTAAATATGTGTATGAAAATGTAAAAATGTGTATTTTTTGTGTAATTTTTCAATTGAATTATTTTGCTCTGTAGAACTTATGAGCATTTTGTGTAGCTTTCTTCACAAAATGCAAATGTATATACAAGTATGTACACATATATGTACATAGTACCTACGTCTGTGCATATATGAACCAATTGTCTTAATCCAGTAATATTTTCATAACTTTTTGCTATTTTTTCTGAATTCTTATCTCCGGTGTGCGGCCACCTCAGGCGTTGATGGTACAGTGGCTTGAAATAAAAACAAAACAAAACAAGTAAGGAAGGGCTAAGTTCGGGTGCAACCGAACATTTTATACTCTTGCAACTTGCAAGAATCAAAGCCAGGGAAATACTTTAAGGTGTAAAACCAATCATATAGAGTAAAGTCAGCTGGATGTTCGAAAATCTTGTTATTAGTTATATGGGGGTCAAGTTTTTGCTCAAATTTAACTATTTTAGGCACAAAGATACACTGTCATGAATAAATCATGTTGTCTTATTTTCATTGGGATAACCTACATATTGGCCGATATATGCGGTACAAAGTCACCCGGAAGTTCGAAAATCATTATGTTAAGTATATGGGGCTAAGGGAAGTATTGGTCCGATTCAACCCATTTTTGACATACAGACATACCATTATAAAAGAAGTACCTTAATTTCAGTTATATACATACATATATGACCCATTGACCGACATTTTCGATCAAAAGTCAACTATAGGTACCTAGGTACCGGTACCTATGGGGTTGAACAGTTTTTATTCGATTTAAAAAAGTTGTTGTCATAAAGTGACGTACACTAAAGGCATTATTCGTGCAAATTTTAATCACACAATATTTCTTTCTTTCTTGATTTTTGTACTGGAACAATATTAACTGTTTCTTGATTTTTGTACTGGAAAGTAAAAGAATCAAGTGGAATTTAAAATTGTGCTATATGGGAAGTAGGCGTGGTCGTTGTCCGATTTCGTCCAGAATGCCACGCACTAAATTTTGTCAAGAGGTGGGTCGGGTCTCGAGTTATGGGAATTCAACAAAAAATGGGCGGTGCCACGCCCATCGTCCAATTTTCACACTGGCTCCTATAAAGCTCTGTCTTACATCTTGGTGGTAAAATTTAATATTTCTGGTGTATTTAGTTATTGATTTATCGCGCTTTTAGTAGTTTTTAACAGTACCGTTGTATGGGGTGTGAGCGGGGTTATCCTCCGATTTCATCCATTTTCACACAGCTGGTAGAAGTTCTTATAAGATTTGTACTCAGCAAATTTGGTTGTTGTAGCTTAAGTGGTTTAGGAAATATATACATTAAACATTATGGGCGGACGGACGACAGACAGACAGTCAACCGGATTTCAACTTTTCTCGTCATCCTGATCATGTATATAGTATATATAACCCTATATTTATCTCGATTAGTTTTAGGTGATACGGACAACTGTTAGGTGAACAAAACTATAATACTCTGTAGCAAACTGAGAGACTAATACGTGTATACAAACTTCGTGGCAAACATACTTAATGCATCACTTTTAGGGTACAAAAAACACTTTGACAGGCAATGCACCAATTGCAGCTCTATTATGTAAGCTTTTGTTTATATTTATGCTGCACACCGCACTGCAAAGCTGTGGGCGGCATGGCCAGTCATGACAGCAACATAAAAGAGTGAAGCAAAGATGTAAAATAAATTGAAAGTAAATTGAGATCGCGCGGCGATTGTGCCGTTTGTGTGGCAGACAATGTTGCAATTTTATTGTGGCATCTGTTGGCGATATTTCGAATACAAACGTTTTTATTACTTTCAATGCTTGAAAATGTTGCACAACATTTTTATTTGGCTTTAAAGCAAACCATAAATTTTGTGCTAATTGGCCGCAAGTAGATATCAAAGCGCTGCATATAGTTTCACAACGCGCACAGAAATCTACGAACACATACTCATTATACAATATTTACTAGATTCGAAATTCTATTTGTTCTGTCTTCTGCCAGTTGCAGTACTTTTAAAACTTAACACATAAATTCTCCTATGTTTTTGTTGCACTTCACTTTTGCTGCTTAATTGATGTCTGCCTACTCAAGTGACAGCCAATTGAGCGCTCGCAAATTTAAGTGTAATCACCAATTGTTGCAGTTGCAGTTGCAGTTGCAATTGCAATTGCTATGGCAGGCAAGTGGGTCAATTAATTGATGAAGTTTGCAACAAATGTACATATTATTGCCACAGATATTCAATATCAATTTAAATGTGCATTTATTTGGTTTTAAATTACTGATTGCCTTAATTTGATTGGTGGCGGTCAACGGTACTGCGAGCAATGATTGATATGTGACATGTTTTTCAAGTGTGATTCTACAATTCGGTAATTTTGCAAAAGTCGAACATTTTAGCAATAAATTATTATTGGAGAGAAAAAAGCTAATCGCAGAACGATACCTGTACCCTGTTCAGGCAATAAAAATGCGAGACATTATTCCATCAGTGTAAAACTTTTCTGGTTTCTCGGCGAGAAACTGCGACAAGTAATTTTCACAGGCTTCTCTTAAAGCCAACATTACTATATTAAGGGAATTCTGCATTGACCGAAACAAATGGTAGTCCGATGGTACATGGTTAGGGCTATATGGTGGATGCATTAAAGCTTCTCATCCAAGCTCTCCGAGTTTTTGCCGAATCATCAAAGATGTATGTTGTCTAGCGTTGTCCTGATGGAAGACGAAGCCCTTTCTATTGATCAGTTTTTTTCGATTGCTTGCTTCAATCTTATCAGTTGTTGACAGTAAAATGTAGAATCAATCATTCGACCAGGCGGGAGCTGCTCATAGTGGATGATTCCTTTCCAATCTCACCAAACACTCAGCTTAACCCTTCGTGGCGTCAATGCGGGCTTTGCGACCATTTGTTGAACTTCACCGCGCTTGGACCATGATCTTTTTCGCATATTATTGTCACATTTGGCCCACTTTCCGCCTCCTGTTGCCATTCGCTTCAGAAATGGTTCGATTTCAGCCAGCCTTTTTTAAATGTTTCAAAACCGTTTGATGATGAATGTTAAGCTCCTTAGCGAATTTCTTCATTATTTTCACCCATTTTTGAACAGCTGTAACTTTTTTTAACTTCCCCAAATTCAAATTTTTTTGGTTAAATGATGCTTAAAATATCACCTTTTCAACAATATATGCTATGACCCGATGTGATTGGTAGCACTGGAGATATACGACTGCAACGACATCTATTGACAAAATACGAAAAGACTTTTTCGACTACCAATATATGTATGTAGGTATACAAAAGATATACAAATAAAAAGAAAATCAATAACCGTTTCAACTTTTATAAAATTTCGAAACCTAGCCCTATATGTGAATTCACCACTCACCACTTCACTCAAAAATCAAGCGATAACTAGCAAATGATTGCCGCATGGCCCAGATAACATCAACAATTTAGAGTCCGTATGCAAATACTTAATTATACGGCAAATGTGTCACTACTATTTATACCAGCGCATGTCAGCGCTTGCTAAATTGCAGCATCTACACCTACCATTAGCTACACTACACATGACAGCCACCTAAATTGACATTAAGCTCTCTAATAAAATGACGTTTGGTTGTCATTTTCTCGGTGTAACTTTTAGGCTGTGGAAGTGTCGTTATTTATTTATTTATACATTCCTTCAAATAATGCATGCAAATTGCGAAATAAGTGAAGCGAGCAATAAAAGCGCGCTAAAGACGGCAGCTCACGCGTGTGAGGTGTGTCTGGCGCTGAAGAACCAACAAATTGCTCTTTAACTAATTTATGCGTAGCCTGGTGTATTTCGTGCCATTTTTTTACACCAGCGTGAGAAATGCTGATTGCGCCAGTGACGAAGTGCAGATAAACGTGTCGTGAACTTTTTAGTAAAATTTCAGTTGTTGCATGAGCTCGCGATTCTTATTAGGAATGTTTTGAAAAGTTCAAATTCCAAATTATTTATGTTTAAATAAATGAGCAGCTGGATGCGTGCAATAAATGTATAATTGAAATATTAAAATTGGTTGAAAGGTACAGAGTGGGGTCTTAAAACCGAGATTTTAAGGACCGAGATTCCAATTCGACCAAGGGTAGGCAGCTCGGCAGCTTCGTAAAAATTTGTCTAGGAATTATTTCTGCTACTACAACAACAACAAAGCATTTCGGGCACAAACAAAACTCGAGTTCGAATTCCAAGTCTTTTAAAGCTTTTAAAATTTAATAAATAAAAGCAAAACTATGAACGCCGCAATTAGCGTTGCAGGCAAAGCACACGTTGCGAAATCCCACACTCAAATGCAAGCACGCGATTTGCTACACACGCACACATAGTTGCAGTATGCACGCCACGTTGCAACTTCCTGCGGCAAGTTAGCACTTTGTTTGCCATTCCGCCACTTTTAACACACACTCTCACACGTTTACATACACGCCATCGCTTTGGGCTTGCATAGTTGGCTGCCACGCAAATGTCTGTCCTTGTTGCAACAGTGCTTACAAGCGGCAACTTTGCCGGCCATCTTGCCACTTAGTACGCCAAGCAGCACATCCTGTTTCCGGCGCGCAAATATATGCTGGGCGCTGGCCAATTTTCTGCAACAGACAACCGAACGCTTCTCATCTCTTCGCTGGAACTTAGAGTTCTTCATACGCCGTGCCATTCCAAATGATTGTTTGAAAAGTTGCCAACTGAGCGTGTTTTTGCTGTTCTTGCAGCATTTCAGTACATGCCAAAGGTGTAGAGGAGTTCACGTGCAGCGGATTTTCTGATTGAAGGCGCGCGTGCTAGCTAAGATGGATGCATGTGTGCCAAAGAGAGTTCAAGGTGAAGCTCATTGTTAGTGCAGAAGGCGTTTATATGGTAACTAAGTGCTATCTGACAATTGGAGGCTCTTAATTATGTCAATAAATAATTGCGGCGATGTAATAGTGCCTCAGGAGTTTCATTTGTAGAATTGAATGATACATTAAGTAGAAATTGGATAAAATAATGGATTTCGAAGGACGCTTTGCAACTTTTCAATAAGTCGTAGGGTTGCTCCAAAATCGATGGATCTTCTTCACTTCTTTACTGGCGTAGAAACCGCTTACGCAGTTATAGCCGAGTTAACAACAGCGCGCTAGTCGTTTTTTTTCGCAAGATGGCTCCAATTGGAAATCCCAAGCGAAGCCGGGTCCTTCTCCACCTTCTCCGGTGTGGAAGTCTTCCTCTTCCTCTGCTTTCCCCGGCGGGTACTGCGTCGAATACTTCCAGAGCTGGCGTAGCCGCTATCTTTTAATTTGCTGAACAATGTCAATACCGACGTATATCTCATACAGCTCATCGTTGCATCGTATGCGATATTCGCCGTGGCCAACACGCAAAGGACCATAAATCTTTCCCAGAACTTTTCTCTCGAAAACTCGTAACGTACGAGTGTGTGTTACAATATGATTTCACTTCGCCTTGCTCCAAACAGCTTTAGCTAAGACCGTCTGACAAAATATTAACTTGTACCCCGTGAGGAAAGAAAGCCTACAACAGCTGCCAGATTGACTTTACTAAGTGCAAGTAGTGCGGAGGACCTCTTATGGTTCACTTTAGGCCGGAAGGATCTTGCATTCGCACAATTTGGTTGTTGACTAGCGCCTACCAAGCCCTCAAGCTCTTTAAATACCGGAGAGGTAATAGAAGTTAGTTTATGGGTTCGGCCCATAACACCAAACCTTAAGCCCTAAATTTTCGCATGCTTAAGTTGAATTAAGTTGTGCGTCTTTATGTACATACAAGCATATAACCCCTCAAATCAAAAGCAACTTTCTTTGCTTTCAGTAGGCAACAAAGCGCACGATTTATAAACACAACTGAATAGTATTTAATTCAAAGCCTTATATTCATACACCCGCGGCGAATGTCAAACCACTTGACCTTGTGACGAGCAGTTTTCATACACATGCACACTTTTACAACAAATCTAATGTATTGAGTATGCATTAAGCATAGAAAACTTTTAAGTTGCTGAAAGCTTACCTTGCACACAATTCCTTCCCCCGCGCCCTTAACTTGCGTTGACTACCAACACTCCCGATATCACAGCAGCCAATTTCGCCTGTTCCGTCCGCCCAACAGGCGGTATTGTCATTCAGCTTAATAATAATGCCAACTTTTTCACTTTTACTACACGCTATACCGTTGCTGCCCGAATGTCTGGAGGCCGCCGACGCTGTCGAGGTGGTGGAGGAGGTGGTTGATGTCGTTGATGATGATGATGATGAAGATGAGGATGAGCAAGTTTTAGTTGCCTCCGCACGCGCTGCTTTGTTAGTTGCGTTGGCATTTGTGGCATTATGCCCGAAACCGGCAAACTTCTTATGCGAGCTGAAGCTGCGGCGTATCGATTGCAGACTGTGACGCAAGAATGACTCGCGTTTGAAGTCATTTTGTTTGGATTTGTTCGATTTCCCTGTAGGCGGCGGTGACGCCGCCGGGTCTGGTGGCGGCCGCGTGTTCGTCATTGCCGCACTTGGCATCGATTTCGGACGCATATGCATTTCACTCTCCACACCCTCCATAATGACGGAGGGATGTCGCAGCAAGGCACGTAAATCCTCGTCCTCGTCTGAATCGGTCTTATGCGCTTTGCATTTTTGCGCTTTCGCTTTCGCATTTGTTTTATTTTGTTCATTTTTGGCACTTGCTGGCGGTTTTGCGGTCGCAGCGTGGAGTAGCAGCGCGTCTATATGGCGGAAACTAGTAAAATTTTCTGCGCGTTGCTTAGACTTCTGCGGCAACGCATGACTTTTTAGTGATTTATCGATGAAGCTGTACGACTTGATGAGAAACAGTTTGGACTCATTTTTCTGCGCGTTTAAACGCTCGATATGCGAGTCCGAACTATTGCGCGCCAGCGACACAATGTCAACGGGGTTTTGTAAAGCGTTGGACATGTTTAGTTTGCAGTTTTTGATATTAGACGTTTCTGTGGTTATGAAACAATTCAACTTTGCTGTTTGGCAAATAAAACTGTCGTACCATTAGCTGCCAAACTGTGGTTTATGAGTTTATTTATTTACAATCTCACTGTATATTTGAATTTTTATCGAACTTTGGTTTTAACTTGTTTTATTAGGGGCGTCTGAGCTAATTAAACATGATAAACACGCGCCGACGACGCGGTCGATCGATCAGTCGCACCAATTCTTAGGCAAGCAACGCTGTTTTTGTACACGCGCGTCACTCACTCATCGGCGATCAGTCGCTTTCACGGCGCTTTGGCCTGCTAACGGCTGGGATTGACTAAGGCGCGCGCGGTGCGGGATTGCGCGCTGCTTTTTGTTTATATGTCCGTTGCAGCGCGCTCGATTAGTCAACTGACATCTGGCGCTTTATGGATATGCATAGTCCATATTTAATTTATTCATATACTATATAAGTAATGACACTGCCGATTTCTTATTTTAGTTTTATATTTATTGTTATATAAATCCGTAGTTACGAAAATTGTTTTATTTTATTTTAATTTTCTGTCATTTCTATTCTTCTTTGTTTTGATTTTTGTTTCTCCACACAGTTGTTCACTTTTGTTGTTGTCGACACGGCATCAGCTGTTTTCTAACACCAGTTAAACGGGTTTGACGTAAGCGCATACGTTGACAAAAACAACAACCGCTACAAGCGCAGCAAGACAATTTCTAACGACTTTTTGTTGGCACAAACTTTCTTCACACGCTTTGCCGAATATTGCCAAGACTTTGCGCGATGACACACTGCTGTCATTTTATTGTATTAACAAAATTAACGGCGATATATGTATGTATGTACAAACATACACACTTCACACTTGATTTCATGCAATAGCTGACGTTTATTTGAAGATTTTTATCGGCAATTAATGCATGAGAAACCGAGTAATTTATCGCTAAACAACAATTATTCGCCACAACTATTTTGCTGCGGCTTTACAACGAACGCTCGCGCTTTACAACTACTCGTACTACTCGCCGTTGTTCCGTCACCGTCATGCGCCGAATTAGCACTGAAGCCACAGCGTTGCTATCGCCAAGGTTCGAGCGGCGGACGCGTCACATGCCGGCGCTGTGGGCGCGTTTGCGCGACGCCAGTGCTGATTTGGTCGTTTGTTTGTTTACTTGTGTTGGTAGTGGTTACGTCGGTCACACAATGAATGCGATAGTGGTGCGTACGGGTGGTTGTCGTTGGACAGGCGGGACGGTTAGTAAGCGGCGAGCGGCGAGTTGTTCTGACGATTAATATAATTTTTGGACATCGGCGTAAATAAAGTTGTGAAAAAGTTAACTTTTAAGCGAGTGTAAGCTAATTTAAGTTCAACACAAAAAGTGCAATTCGCTTGCTAATTATATGGCAGTGAAGTGTTTTTTTATTAATTTTATGCTGTGATTTCCTGCTTTTTTATATTGCAATAATTTTTTTTATATTGTCACAAAAAGCGGTTATCGATCACTTTTTATCGGTATACCCTCTTCCTATATTAAATTTGCTAAAAAATTTCGTACCCAGTAGTACCTGTGAGACTAACGCATTAATGGGTTACCTGGGTTTTACGACGAAAAAAAATCGTTTTGTTTATTATCTTATTTGATTCTATAACATATTCACAATATTGTACTAAATGCGCAAGTTTGAAAATTTGCGGGCTCAAACTTAGCTATTTGGCCACTTAAAATTTTAGACGCGGTTTTCTCGAAACTGTGTTTTCAAAATTCTCAAGAATTCTCGCGATATAATCTGACACACCTTAATGCAATTTTACACAAATTTTCGAAATATAATTTACAAGGTCTTGAAGGAAGGTTATTGTGACGTCGACAAATTTTCACCAAATTTTTTTTTTTTTTAAAAACGTGTCAAAAATACAATATTCACACTTTTGATTTTTTTTTCGTCCAATACTTAGTTTATAGTTTTTTATTAAGAAGTTCTGATTTCAACTCGGATGCACCTTTTTTCAGAAGGACTGCCGGAAATAACGTCGTAATGGCCGAATTTCGAATATGTTCCTTTGAAATCTTTGTAAAACATGTACATATATTTGGAATAACTATTTAATTTTGAATAAAATAATTAATTTTTATATATATTTTTTTTAAATAATTTGAAAAGGCCATTTTTGTTCGATAAACCACATGTAGCACTCTTAAGTGAACTAATAACTAGTTTTTTTGAGATTCCATTCTAAAATTTTGCATACGTTTTTTTACCCCAAGAAGCCATACAAACTGATCAAGTCCGTGTACGAAAAACTTTTTTATTGAAGATATCTTCACGAAATTCCGCTCGAGGCAATTCTACAATCAAACATTTTGTTCAGATCGGGCCACTATAGCGTAATAGTGCCCATCAAACTGATCAATCAAAGTCAAGATAAATATCTTCATAAAAGATACTTTTCCTTTCTTGAGTTACCTTAATTTGACCTGAAGGTTGCAAGAGAGTCCAAAAAAACCTTTAGAATGTCTCTTTACTAAAATTCTAGCACATTTTGACAAAAATTCATGTTCTAAAGTTTTAAAAGCACAAAGAAAATTTTTTCGATTACTTTTTTCTTCAGAGCGGGGTTTTTACACTGGCGATTTTTTTTTGTTTTCTTTTTATACCTTTGTGTCAATTAATTATGTATTGTTTATTAAGTTGAGCTGCGGTAAGACACTATGTACGAGTATTATAATTCGTCTGTGATAACGAATTTTATCAGCTGTTATCGCGTGCTATCGAAATGAGGTGGTTCGCCAAGCTTAAAGGCATGTTGAACACTCATGTGGACTTCGTTTTAACTACCATAACTATGCTAATGTGAGGCTTGAAAACTGGCTACAAAATGAAAGACGGGGCGTATACGTGTTTTCCGTCTGCGATAAATTTAAATTTGAGGCCGTTTGGCCTACGTGCGAACTCGTTCTGTAGAAATTTGTGTCTGCGTTGTAGATTTAGATAAGTAAGGATGCAAATCTAACGAATCAAAGAGTTCAGCGTGTTTGGAAAAAGTATTAAATATTTATTATATTTACACTACTTATTTATATAAATTAGAAACACGCGTTGCCATAATTTTTTTTAATTAAACGAAGGAATAAACAAAAATATTTACATTTGTTTTATGGTAGTGCAAATGCTGTAGACTTCGAGTCAGAAGCCAACGAAAGCCGATTGCGCTTCTGCTTGCGACTCAGCTGGCAATTGTTTAGCACAAAACAGTGTGCTAACCGTATGATACCCCTTAAAGAGCTCTTCAAGTCAAAGTTTGATTGCTTACTACGACGCTCATGCAGATGCTAAACGTGTATCAATACATTTCTTGCGATATCAATACAAACTACCATAAAAATGGCGCAAAATGTTCAAAATATCAGCGACTGTAAAAATAATTTGGTGATTAAAAACTTTCATAAACGTTAATGACTCATAAAAAAATATTGATACATACAACTGATATCATTTACTTCCTCTACTTGCTGGGATTTTCGCATTAGAAATTTAACTGGTTTATAATCTTTAGCTTCACAGGTGTTTTAAGAAAAAAACGGCAATCCTTGCTGGATTTTGAAAGCCGCTAAGAGCAGTAATTTATGATTACTGCTTTCAAAGGTTAATCACTTTTAATTGTGAGCAATTTCTCGCTAATATTGCAATAAAACAGTTACTATTGTCACTAATTTTAGATTTCGACTTTTAGCCTTACGTTTATCAGCAGATAATTACGCCGTTTTAGATTACACAATGAGAGTGATAAAAACAAAGGAATTTTATAAAAACAAAAAAGCTTTAATAATTTAATTTATGAAAGAAATAATTTTCGGGAAAGTAATATTTTATTCGCCAGTCGAGTCTTTTCGTATTTTGTCAATATATGTCATTGCAGTCGTATATCTCCAGTGCTACCAATCACATTGTGTCATACCAAATAGTGTTGGGAAGGTGAGATTTTAAGCTTCATTTCACCAAAAACAAATTTAATTTGGAGAAGTTGGAAAAAAGCTGTTCAAAAATCAGTGAAAAAATTAAAAAAATCGCTATATTTTGAAATTTTTGTGTAAAAAAGGGAAGAATGCTATGCAAGCCACCTATGAAATTTGTGAAGTATACGAAGACGATGCTGTATCCGTTCGTGTAGCACGACATTGGTTCGTTCGCTTTCGTTCTGGAAATTTCGAAATTTCGATTTACTCCCATGAAAGTTTTACACTGATGGAATAATGTCACTAGCGAAAAAATGGCAAAAAGAGATCGACCAAAATAGTACATATTTGTTTATTTATTTATTAGTATAAATATAAAAAAATAAGTAATATAAAAAATAAGTGTTTGCTTAGAAATACGAAAAGACTTTTTCGACTACCCAATATATCTACAAAATATTTTCGGCCAATTCACAACAGCTGCTCGATCTAAATATTCTTCAGCGTTATCATGAGACTCTAGCCGAAAAACCCAATTTCTGATAAAGCATTTCTGTCAGTTTGATAAAAACGCAGGTGTTTGGTGTAAACAAAAATACTATGAGCAAGTGAGTAATTTTATCGAGCTACAAAATTGCTTGATAAAAGAAACATTATTATAATTAATAAATGTAGATTTCCCAGCGACACATGTATATGGTACAAGTGTTGCACAGTGTATGCCAAAAGTTATTATACTTTGTACACAGTTTGAATACCGCTGGTTCGAGGTTAATTTGCAGATTAAAATTACGATTTAAATAAATATACAAGTATGATAATGTATTGGGAACTTGAGTAGCAGTGCTTTTCAGAAACCGTTGTTTTTGATTTTCACTCACATTGCCTTAGCCCAAACAGCAGTATTTCAGCCACTTAAGCTGTTGATAGTATTTTAACTTTCTTAAGGAATTTGTTGTTTTAAATGTTATCTGTTTTCATTGTGTTATTTATCTTATTTATTGTTTAATTATATTTTACTTTCACATCGCAAAGCATTTTGCTATTTCTACAAGCTTAAAATTTTGCCAACATAAAGAACTCAATTCTAATCTAAAAATTTTGACAAGTTTGAATATAAAAAAAAAAAACAAAAAAAAATTAAATTAAAATCATGCGAAAAAATATGAAATATTGACGCAAATACTTAGTGATTACTGGCATGATATGTGAAGTGGCATGCGACTATTTATTCTAGATTTGTATTGAAATGAAGCTGCGGGAAAATTATGAAAATATAGCGTAGTCGCGCAGTCGATTTGTCAGACAAAATTTAAATAATTTTATCGAATTAAAGTTTTCTTTAAAACAATTTCATGGTCCAAAAAGGATAAACAAGTTTAACCACTTCGAATACCGACAGTCACCAAAAAAGGTTATGTTGTCTGTTTTCATAAAATAAATTTTCACACGAAATTACTTAGTGAACGACTCAATATGTTAGATTAAGATTTATTTTTGACTGTTAGATTGCATATATTGAATATATATTTCATTACGCCAATGTTAGTGAAGAAGAATTTAGCGCAAATGCGCATAGAAATTCTTTTCAATTGTCATTGGCAATTTCACGTCATCACATTTCAATTTTTCGGCAGAACAGTGAAGATTTCACATATGCCACATTTTTCTCACAGTTGTCGCGACTATTTTTCGTCATTAAACATTTATGTTCTTATTTCTACATCTAATGATTTAGCCAAGAATTCACGCTAAGTTGAATAATCCCATTTTCCAATGCAAGAATTTTAAAAGCCAACTTTTTGTTGTTGCGCATATAAAAATGGAAAAGAAAAAGTTATGTAGAATTTCTAAAAATAATGAAAATGTCGTCTACGTGTGCCTTGCGGTGTAAATATGTACATATAGCATACAAAAATACATATCTATAAAGTATAGAGAAGTTAGGCGTTGGAAAGGTTGTGACAGTGGTGAAAGCGGCAAATGCGGTGGGAAGCGAATGTTTTGTTAAGAAAAATATTTTCGGCATAAAATTATTTTATACATTTATAAAGTATTATTATTACAGCCAGAACAGGATATATTAAGTTTGCTACGGAGATTGGACATCGGAGATCGTATAACATACAATTGAGAATGGAGAGATCCTGTAAAATACAGTTCGTTCAACAAAAAAGCAAACGACTTTTCGTATGAAATAATTTGAAAATTAAGCAGGCCTTGATTTCATTGCCGATTTGCAATATAATTGACTGTTTGTCAAGCCGCAGAAGCATATTTAAAAAATGAGTTCCGTATAAGCGAAACGTTTTGAAGCAGTATTTTTTGTTCTCTTCCTAAAAGCCTCAAGTTGTCTCACTTGAGTGCTGAAAAGTACTTAAAAAAAGTCTAAGGCCTTTGTCCAACATGGCAACCAACACTTTCTGGTGCACAAAATGTGGACGATTTGCCGAAAAGCGGTTTTGCAGACCTACCTCAGAACAGGACGAATTAGTTGTAAAGGGCATTTTCGCATCTTGGCTTTCGATATGGCCTATCCTTGAAAGCTGCGAAACAAGTATTGACCACAATGTCTCTAAATACAATACGAAACCGCTTAAGCCCGGTCACGACGGTAAAGTCTTTACCAACTGCAAAGCAAATAAAAAAACACCGTCAAAAGTGGTCAGCTGGACATGTGGATAATGACAGCTGAGTCCTCGTTTTGGACGACGAACACAATTAAGCGTGATTGGTCTACTCAAAGCGGCAAACTTGTACTACTGTGAGATATTTCCTAAAACTGAGGGAAGTTTTTGAGATAATGCGCAGCTTTGTTCTGAATACTGTAGCAGGTTAAACTCCTACTTATCCAGAATAGACCCTGACATATCCTATATATGTATGTTCTGCGTCCAATGAGTCTCCGCTACAATATCCAAACTCATTATTTAGATCGGACCACTATATCTATCTATAACACTGTTATGGATTTGACGAGATATCTATAGATATACGAAATTTGGCAACTTTTTTACCAACGCAAAACCACTGTGCACACTCAAAACATATAGTATTTACTTAATAGTAAACTATGGACTTTCTGACATTGTCGATGTTGTTTTAAATCAGTTTACTTATTTTGTGCTTTTCCAATTATTCAATACACACATACATACGTGTGTGTTTGTATGCATGCATGTACATACATGCCGCCTGCAATTACTTTTCTTGCTGTTCGTTCTTGTTGGCGTTGTTGTCGTTGATGAGTTTTCCTCGCGTTCTTGTTTAGAGGATTAAGTAAGTCGCCGCTTCGTCGGCATTGTACAGGAAAAACAAAAACATTTCACCAAATCTGCAACGTTGACACAGCGTTGGCTGCTGACTAATCTATTTTTATAATAAATGCGACAATGTGTGTTCCAGGAAATTGTTATAGTATTTATGCAATGTTCGGAAAATGTTTATGACTTTGCTTTTAGCGGTTGTTTGTTTGTGCCTTTTCGTTGCTTTAATTAGCGCTTGTTCATTTTTATCTGCCCGCTAACCCGTCAACCCGTCAACTTGTTGCAAATAGTTTACAGTGTTGACTGAGCAGTTTGAGAGCCAATGCAATAGCCGCGTCGGTTAGCCCGTGTCTGCGAACTTATCTATTTTACAACTATCTTAATTGTATAATTTTATTACTTTTTATCAGTTTATTTGGTGTTCACTGTATTTGTTATTTACTTTGCACAGATTTTCCCACACAATTATTAGAAAAAATTTATACTTATTTTAGCGGTTTATCACATTTTCCGTAAAAATTCCGAACGCTACGTTTTTTACACGCACACTATGTATACATATGTATGCCTCAGAGTTTTTTTAACGCAACAAATGTTTATGAGAAAAATTTCCGTTGTGAGTTGTTGGCGCGAAAAAAGCTGCGTGCGAACTGATGTGCGGAAAATGCGAAATACCTAAAAAGATGTGGCGAACGAAAAGTTCTTGTCTGCATGCCCTATATACACACATACATATATGTACATATACATTTATATGTGCGAAATAAAAATATTTAGCAACTCTTTAGGATGGGTCAGTTTCTAAGGTGAATATTGGTAGTCGAAAAAGTCTTTTCGTATTTCTAATCAAACTTCAAATATTTTTCTATATTTATACTAATAAATAAATAAATAATAATAATTATTAATAATAATAATAAATATGTATCATTTTGTACAAATACTTTTTGCCATTTTTCCGCTAGAGACATTATTCTAGAAGTGTAAAACTTTCATCCGTATAAATCGAAATTTCGAAATTTCCAGAACGGAAGCGAGCGAAGCATTGTTGTGCTACACAAACTGTTACAGCATTGTCTCCGTAAACTTCACAAACTTCATTGGTGGCTTGCGTGACATTCTTACCTTTTCTATACGAAAATTTCAAAATATATCTAATTTCTTCAATATTTTCACTCACTTTTGAACAGCTGTATCTTTTTTCCAACTTACCCGAATTTAATTTAAAAATGTTAATGTCAAATGAATTTTAAAGTCTCACCTTTCCAACAATGTGATTGGTAGCACTGGAGATATACGACTGCAACGCCATCTATTCACAAAATACGAAAATACTTTTTCGACTACCCTGTCATATGCAAAATGTGGGTACGTATATATTATAGTAAAAAATATGCATTGGTACCTATGTATATATGTACTTTATGTTTATAGCAATAACAAAAAATAAGAATTAATTGTTGACATTAATGGACAAATTAAAAAGAAAACGAATGACGTGTTAAATTCGTGAAAATGAAATAAGGAAATGAGTATTATGGTTTTTACCAAATATTTTTTAAATTTAAATTAATTACATTGAGGCAGCTCGAAAAAAGTCAATGCTCATGGCAGCTTTACGCTAAAAGGTTTCCATCTGAACAATTTATTTGGAAATTATTTGGAAATTGTAGCATTTTCCTGGACAAAAATCTATGACAAATTTCGTGAAAATATATTGAAAATATATAATATATAAATATATATATAAAAAAGTATTCCATAAAAAGGCTTGACTTCGATCGGTCACTTTGTGTTACAGTTACATGCTATATTTGTCCGATCTGAACAATTTGTTCGGACGTATAGCTAAGCCAAATTTCGTAAAGATATCTTTTAAAATATAAAAGTTTTCCACACAAGGCATTGATTTTGATCGGTCTATTGGATTGGCAGCTATATACTATAAGGTTCCGATCTGAATGGAGATTGTATTGTTTCTTTGAATTCTATTTCGTGAAAATATATTGTTAAACATAAAAGTTTTCCATACAAGGACTTGATACTAATCGGTTAGTTTGTACGGCAGCTATATACTATAGTGGTCGAATATCGGCAGTTTCAAAAAATAAGCCTTTTGGGGTAAAAACAACTTGTGCAAAATATCAGGCCAATAATTCAAAACTTGACAGCTCATAACGCCGATCGTTTGTATACATATATACAAGTACTTCGACGTTTTCTTCTGACAAACGTCGTGGCAAACTTAATAATGGTGGGTATAAATATCCCCAAAGGAAATTAATACTTAAAAGCTCTATGAACAATTTTAATAAATCGTCTTGAACTATTTTCCAAAATAATTCAAAAAGTACTCAACATGCTTTAATTAAGATAATATGAAATTCTGAGAAAAAATATCACTCGTACGCTTTAAATTACTAGACAACATTAATGGATACTTTCTTTTGACAACAAAATACCCGCCACTAGAGACTCCAGATGATGTTCTCAGCTCCGGAGTTGTTTACATTCGTTTCATTGTTCATTTTGAATAGCACTGCGCTTACTAATAAAAATGTATTAAATACACGCATATATTGGGATATATAATGGTACGTGTATATAAAATATTGCCGGTTGCACGAACAATTTTACTGCCTACCAAGGAACAACAAGCAGACAATTGAATTGCAAATTATAACTTCAACAGTCATACACACATATACACATACAAGCTTGTGAATGTATGCGAATAAAAAAATGCCACAATCGCTTAAAGTAAGCAGCATAATAAAAAAAAATATTAGTCATCAACTAAAATATGCGACTTGTGAGTGCGTGGGTTTATTGTGCCGCGTGACAGCAATGAAAAGTACAACACGAGCAATGGCAATTGTCGGCGCAGAAGGAGCAGCAGCAGACAATAACATACTCGATGGCCATCAAACTGTCGTCCTCTGCACGGTCACCTCGTCTGTATGGCCGATTGTCGCAAGTGTCACATATAGATATCAACAACTTTGGATTGACAGCACTAGACGCTAGGCGGTACACTATTTGCACAAACAAATATGGTATATCCACACGTGTGCATACGAAATTTTTGAGGTCAAAATGTTGACAATGAAAATATAAGATTTTATCACAATATTGTGTCTATGGTATGTGCTTTCGGAAATCATATGTTCTAGTCGTCTTGTAGGTGCGTTTCAATCGACCAAGTGGCAAAGTGCCGACATTGTAATTGCCCTTTATGCTCTGACGCGCCAACAAAATGACAATAAACGTCATAATTGATGACGTGGCGCGTATTTGCGACCAAGCTAAAGGAAACAACATACATTCAGCGAAAAATAAAAGTACACATTTTTTGGTGACAAATCGTGTGAGTTCAACAAAATATAAGCACACCGCACGCCTTCACGCTTGAGTGATTCTACGAGCCGAATTTGGTTTCCTTTGTTTTTTTATGCAGTATATTACGTTTTTTGTGTTATATTTGGTATTTTTTTTAATTTCAAACTCGCATTATTTATGGTAGGCAATAGCTTATTTTATATTTTTCTTTTAAATGTATGATCTGTAGGACTCCTTCTTCCTTAGTGGCGTAGACACCACTTACGCGGTTATAGCCGATTTAAGAACAGCGTGCGTTTTTTTCTTTTCGCAAGGTGGGGCCAATTGGAGATTCCAAGCGAAGCCAGGTCCTTCTCCACCTGTTCTTTCCAACGGAATTTTTGAATTAATGGGTTAAATTCATTTGTGAATTTCTTGGAATATCCAATTGGCGCCACGTAGCGAAAAGAAGAAACGACTGGCGCGCTGCTGTTAACTCGGCTACAATCGCGTAAGCGGTGTCTACGCCAATAAAGAGGAAGAAGAATTTCTAAAAATCGCTTTTAAGTTTTGTATATATTATGTATGTATATGATGTATAGAAATATTGAAGAATATTCAACGAAATTTTTAATTTGACCCGGCATGTAGTTGCGGAGATATGAGCGTATTCATAAGAACTTTTTAACTAAGTGTAATCGATGAGCAAAACCTTAAGGAAGGGATTAGGGTTTCAAGGTAAAAAAAAATACTTATTTTGCAAATTTATTTCTCGAATTTGGATTGAGTAACTTTATTCAGACCTTTTGGTCATTATTGAGCACTCTTTTGATAGAGCTCTACGACAATACGAGCTCTCATACATCGACTGAAACTGCTGGCTTTTTAAGCACGCAAAACATCGATTCTAGGAGTCATTCACAGTATGGTCCTGGCTGTGCACCGAATGTCTTTTTTCTCTCCCCTACTTAAAAATGAGCTAAAAGGTCAACGTTTTTCGTCACCCTAAGGAGACAGTGAAGCGTTCAGAACGAATGTTTTGGATATACAGTGTTTCGGTGGCACCAGGTCTTTTTGAAGGGCCGGGAAGAGGTCGCTGATGAAGACCGTGCTGGTAGACCAGCGACTTCGACAAACACCGACAATATGACTCGTGTGCGCAAAGTTTTAAACCCAGACCGTCAACTAAGTATTCGTTTAATTGCTCAGATGTTAAATATGTCAAAATCTGTGGTTCATGACATTGTGACATGCGCTAGGTGAGCGTGAAGATGGTCCCAAAAGTGCTCGCTGATGACCAGAAATTGCGGCGAGTGGAAGTGTGCCAAGAAAGTTTGAACATGCGTGAATGTGACCCCCAATTTTTGACTAACGTAATCACAGGCGACGAGTCATGGATCATGTCATGGATGGCAAGCATTTTGAGGCGACAGAGAGGATCCAAGCAGCATGCCCCTCGGCTCTCAAGGCTATTCCGGTGAATGCCTTCCGTGACGCCTTCAATGTTTGGAAATCACGCTGGCAGCGCTGCATCGACGCAGAAAGAGCCTATTTTGAAAGTTTTTAAGGAATTGCAACGATTGACGCAGTACATTCTTTTTAAATCTTTGTCCTATTACCCTGTAACCCCTAAAGGCCCTGATAGCAATATTATTAACCATCAACAGCGCACAAAGAGAGCCATTGTACAAGGTGGGTTCCAAAGTAAACAGGCGCCACCTGGTGGCGCCATCTATATGACGACTGGTGCGTTAGAATCTGCTATCTTTGGCGATTGTCCATTTCATGACATTTCATTGATTGGAAGTGAAGTTATTGCGTTTTAAGTGTCAGTATGTTTGTGTTATCGGCTCGAAAATGAGCTTCAAACAAAGAGCCAACATTACATTTTGTTTTAAAATTGGTAAAACTTTTTCCGGAACGTTTCAATTGATGAAACAAGTTTATGGCGATGATTGCCTATCCCGAGCAGAGTGCACGAGTGGTTTCAACGTTTTCAAAGTGGTTGTGAGGACATAAATTACGATAGTAATTGTAGGCCAATCAAAATCCGTGATCACCGGAAATTCCATCGAAACTGTGCGTGAATCCATCAAAAATCAGTCAAAATCATCATTGAAATTCATGGAAATCGAATTAAACATCTCCATAACATCGATTTATCGCATTTTGACCGAACATTTGGGCTTACGAAAGGTGTGTGCACAGTTTGCTCCAACAATTCAGAATCCAACAATCGATTAAACGCTTGTGACCGATTATTAGACCAAAAATCACATTTTAACCATTAACCACTCCCCGTGTTCACCTGATATGACACCGTGTGACTTATTCCTTTTCGGAAAAATGCATTTGCCCATGAACGGAAAGCGTTATGCAGACGCAGAGGCCATTCAAAAGGCTTGCACCGGCATACTGGCGGCCATACCGGCCAACGAGCTAAAACTTTCGTTTTGCTTTTGGACCGTGCAAAAAGCTGTATTGAAGCAGAAGGAGACTATTCTGAACAAAATAAATTGATTTTGCCGAAAAAACCATTTGTTCTGTTTTTTTTTTAAGCCCTGTTTTCTTTGGAACGCACCTTGTATGTACACTCTTGTCATAAAGACACATTTAAAGAAGCTTCTTGGCTACGCAGTATCCGATTGCATGTTTACAAGCTATTGTATTATTGTCCCACATTTTTTTATATAATAATTGAACTAGATATTGTAAATATATTTGCTTATAGAGGGCTCGTATTAAATATCAATTTACGAACTTACCTTGAAAGTCTGCGTTTGACATTATCATCATTTGTTGGCTTGGCAGCTTGTTGAGTTAATCTGCAAATGGAGAATAAATCGAAATATTAAAGCTAATTAGTTATTCAAGTAAAAGAAAATGTAAATTGTTGTGATTGATTGATTGATTGATGCAAATTGTGCGCGGTTTATATGGAAGCATATGTGCTAATGAGTACCTCAGTGATTGCTTGCTCAAACAAATCGAATTTTTTTCGTATAAATCTAATTTAAAAATAGCATATGTGATGATGATTATTAAATGCAAATTGATTGGCCTAATAAATAATCTAATTGAGTTTGAGAAAAGATTGAATTGGCAGTGTACGTGTTGCTTGTAAACACGTAACACTGGTCAACAAGTTTAGACAAAAAGAGATGATTCCACTTCAGAAATGGTTCGATTTCATTTCGTTTCAGCAAATAGTCGCAAATGTTAATTTGGTCCATTAAATTTTTCAACGACATCTATTGACAAAATACGAAAAGACTTTTTCGACTACCCAATATTTCGGTTAGGTATGAGCCCGGAGTTTATGTTCCACTTCTCTCAACTAATGGAACTTGCCACCTTTGCATTTATAACATGGGTTAGTTTTATAAATTATGTTAAGAAGAATTTATTCGTAGTGTCTTTATAGAAACATTTTCCATTTTTCGCACCCTCTTTGTCTGGAGCAACTCACAGCGGCTCTTCAATGACATAAGTGAGGTTAAGTATGCCTCAGCAATAATTCATTTACATATTAACAGCAGCGAACCAAGTTACGTAAAAAGTAGATGAAGTAAGAAAAAATAGCAAATAAATTACATATTTGAACAAACAAACATCAAAATATAGTAGAATGAAGCAACGTCACGCACACGAACGCTAAAACAATAGGACATAATAAGAAGAAGCAGATAAAACACAAATATTTATTACATTGGCGAGTATAATTTATGTGGAGGATAAGGATATGGTTGTGGTGTGGCAATATCCGCCACTCATTAATATTGAAGTGAGCTGGGGTGTGAGTGAGCCGCCCATGTGACTTGGGTTAACAGGCTAAAAGTAGAAAAGTATGTGAAATATTATGGTAAATAAGAATATGATAAGAGTTTCCTGATTGCATATTTTTTCCGGCGAGGGTGTGGCAAAGAATTCTCCAATGTAATGTAATTTTTTATTTACTAATTTGTATTTTTTATGCTCTGAAGAGGGTAAATACAGTTTGCCGCGTAGTTTGCAATACTCAGAAGGAAATGTCGGAGACTCTATAATGCTACTGTGGGCAAAAAATAGGAAGACTTTTTAATTTAAATTTCACGCGATAACCCGTTCGTCGAAATATTTTTTTTCTGGGTTAGTATGACTGCACTCGATAGAAGAGACTATAGGAAAATGATCGGAATACTAACTGGGCACTGTCTGGTGGCGGTACACGTCCGCAGAATGGGGCTGACAGATCGAGAAGACTGCAGGAAATGTTTAGAGCAGGGCAACAGGGAAACAGTGGAGCATCTCTTGTGCATTTGTCCCGCATTGGCAAGACTACGACTACTACGTATTGATAGTGAGGCCGCAGATTCTGTTAAAATTCGCGTCAAGCGCCGGCATTCTAAAGAATGACAACTTCTCTTGAACCTAGGAACTGAACTCCATCTGGTCCATCTGGCGTCAAGCGCAGGCATTCTAAAGGATGACAACTTCTCTTGGACCTAGGAACTGAACTCCATCTGGTCCATCTGGTATCGCAAAGGACCAAAACTGGTCTATGAGTGACTTATTCTTCTTCTTAATTGGCGTAGAAACCGCTTAAGCGATTATAGCCGAGTTAACAACAGCGCGCCAGTCGTTTCTTCTTTTCGCTACGTGGCGCCAATTGGATATTCCAAGCGAAGCCAGGTCCTTCTCCACTTGGTCCTTCCAACGGAGTGGAGGTCTTCCTCTTCCTCTGCTTCCCCCGGCGGGTACTGCGTCGAATATTTGCAGAGCTGGAGTGTTTTCGTCCATCCGGACAACATGACCTAGCCAGCGTAGCCGCTGTCTTTTAATTCGCTGAACTATGTCGATGTCGTCGTATATCTCGTACAGCTCATCGTTCCATCGAATGCGGTATTCGCCGTGGCTAACGCGCAAAGGACCATAAATCTTTCGCAGAACTTTTCTCTCGAAAAACTCGCAACGTCGACTCGTCCGTTGTTGACATCGTCCAAGACTCTGCACCATACAGCAGGACGGGAATTATGAGTGACTTATAGAGTTTGGTTTTTGTTTGTCGAGAGAGGACTTTGCTTCTCAATTGCCTACTCAGTCCGAAGTAGCACCTGTTGGCAAGAGTTATCCTGCGTTGGATTTCTAGGCTGACGTTGTTGGTGGTGTTTACGCTGGTTCCAAGATAGACGAAATTATCTACGACTTCAATGTTATGACTGTCAACAGTGACGTGAGAGCCAAGTCGCGAATGCGACGACTGTTTGTTTGATGACAGGAGATATTTCGTCTTGCCCTCGTTCACTGCCAGACCCATTTTCTGTGCTTCCTTGTCCAGCCTGGAGAAAGCAGAACTAACGGCGCGGGTGTTGAGGCCGATGATATCAATATCATCGGCATACGCCAACAGCTGTACACTCTTATAGAAGATGGTACCTTCTCTATTTAGTTCTGCGGCTCGAACTATTTTCTCCAAAAGCAGGTTGAAAAAGTCGCACGATAGGGAATCGCCTTGTCTGAAACCATGGCAAACGAGTGACTTATTGCCTACCAGTTTAACCTTGCCTAACCTAATATGACTGTCAGTCACACCTGTGTCAAATGTTACATCAAAATAATCATTAGTGTTTAGTATACGCTTGTCTTTCTGAAGTACACAAAGTGCATAATAGCGCAACAATCTTCAAACGAATTCTTGAGATCGGACCACTATGGCATTGCCATACAAACTACCCGATGGAAATCAATATAAAGACCTTTTCGTAACCTTTTAAACTATAAGAAATGCACTTGTGTGGGGTATAAGTGCATTTCTTATAGTTTAAAAGGTTACGAAAAGGTCTTTATATTGATTTTCATCGGGTAGTTTGTATGGCAATGCCATAGTGGTCCGATCTCAAGAATTCGTGTATGGCTTCGGTGCAAGCGAAGTTACGTTTCTTGCTTTATCTAATTTTTACCATGCACAATGGTTTGCTCGCCTCCGTTCTGAGAATTTGGAAATTTCGATTAACACTGATGGAATAATATCTCTAGCGGAAAAATGGTCGGCCAAAATGGTACATATTTATGTATTTATTTATTAATATAAATATAAAAAAAAAAATAAATTGAAGTTTGATTAGAAATACGAAAAGACTTTTGTGACTACTCAATAAGTACCTAGAATACGGAATTTAATTGCATTTTTACTTTCATTTTATATACTTCGACAAAATTATGTAAATACTCGTATGGCTCAGGTGAGTATATGCTATATGAACATATGTAAATAAGTGCAACCCCCTCAATCAGTGCTAGCATACTTGCTCGCACATACAATTTTTTCTCATTAACCCAGCATTTGGAACATCCGTTTGTTTCTCTTTCTCCACCGACACTTTCCAGCACTTTCTATTTCTATAAATTTCTAGTTTCCTTTTTCGCACATTCTTTTGTGTGTTGCATTGCATAGCCACTGCATTTTTAAAATTGCACAACCTTCAGCGTCTAAGCTTCCCGAGCGACTTCTCCTTACCTCATAGCTTATTAAGAACACACACACACACGTATACACATACACATGCATCATCCCCGTTTGTTTATCTACCACTCTATGCAAGTTGCAATTCCCTGCAGCACTCGTGATCTCGCAAACAAGCAACCTACCCCACAAGCGCCGCTTCCACCTAACAGCCCACCACACTCCCCACACAACAAACTAGCAGCGCCTTACGACACTCCTCACCACCACCGCACACACCGCCGTCACTACGGCCAAGAGGCCACCTCCTGCCGTTGCATTGTCAACACTCACCTTATATTCGTATTGCATAAAAGTGCTTTGTGCTTTTGCGATTTGTTCAATTGCTTTACATGGCGTTTGAGATTGATGCAATTTTCCCAAAACGCTTTACACTTTTTATGAATTTCGTGTGCACGTATCTTGATGGTGAAAAGATTACACAATTTTTAGGTGAATTATGTATTTGCTCGCTCTATGCAGGTGCCACACACAGTTACACAGTTAAGTCCACTTTACCTGAGGGATTTTGCCTTTCAATTTTTATTCGACGCAAATACTAATTGCACTGCAGGCAGCAGGAAGACCTTTTTTAAATGCTGTTCTCACTGGTCCGTGCAACTCTTCACTGATTTTTACGAATTGCACACAAAATTTGCGCCGTCAAATAGAATTCTCCTTTGCTTTTAGTGAAATTTTCACATAACAACTTTTTCCAATAAAATATATCTACATATGTAAGCACATAGTAGTAGACACTCATAACATTTTGGCGTTTAAAGAATATATTTTCACTGACTAGCGTTCGCGTTCTCGACAACCGTCACTGCAGGCGTATGCTCTCTACACTGAATTTCCGCACACGCTTATGACATCTCGCAGAGGCAAAAGCCAACCATAGATGTCGACAGTCGCGATGACGACGACGACGCTTAGCATATGCCTTCGGCGCCATTATAAGCCTTTGTCAGCCTCTTGGTTGCGTCGCGCACATCGTGCGCACACCCGAAGTCAGCGCCATCGACCGCGGTTACGCCATACGCCACACGCCATTTGCTGCCAGCCACCCACCCAAGAAGAGTAGAGGCGCAGACAACCAGCTGCTGCTTGACTCCTTGTCCAGATGTGCACAAACGGCGCGCTTGTATGCTCACGCTTAGCGCACCTATACTCTCTGTCAAATGTCAAATACATCGGTCTTGCCGAAGTATGACCTTTTAGCTGTCATATCCTACGCAGTTCGCGCTTGCATCACGTGAGTCCTGTCTCTCCTGCGTGCGCACGCCAACAACACGCCCAGCACCCAAAAGCAGGGTGCATTTGTGCGCGCTCTCTCCCATATCTCTTGCACGTTCTCGCTCTTTCTGCAACCGGCTTTTTGTTCGAGAGCACAGCGGCATTTTATTAGCTTTATTGGCAATATGGAAAGTAACGGCGCATGCGGTGGGAATGCTTTCGAAATTGCAACTGCATGTTTTGTGCGAAATTGATATTCTTCTTCGAAATGGCCAAATGTGCGGTTGTGGATATAGACCGATAATTGCCGTAAGTTGGCAGGCGTAATGGCTTTGTTGTCATTTGCGTGATTATGCTGTCAGTGTGGTAGAGCTTTTTGCAAACATTGCTGTTTGTGTTAGATTGTGTCTTTTGCTTGGTGGTCAACTGTTATGCCAGCCAGGGCCAGCTGCGATTACCGCTTACAACACTTCCTTGCGGCATCTAATCATCACACATTGCCTTTCGATTTTGCTTTTGGCAGCCGGCGCTGTTATTATCACGTAACTGTTATTGAATATTGTCATAAGTACGAAGCGCACATTCGCTAAGAGCTGACTAATACGCGCATACGTATGCACATACTAACCATTGTATGAACTAATTTGCAAGAAGAAACATCACTGATTCAAACAATGACACTAAATTTAATATTTCCTTTTTTGTCTTGCTTTTATTGCCTCTTATATAAAGGCAATTGGCCACACGCGCCGTCATAAAACGGGTGTGTTGTGAAACTTTGTGCTCCTTAAAAAAGTTCAGTAACCTCTAATTGTTGTTGCAAATTAAATTGCACACTTAACTTGTTCTTAAAAAGCATTTTTTCGTATTATTGACGTTGAATAATACGAAAAAATGCTCACAAAAGTTCAAATTAAACTACGCACGACGAAGGAAAAGAAGTGGGATGTAAACAAACCGAGTCTTTTCGATGACAGTGAATTCTCATTTTGTTTAGTTTATGCACTCGGCAAGACTAAAACTTTATAACCGTTATCCAAGAGATGCTTTAGTAGTAGAAGAGCGCAAAAATATGATACATATATGGGTAGTCGAAAAAGTCTTTTCGTATTTCTTATCAAACTTCAACATATCTTTTTATATTTATAATGGACTTTAATAAACCAAATATGTACCATTTTGGGCCACCACTTTTTTCGCTAGAGACATTATTCCATCAGTGTAAAACTTTTCTGGTTTCTCGCCGAAAAACTGCGATAAGTAATTTTCACAGGCTTCTCTTGAAGCCAACTTTACTTCATTAAGGGAGTTCTGCATTGCCCGAAACAAATGGTAGTCCGATGGTGCAAGGTCAGGGCTATATGGTGGATGCATCAAAACTTCCTAGCCAAGCTCTCCCTGTTTTTGCCAAGTCATCAAAGATGTGTGTGGTCTTGCGTTGTCCTGATGGAAGACGAAACCCTTTCTGTTGATCAGTTCTGGCCGTTTTTTTTTTTGATTGCTTCAATTTCATCAGTTGTCATCATACAATGAAATGTAGAATCAATCGTTCGACCAGGCTGGAGCAGCTCATAGTGGATGATTCCTTTCCAATCCCACCAAACACTCAGCTTAACCCTTCGTGGCGTCAATCCTGGCTTTGCGACCATTTGTTGAGCTTCAATTCGCTTGGACCATGATCTTTTTCCGTATTTTCGTATTTGATCTACTTTTCGTCTCCTGCTACCATTCGCTTTAAAAATGGTTCGAATTCATTTCGTTTCAGCAAAGAATTGCAGATGTTAATGTGGTACCCAAACACCGAGCTTCTTTTTGTAGACAGCCTTTTTTAAATGGTTCAAACCCGTTTGATGATTAATGCTAAGCTCTTTAGCGATGTAATGGCTAGTTATGTGTCGGTCTTGATCAATCTGAAATTATAGAATTTCATAGACTTTTTCCACGATAGTTCGACCAAAGCGAGGTGCATTTTTCACATCGAAATTTCCAAAACTACGAAAAAGACTACCCAACATGTACGTATATCGACTTCTACAACATCCGTGATTTAAAGAACGAGGTCAGAAAGTGTGATCTGTTAGCAGGTGCGAAGGCTTACAAAAAATCGCAGTTCAACAGGTTAGATTAGAAGAAAAACGAAGGATCTTACTTGCACAGCTGTGAACATATGTCCTTTGTGATACCCAAATAATCCTACAAATGAAATACCAGATCCTTATAGATCGACGAAGCATTTTGAGCTTAACACAAATTTGTTAAGGCGGTTAATATCAATCCCAGGCGCTTCGCTAGGTTCGTCGAAGGTGATACCAAGATACTTCAATCTCAGTCTGACAAAACCTATTTGACAATGACCAGTTAGACTATTTTGTAGGTGCAGCGAAATTGAATTTGTTAAGAGCAAATAGTTCAGAGGACCTCTTACGGTTCGCTCTTGGATAGAAGTTTCTCACAGTTCTGGGTTTTGACCAGCGCTAGGCGAACTCACGTGAGATCCAGAGAATCAGTGCTAGAGCACAAGCGGTTAACGGAGTACCGACTCGCTTACAGTCGGTTAAAATTAGGATGAAGTTGTATGTTTGGAGCAAATTGAGGCAAAGAAGGAAAGGATACTCTGCGAGTGGTGTTCAGAACGAACTAATTTTATGGAGAGAACTAACTAATCTAGTAATACGAATAAAGTCTAACCCCAAAAATCAAGGAAATAAAGTTAAATTATTGTAGTGTCATGCGAGAATAGTCTGCATTCAAAGCGGAAAAATTATTATGTCAGATTTAAAATTAAAATTACAAATAAAAAATAGATGCGGATATTAAGTAAACTGCCATAAAGGATTTTAAAAGTTTTAAACAAAACATTCTTCGACAATGGATGAAGAGATGGGGGGTGTTTCATACCATTAAGAACAATAATTAGAAAAATTATATAAAAATAAGAACTTACGTAGTTCTTTATATTAGCATGTTGGCGAAGTTATGGCTAGCGATAAACAGTTTTAGAGCCTCTGACTGCAATTTTTTATTCTACTGCTATCAATTTGCTACTTTTTATTATTATTTTAATTCCTACACAATTGATTTTCATTTTCTTGAATGCATATACCGAAGTATGTTCTTTTTGTCTGCAATTTTTGGCAACGCCATTTGTTTACTTTGCTTGCCCATTTGTTTTACCGCTGCGGTAGGTTAGGAATACGGCAACATAGCGTGACTTGAAGCAGTTGGCACCGCACAACAGTCCCAGTGTCCTTTTATTTTATTTTACTATTTTTTGGCTTCTTGAAGGCACTACAAAACATGTGAAGTGAGCTCTTGTGTCACAAATGATTTTTATTGGGCTACTTATAGTCACTTTTTGTAAGTGCCGATTTATATAAAAAAAGTTTGGCAGTCAATATACATAAATATTAGAAATCAAGAAGAAGATGTTATTTGCTACTGTAAATAGTCACTGTAATAACTATTATATTTTTTTAATTGATAAGCAAACATTTAGTGCTTGAAATTTGGAATAAAAATTCACCCGAGCATGCATGAGCAACAATTAATCACCAGCACTGACATCACATATTTTTGTTTCTCAACTGTGATGGCTGAAATTCGTTGGTTAAGTGTGTTTTAGAAAAACAAACCTGAAGAAGCAGTCACATAATTAAACGTGTTTTGGCAAAGCACAGTGGTTTAGTTGGGTTTTCCTTTCGGGTTTTACAAAAAAGAATGAATTTTTGCTAGTTAACTTGATTCGAGGAGGGATGGATGGAAAGGTATAGCTTGTGACCATTAATATTCTTACAACAAGTGGGAATGGTCAGCAACATTTAAATGCGAAACACGAACGTCATGGCAAGATTTTAACGGACGCCCTCAGCAGTAAACCTACGAGACTACGATAGATATAAGAAACGCACAATACTGTAATAATATATGTATATGTACATAAATGCAAGTTTGTATATATGAAACTATTTATATGTATATGGTTAATATTAAAAACTTATGACGTGATTACATGGCGCACCTATAGTGGCGTCAGTAAAAGGGTGCAGTAGAAAAGCCGGCAAGCAAGGAATTCCTTATGAATTCCTACTGTAACTTCAATAGGATTCGATGTAAGCGAGGTAACCGATATCCTAGGACTTGTTTTGATTGCCTTGGCGGTGACCTACAGGCCAGGCACAATATAAGAAACGCTGGTGCCGGTGCCAGCCAGTGGCCGGCAGTGTCCTCTGTTATGTTGTGACGTGACATTTATGTTAAGTGAAAGGCTCTATATAAGAAACGATGGTGCCTGGAAAATCTTCAGTCGGCGGTGGCCTGCAGGCCAGTCACTATATAAGAAATGCTGGTGCGGATGCCAGCCAGTGGCCGGTGTCCTCTGTTATGTTGTGACGTGACATTTATGTTAAGTGAAAGGCTCTATATAAGAAACGCTGGTGCCTGGTAAATCTTCAGTCGGCGGTGGCCTGCATGCCAGTCACTATATAAGAAATGCTGGTGCCACTGCCAGCCAGTGGCGGGCGATCTCCTCTGTTATGATGTGCCGTGACATTTATGTTATATGAAATGTTATCATATCACTTGTTTACATGAAATGGTGGTGGCCTACAGGCCAGGCTCTATATAAGAAACGCTGGTGGCTGGAAAATCTTCAGTCGGCGGTGGCCTGCAGGCCAATCACTATATAAGAAATGCTGGTGCGGATGCCAGCCAGTGGCCGGCGGTGTCCTCTGTTATGTTGTGACGTGACATTTATGTTAAGTGAAAGGCTCTATATAAGAAACGCTGGTGCCTGGAAAATCTTCAGTCGGCGGTGGCCTGCAGGCCAGTCACTATATAAGAAATGCTGGTGCGGATGCCAGCCAGTGGCCGGCGATCTCCTCTGTTATGTTGTGACGTGACATTTATGTTAAGTGAAATGTTATCATATGACATGTTAACATGAAATGGCGGTGGCCTACACGCCAGGCTCTATATAAGAAACGGTGGAGCGGATGCCAGCCAGTGGCCGGCGGTGTCCTCTGTTATGTTGTGACGTGACATTTATGTTAAGTGAAAGGCTCTATATAAGAAACGCTGGTGCCTGGAAAATCTTCAGTCGGCGGTGGCCTGCATGCCAGTCACTATATAAGAAATGCTGGTGCCGCTGCCAGCCAGTGGCGGGCGATCTCCTCTGTTATGATGTGCCGTGACATTTATGTTATATGAAATGTTATCATATCGCTTGTTTACTTGAAATGATGGTGGCCTACAGGCCAGGCTCTATATAAGAAACGCTGGTGGCTGGAAAATCTTCAGTCGGCGGTGGCCTGCAGGCCAATCACTATATAAGAAATGCTGGTGCGGATGCCAGCCAGTGGCCGGCGGTGTCCTCTGTTATGTTGTTACGTGACATTTATGTTAAGTGAAAGTCTCTATATAAGAAACGCTGGTGCCTGGAAAATCTTCAGTCGGCGGTGGCCTGCAGGCCAGTCACTATATAAGAAATGCTGGTGCGGATGCCAGCCAATAGCCGGCGGTGTTCTCTGTTATGTTGTGACGTGACATTTACGTTAAGTGAAAGGCTCTCTATAAGAAGCGCTGGTGCCAGCCAGTGGCCGGCAGTGTCCTCTGTTATGTTGTAACGTGACATTTACGTTAAGTGAAAGGCTCTATATAAGAAGCGCTGATGCCTGGAAAATCTTCAGTCGGCGGTGGCCTGCAGGCCAGTCACTATATAAGAAATGCTGGTGCGGATGCCAGCCAGTGGCCGGAGATCTCCTCTGTTATGTTGCGACGTGACATTTATGTTAAGTGAAATGTTATCATATAACATGTTTACATGAAATGGCTGTGGCCTGCAGGCCAGTCACTATATAAGAAATGCTGGTGCGGATGCCAGCCAGTGACGGGCGATCTCCTCTGTAATGTTGTGAAGTGACATTTATGTTAAGTGAAAAGCTATGTATATATAAGAAACGCTGGTGTTGTGTTGTGACGTGCCGTTTATGTTATGTGATATGTCATCATATTTCTTATTTTGATTTAGTGTGAAAACATAAGGCTTATCACAACAACAAACGTCTGCGATTGCAATTGAAAATCCGATATTAATTTTAAGCCATCTGTATGTGGCACTCACCTTTCATCCGTTTTCGCCTTCAAACCCATCGATGCGGTTGTCACCTTTAAAGCTTGCTCGATCAGAGAACCCAATGCGCTCGATCGGCGTTGATGATGCTTTCGCCCGAGTATTGGCGTGGGCGCTACCGAACTTGCTAATGAATTGCACGCGGAATTAGATGTTGGTGGCACACTCAAAGTAGGCACTGGTATAGCAGCTCTCAGCCGTGCAGTATCCACCGGGTCAGTGTTACAACGCGGACGTGGGCGTGGTAAATATATGTCACTCACTTGCTCTTGCCGAAGTAAACGTTTCTTGGGACGTCCAAAACATAGATTTTCGGAGGACTTATAAAATGCTTTCCGAGCACTTGTGCTCTCTGAGGTGCTGAGATTTGAGTCGCTCGAAGTAAATTTATGGAGCAAAAGCAACGCTAAAGGTTATAAAAAATATGGGTCGGTGGGTTAGTGCAAATGGATCATTAAGTGGACGTGTGAGATGAAAAGTTAATAATTTAAATTTTTGAATTGAAAAGATTAGACGTTGAAGAAGTGGGATTGGTCTTCTAATTATTCGGAGGCTCATATACATACATACGTATATTGTAATGATTCGTATAAACAAAAGTTCTCAGGCGTATTTAAAAGTATATTAGGGCTTAACCAGCTGTAGATTACCATTATCGCTTCACTGCGTCATTAATTCAAATTCCATCCGAACAAGATTATGTTGAAAATATTTTCGGAAAAACGTTTCGCCTGCCGAGAATTAGTTAGAAACCCTAATGATTTTAATAGAAACTAACTTTGTATTTCTCTTAATGAACGTTTTGTTAAAAAGGAATGACTTGCTATTAAACTAACCATATATCGACTAGCAGCAGACTGACTGATTAGAAAAATCGTTCTAACTAAAATAAGGCTTGGGCCAACAGATGCTGTTAGCAACGAAATATAGAGACAAAGACGATATCATCTTTCTCATTTCCCGTTGCTATTAGAATCAAGTCTAAGTGAACGAAGCCGAATTTTTATACGGCCAAGGACTGTCAATTCGACACCATTCCGCGAAATTGCTTCAAGAATGTTATCTGCCGCTACAACAATAGCCACAAGTTATAAGTGACTCTAAGTTGCTTTCTTCGTCTTAAGGAAATGTGAGGATTCGCTATTGGAAATAAGAAAACTGTTTTATTTCTGGATTGAAGAACGGAGATCAAACTCGGTCAAAGAATCAGCACATTCCCACGACAGTCGGATCTACGTAACCGGAACGGACCTGGATTTTTATCCGGCCAAGGACTAACAACTAGTCAGAATTTGGCCGCTTCAACAACAAAGAACTAGCAGCTTTCAACGTTATGAAATCAACAGCACAACACGCTCATTAATATACCACGGCGTCCGCATCTAGCGCTTTCCCGGCACTGTCCATTACTCACATTTGCTGCTCGCGGTCTTCCTCAAATCGTGATTGCTTTCGCACTCCTCCAACGATTCCATTGTATCTAAACCAGGTGAGATGGAGCGACTGATGCGCCGATGACCCGGGCGCAATGGACGCAAATAATCCTCCGTATTAACGGACAGATATTGCATGTTCTTGTAATTTTGCGTCATTTTTTTTTTAATTTCGGCCGCGGCAATTTAAAGTTAGCTCTGAAAACGGCTACTCTTATATTTTAAGATTCAAACACAATAAATTTTACACGTTTCACACTTTTTGTACGCCAAGCGTCGAGCGTACGCTTACGCTGCCACTGAAATTGACAATGAAAATTAGTAAAATACGCGCGATTGAGGGCGCCGTCTCACTGAGGGACACATTTTCGTTTGTTGTAAAAAAAAAATAAAAAATATATACATATGTATGTATATATATAAACAGCGAAGAGCAAAATGCCGGCGTTTGAGTGGACCTTGGGGCCAAAGGCTTGCGATTGTTTCCGCTGCAAATTCGCTTTCTTAAATCGACTGCCGCCCCCTTGGCTTACCCGTTTCATTTTTATTTTTTGTTATTATTGTATTTTGTTATATTTCTGGCGTGTTTGTTGTCAATACGCTTTTGTTTTGCTAGCTATTTTGTAATGAGAAAACATTTGCTAACGATATTCACAATGAGGATTTTGTTGTTATTTTTAGTGCGCGATTTTTTTAATTTTTCTTTTTTTGCAGTTCATCGATATTCTTTTGTCGAGTAAATGGTAATTCTAGTTTATTGCTTCCGCTGATACAACAGTTAGAACAGTTACACAGCTAGCGAGCGCATGTTGAGCGATGACGCGCCCACTTTCACCTGCAACAAAAAGCGGTCTAATCGGCAAGCAAAGTACTCATATGAGGAAATCGTCTAATTGACCAGCTAATTTCTGCAAATGAGAGTGTTGTTGTGCGTGCCGGCTTCGAGGTTCAGGCGCTTTATTAAATTAAAGTGGTGGCGACAGACGACAGGCGGCACTTCTACCGCGCGCCTTGCAAAGTATGAACTTTTGCTTATCTTATTGAAAATTGTTTAATAAAACTTTAATTAATTTTATTTTATAATTTTAATTTCGTATGAAGTAAGTAATATTAATTATAGCAATGCTTTGCATTTGAAAACTTCTAACACTCCCACGCTTGACTAGTCGTTTGTACGCGCTCATCCGTTGGCGACCTTTAAACTGAGCGACTGCCTTCATTTGCCTTGTCTTTGCGGTAACTTCTGCTCGAGCGCTCGAATGTAGCACTAGATGGCTAGTTGTGGCGCGATTTGCTTGTACAAACGGTAGTGTGTGTGTATGTGTATATATGCGATATATAAAGTGCTATGTAGTTAATGGAATTTTGGCTGCCGCAGCTCATTCATCAAAACACAAGCAAGAAAAAAGTGCCATTTGTGCTAAGTAAAGGCGCAGAGGCGGGGTCAACGGCAGACGCAGGGCTAATTCAATGTTTAATTTATAGGTTTTCATTGATTTCACTTGTCTTCTTTAACTAATTTATATATATGTATGTACATATGTATATGTAGTAAGATTGTATCATAATCGCACTGGCAACTAGACTCTTTTTGGGCCACGCTTTTTGTGTGTTTGTGGCATGTTAGTTAGTATCAGGCAACATAATAAGCAAATGCTTAACTTATAAATTTGTTTGTTGGTGACTTCAAGATGTTAAAAATTAATTAATTATAATTAATTAGAGTTTTGTTACTGCAACAAATATTTTTTTTCGTAACTGGATTTCGAACCTGCGACCAATTGTTATTTGGTCAAGCGCACACTCACTTATGTGTCATATACATACATACATACATACATACATACAAACTTAATGTTCTAATAAATATCTTCCTCTATTAGATTTGTTTACTTTGCGAACAGCGACTCTTGGCGCACTGCCCAGGTGGAATAACAGAATAAATTTAAAAATTAGAGCTTAATTAGAAAAACAACTAAAATTATATATTTATTTATTAAAACAAAAATTTAATTATTGTTGTTGTTGTACAAGAGTAAATAAATTAATTGGAATTAAGAAAATTAAATATTAAAAAAAGAAATTTAAAATATAATTACGATGTGTTGTTGTTGTTGCAATATTGAAATAAGCAAATGCAGATATTTGTTGTTGTTTTTGCTGTTGTTGTATCAGAGTAAACAAATTAATTGGAAATACGAAATAAAAAAAATTGTTATTGTACTATTGAAATAAGGAAATGCAGATATTTGTTGTTGTTGTACAAGAGTAAACAAATTAATTAGAAATACGAAAATTAAATATTAAAAACAAGAAATTTAAAATATAATTACGATGTGTTGTTGTTGTTGTGATATTGAAGTAACGAAATGCAGATATTTGTTGTTGTTTTTACAGTAGTTGTACAAGAGTAAACTAATTAATTAGAAATACGAAAATACTTTTTCGACTACCAATATAATTACGATGTGTTGTTGTTGTTGTAATATTGTAATTAGCAGATGTTTGTGCCTACAGGTCCAGCTAGCATACCCTATTGCTTCTTAACAATACGGAAAGTTCCCAAAATATGTATTAGTAGGGACCACTACAAGCCACTACAAGCCACTCTGAATCATTGAGAGGAGAACTGACGTGCCATACATCAGCAAAAGGCTTAAAGGTATTTATAAAAAAGCATATTTATTTATAGACATACTATGTCAATGTATGAATTTCTTCACAGATGTTAGTCAACATATGCCATAAAAAACATATGGCAAATAAATGTGCGCCTAAAAAGCTGCTACGTTCAGTATAAAAGCGGAAATTTATGTGTGTGTGAATATATTCACAAAATAATACGTATGTACGCATACGTCTAGAACGAAGAGAAACCAAGAAGCAATTTCACTATTTTATGTAATTTTTAATGTATGTAAAGTTCGAATAACATTCATCCTAATACTATAATAAAGAAAATTATGTTAATGAAAGCGGTTGTTATAACAAAATTTGCAAACATAATAAAAATGCATAAATATATTCTGATATTTACGCCAATTTAACTAAAGTAGCCCGGTATCGGCGATTCTGAGAAAAGCACAGTTTCTTAGAGAGAAATTGTGCGAAATTTCACATGAATATCTCAAAACCTGACGGACTAGCTCGCGTAAGTAACGGATAAGACAAGACGGTAAACGGATAGACATGCCTAAATCAGCGCATCTGATCATTTATGTATACACCTTATGGATCTCTGATTTTTGCTCCTGGGTGTTATAAACTTCGTGGCAAACTCAATAGTGTCTTGTTCAAGGTATAAAAATCACACGAAAAAGCTGGAATACGGTTAAAAACCAGAAGGGAGGTTTTATAGCACTTTTTCAATGGAATTAATATAAATGAATTGGCGGTTCGCATAAAAGCGACTTAGTTGCAAATGAAACACACAAATAATTTTCAAAATAGTCTTTTATACACATTTATTGTTTACAAATTTTCTTTACAATATACATACATTCCTTTAAATTCATGCTACAATTTTCTATTAAATGCTAACTATATATTAGTTCTGCTTTCCTTAAAACGTATTTATTTGATTACAAGAGTATTTGGAGTAAAGGTATTTTTGTTTGTCAACTCAATGAAAAATTTAAATGTTTAAAATTACACCTTTATACTTATGCAAAATGGTAGTTATATTATAAGATTACTTAGATTTATATTTTATGCACAGTGTGGGAGACAGCGTCGAAATGAACTACAAAGATGATACAAAATATTATGTTTTTTTATAGTTTTAAATTAAATTATAAATGCAATTTCTTGACATATATATATGTATGTATGTATGTTTATTATGTAACGAATATAACGAGTAAGAAAGTAACATTTTATTAGCACTAAAAAAACACAACGGTTTGAAAAACTGACAAAAACCAGGAATTAACTTATATTTGACACTTTTTCTTTTTTAAATTTTATCAAAATTTTTTTTTGACACCAAAAAACTGGTTATCTTTAACAGTTTTAAAGAAAACGTAATTATACTTAAAATTTTTGGCGCGCAATGCTAAACCATGACCTTAAGCTCAGCTAACAATAGTCGAGGAAACTTATGTATGTATGATCTTTTATTCGACGATATTAAATTTATAACTTTATTCATTGTTCCTTGTTGCCTTTGCAAAATCATTAAAAACGTAAAGAGCCTTTGAAGTGGCTCAGTACGTGCAAAGCAGCAAATTTAAATTTTCCTGCCTTGAATATAAAATTATAACGTTTCTTGGCTGTGCTTGTTTTCGCCACTAAAACTCGAAAATGAGTTCACTAAATTCAGCAGCTAACTGTGTTGGCACACTTTACGCATAATTAAAGCCCAAAAAAATTGTACACCATTTGCGATGGCAGTCGCCCAGCAGGCCCTCCGAACGCTTAAGCGCCGACAAAAATGCATTGGTGGCATAATCGAACTTCTTCAGCGCTGCATTGAACTCCTGCAGTTGCCCATACGTGCGCGGCGTCAAATACAGACCGGGCAATTCGCCCAACAACAGACGTACACAATTCTCCACAATGAAACGCAACGACGAGCGTCTATGATTCTCAAAAGATTCACGCTCGCCATACATATTCTTCTGATCGTCACACAGACGTATATCATGCGCAGCCAAGTTGCAACAATAGAGAAAGGAGCTGAGCCGTGGTTCGCCCACAGCCTCCCGATCGACACCGGGCAACAATATTTGCAACACATCGGCTGTGCTAAGTATTTCTAAATCATCTTCTAGATAATAGCTGATCAAATCTTTCAAATTGTGTAAATGTTCGAGCTCATTTGATTCGTAGTAGCATAATTCGTAGGCGCGCTCAATCAGCGTTTGGCGATAATGATAGCTGCTGTAGTCGCTGATGTGTTTACGCATGAACTTTTCCGTAATCATCAATTCGGAGCGGATAAGATCGGGCGCATTCTGTAGAACCCACTGGCGATGCGTCCACGCGTGGTAATTATTTGCGCTGCGATCGGCGCAACGGTCACAAATGCCAAACTCACTGGGCCAATCGATAGCATCGTGACCTGTCATTTGAGAGAATATTATTTAAAAGCAAACAGTGTGTTATAAAAGCAAGAAGGGTACGCTTGCAAACTATTCGTAGCAAATCCAACATTCTGGAAGCACACACACATAGTTTGCGGAGCCTTCTTTAATTGAGCTAAATCTTTCATTATTTGCATACTCACTCTGAAACGAATATAACCAGCGTCGATATGCGAAGGCTTCGCTAGATTTGGGCTTCTTCGACAATATAAGCGCGGAGAATTTAAATTCGCAATTTATTTTCAAGTGATTCGTCTGCACCATTTGGCGGCGTATATTCCAGAATGTGGCCACATCCGTATTAATTAGCAATGCCACATTCAGATACTTCAGCAGCACATCACTGTGTTGCAAATAGCGTGATTGATGTTGGCGCCGATATCCAATTATAGCCTTGTGCGCATGATCGTATACATGTTTCACGCACCACGACTCCAGGCCCAGATGATGTTCGGCATGCACCACAGGCGTTTTATTGCGATTCAAAATGGTCGGTATGATTTCAAATGTTGAGCTAAAATTTGAAAAATTCGGTTAAATTTTCAAAGACCTGACGATTGATGCAATGTATGTGTGTTTGTATGTAAAAATGAATATATGTGTATGACGTTATGTATGTACTTACATGTGTGAATCGAATAATTATTTAGAGTGGCAGAACTTGGCTCAAAAATTATAAAATTAAACACCAAAAACACAAAAAAGCAAAAAAGCAAATAACGAAAAAATAAACAATTTCACTTATATAACAGCACAAACATATGAACGTAACCATGTATGCATTTATGTGCCTATATTTTTTCTGGTATTAGATGAAAATGATTTCTAACGAGCGCAACACAAGCCAGCTCCAGCTCAATTGAATGACAAGGTCAAACATTTGTCGCTCACTGCGAATACAAATAAATTGTAATGATAACCAACAACCACAAGAATTCATATGTACGTGCGCCTGCATTAAGGGAACTTGTATCATATCTGTATGCTTAATATACAAAAGTGCGAGATGCGAGCTGTGGGCTGTGGCCTGGGGACCGCAGTTATCATCTACATATATGGACGCCGCTTGTGCACAATCAAATCAATTAACTCGCATAGCTCATATCAATGAAGCGGGAATAATGTATGAAAATTGTAACCGACTGTTATAGATGTATTGTTACAGTTAATTGGATATGTAAACATACATATGCACATACGAAGTATATGTATATTTAAATGTATGAACATATGTATGTACATGCATAAAAAATATGAGTCAGGACATACATATGTACAACGTAAAATATAGAGCAAAAAATGTTTCAAACAACAATAGGTATGAATAAATTTAAATATTTTAATACTGATAAGTATTGATTTTATATAACTAAAATTTATTTGAAAATAAATAAATTATTATATGCATAATTAAATATTAGCAGGATTTATTCTCTTTTAACAGCTAAGGATTTATCTAGTATTACAACAACAAAAACATTAATCGTATTATTGTTAATTAATGAAAATGAATTCAAATGTGCGTCTATGCGTGAATGTTTTTTCTTTAGATGGCTGTCGGGAAATTGCTTGTTATATGTACATAAACTCTTATTTGTATGGTTTTGAACTTACAGGTCTGGGTCCTTGAGAAATACCGCTTGTATGTCGTTAATAATTTTCTCGCATAACACCTCGTTTTCATTTTCTGCAACTAAATCCATGTTGTATTGTAGAAACACCACTTTGATATCAATTTGAGTCTTATTTGATTTCAGTTTTCACTTATATTTATTCGCTAAGTTAGTTGTGTGTTTTATATATGTATTTTTTTTTTTAATTTTCAAATAGTCTTTTGCCAACTACTTTCATGTCACCGCGGATTCAGCTACTACTTGGTGGGGTACCTTGTAAGATATGAAATATCCGCACGTTTATTCTGCGTGTTTTTTATATTGTTAGTTTTATTTTTAGTTTCAGTAATTTGTATTAAAAGAATTATAAAACGCGGCACCCGTTGCCATTAAGAAAAAAAAAACGAAAACTGCTGAGCACAGCGCAAACAACCGATCGACCGATCCGTTCGACAACAAACTCAGAAAATGTTAAAAAAGTGTAATAAATTCCAATTTAAATAAAACACATTCCAACAACTACAACACTCCAAGCGTTCTTGTTCAGAATTGTCTTTTCTGTCGGTTCACCAATTTGTATTTGCGCGATTGACCACAATTCTCCTGTGTGTGCGTGTAAGTATGTGTATGCGCGCGTGTTTTGTGTTGTTGAGCGCCACAATGCCGCAGCTACTTATTTCTCCAAAACCATATTTCTGGCGTTTGCGATAATTAGTATATATGAGAAATGCAAATATAAGACGCCTATGGAACTCCTCGAGATTTAAACATATACGCAACCCGAAATCGAAAGTCAACAGAAGCCTCTACGATCACAGACCCTGCGATAACTACGATAACCGAGATGAGGGATGTAGAGCAAAGCTCCAGCTCATCAGATTCACACAAAATAAATAAATAAGCTTAAATGTTAGAAATCAATTTCAGCACACAATAATTTGAATACCGTTCACTCGATTGCAATTAAACACTATAGAGAATCGTATAAGATTACAATTCAATCCAGTTGGAAATATGAGTTCACATAAAATTTTTCAATTTGCAACTAAACGCAGAAACGCTAACCCACTAGAAAATTTATGTTACTGTCAATCGCCCGCTCAATTGTCAAAATACACATGTTTGCATTCCAATGCGGCTCAGCGTTACCAATTACTCAGCATTTAAAATAATGAACTTGGCAACGCATCTTTAAAACAGCTGTTCGCTGTCACTCGATCGTTATGAAACGAATTGCTGATAAAAGAGAAGTAAATAAGAAAATTTGCTGTTATGAATAAAATTGTAAACGTGCGATCACATCGAACAATCGTATAATTTAAAGTGAAATATTAACGCGTACAAAAGATGTCAACAAAAGTGGTGGCTACGGCGACAGTGCGTGCACTGAAAGGACGCAAATTGTTGCCGACAAGGGCAGCTCTTATACTGGTGAGCTCATAAATTTAGTGATGAAATTTTCCGATATATGTGTTCAACAAACAATATATTTCTTGCCAAAAAAAAACTATTTATAGACAAATTCCGCAGTAAACCGCATTAAAGAATTATTGAAAGATAAACCGGAGTTTGTAAGTATATGCCTTATATAATTATTTGACAACAGAGTATTTATTGCTGGTAATTATAGACAGGTTTAAAGGTAGGAGTGCGGCAGCGTGGATGCAACGGGCTTTCCTACACACTGGACTATGCAAAAGAAAAAGGTAAATGTTTTCATCAATAAAACACATGACAAAAATTTGATATGGGGTTATTGCAGATAAATTCGACGAAGAAGTAGTACAAGATGGTGTCAAAGTGTATATTGATAAGAAGGCTCAATTGTCCCTACTGGGTAAGAATTTTCTTTTTACACAATATCACTTATATAACGCGTATTAGCGACTTTGTTTACATTTTCTTATCTTTTGCGATGCATATTTATGGTACTATTTGGGTTCAACAAACTCTCATTTCAGGCACCGAAATGGATTTTGTTGAGTCCCAACTCTCCAGCGAGTTCGTTTTTAACAATCCCAACATAAAAGGTACGTGCGGATGTGGCGAATCATTTAGCTTCTAATTACGCGCTATAAACGGACGATTATTAAAATTTAAGCTAGCAGTTTAGATTTCATTACTTAGGAGCTCGATTATTGCAATAAAGAGATTCGCAGGTCTTTTGAACGCTCTTAAGATAAGTCAGCTTTAAATTAGTTTAAAATTTTCGGTTAAGTACTAGTTATGATTATGTTTTGTTTTCAAATGATTTGAAACATATAAAGATATTTAAAGATGTTAGTTCTATAAACAATTGAAAATAAAAAGCTGTTTTAAGGCTTCCTGCAGAAAATCAATGTTGTACTTTATATAAAACGAAGGAAAACAATAATTTTATATTTTCTAATTAATTTATTTCCCATTGCTAGCTGAATAGCCATTCTCTTCAAACTTGTCTCTGGTAAGCAACATGTCTTTAAAACCATCACTGCCGGCCAATTCTTTGCCACCATACCAACCATAAGAGATGGGATCATCAGGGAAAATCAATGAAACCTCTAAATCATCAGGTGCCAACGCGCGAATTTCGGCTTTTAAACGCGGTATAAATCCCGGGAAAAGTGAACTTCCACCGATTATTAGTATATTTCGTAGTAACTCGCTGTGTGAATAAACGGGACAATCTTTGAGACAGTCAATGACAGCTTCCGGAATGCCAACTTGTTGTATTCCCACATCGCTGGGATTAAAAAGCAGTTCGGGCACAGTGAAACGTTCGTTGCAAAGTCGGACCGACTGCTGATCGCTTTCCTCATTTCTATCTTTATCTTCCTTTTCAGACTCTTTTTCTTTGTTTCCTTTATTGCGTATAAAGCCACGTTTAACTGTCGTAAAATCAGGCAGTACATATTCTACTACAACTTCTGCCCGCTTTTCGGCAGCTGAGTGCACACGCATGTCATCCTTAAAGTCGTGTGATACAAAACAAACGTCTTCTTTTATCTGATTAACAACATACGACTCGTCCATCATATTTAAATGGCGATAAGAAATAAGTTCTTTTAAGTGATTCGTCAACACTTTGCCTCCAACTTCGACCCGTCGTATGCCACGTTCCATGCGACGCCCTCGCACAAATGGAACTACGTGAGTGAAACTATATCCAACGTCTATAACAACACAATTCAGAGCTTGCAAAGGACTTTCTTCACTTTCCGCGGCGTAATTATATGCTGCCAATTCAGCGGTTGTACATTTGTGCACGCCGGAGCAATGATATTCTTCGAAAAGTATTTCCATCATAGCTTCTTGTATACTAGGGAAATTTAGTTGTGGTTCAGTTATTACTATAGGGCGATCTTCCAAAGAAATTCCGGTTCCTTCATTGCTAAATATATGATCCCAAACGGTCTTCTGAATATCCCAATTTAGAAGATATCCCTTTTGAAAACACAGTATAAAAAATAGTCCGGAAGCATCCCGGCATTCGTCAATTTGGCTACCAATAAATGCACGCCTTCGTTCCGCTTTTGCCTTCATAATACAGTTGGGCACTACAGACGGATCATCTTGCGTTGATAAACCTATTTTAGCAGTATATGCACCATTATCCAACACAACGGCATCCATTTTTATATATCCAAATCGGTTAAATAAATTATATCGCTATTCAGAAGAACTAAATTCATATACATATACAAAAGACAACAAACGAATAAACAACGAGCTTTTGACAATTAACTTTGACAGTTAAGTGTATAAATGTCATTTCAGAACAATAACAAAATTTTTTGACGTTAACTTCAGTAGTTGTCAAATTTTCGCAGTGGTAAAGGAAAATTTTATGTAATAATAAAAATCTTATTTATTTGCCACATTAAATATGTCCTTTGTGCGTCAAATTTTAGCAAAAACTCCTCAGGGAGTTAATTGGTACGTAAATATTTTAAAAGAAAAAAATCAGTGCAACAGTTATGTCGCTTACAGGGCAAAAACAGTCAGCCATGGTAGTCGCTGCATGTCATCCGTGGGTTCACGCGATGCCCCACCAATCGATGTGTCTCAAGTAATCGCACAACCTGAGGAATTGGAGAGGAAACGGAAACTTAGCGGAGCTATCACAGTGCCCACAAAAGTCGATCTTAGCCCTATAAGTGGAGTGCCAGAGGAACATGTGAAAACACGTCGTGTATGCATTCACTTGCCACCCAAAAATGCTATGCAAAGTGGTACTGATAATTTGAACCATTGGGTGATTGAGTTCGACAACCGCGAACGATGGGAAAATCCATTAATGGGCTGGACCTCAACGTACGTAAAACTACTTACATGTATTATAGATAAATACATATAAATATTCATATTTGTTGTAGCGGCGATCCATTATCGAATATGGAAGTAACATTTGGTTCCAAGGAAGAAGCAATTGAACACTGTGAACGCAATGGTTGGCGTTGGTTTATTGACGCTGAGGAAAAACCAAAAGTAGAACGTGTTAAAAATTATGGCTTGAATTTCCACTGGAATAGGCGTACTCGCACATCGACAAAATGAGCACTTGATGGAGAATAAATGCCGAAAAGTTTTCTTGCAGTTTTTAATATCATTAAAGGATTTCTAAGGCACATAATGAAAAATACAGCAAATGCTTTAACTCAACAGTCAATTTAGTTTTAATGTACATATGTACATATAAAAATTATAAATTTTTCATACCTTATAATTTCCATACTATTCCCTTTGTCGATAATGTAGTTTATTTCTATTTGTATTGCTTCGATGAAGCGGGCTGCGACTTCTACTGTGCCGTTTATGTATTTTTCTTCCACTCGGGCTTCTGCTTCTGTTTTGATGTTTTCTGCTTTTACTGCTGCTAAGATCTCTTCGAGATTTCTTACTCCTGTGATGATCGCTCCTACTACGGCTTCTATATCTAATTTTCTTATGACTTTGGCGTTCATAGCTTTTGCTTCTACTTCTGCTTCGGTGTTTATTGCGAATTATTACAGGTGTGTGAATTCTACCACCGCTATCGCGTACGGGTTTACCATCTCTATCACTTCTCGGCTTATATTTTTCATTTATAATTAACTGGTTCATACGCTTCTCTGACTCCTTGTCTATGAGATATTGCTGTAAAGACTGCATTTGAAGATCTACAACAGCGCGAACTTCTTCAATATGTGTTGGCTTACTTCGCCGATACCGACGACGTTTTTTGGTCTCTCGTTTCTTTTGTGCCACAATTTCGGCGAATGTCAAAGAACCCTCACCTAGGGATCTTATAATAAAGGTTTATTTTTATAAGAATTGTGTGACTTAACCTCTTGAAAATTGACATGCACTTACTGCACCGTTATTTCTGGCTCTGTGTATTTCTTGGTGTTTGCTATAATATGTTCGTATAGAGATAGTTTTTCCGTCCGTGAAAAATTTACTTGCAAGTCTGAAAATCTTTTAGGAACATCTCTGTCTGGAACGCCTAAAACTTTTCGCAACTCCTCAACGTCTATTGAAAAATATATATACAAGTATGAACAAAGTACAAGGGGTTGAGCAATAAATAAAAGTGCATACCGGTAATACTGAAATTGTCGGAAGCACAGCTTGGAGGAAAGTACGGTTCGAAGTCAATCCCCAGTTTTATGTCCTTTTGTTTTTGATTCCCTAAAGCAGTGTCCCTGGCAATATCCTAAATAAAAATATAAAATTTAAATATGCAAATGCTTTGAGCGCTCCTTTGGCTTTATATAGAGTTGAAGGTAAGCATATACCAACTCACCGGTTGAAAATTCCATTCAAGACGTTTAAAAATTTGTCTTATTCGGGATTTGCTCTCATCGATGAATGCCGTAAGTGTGTTATCGCTGGACACATGTGTGAATTCTTTATCTGGTTCATACATTTCTAAAAGAGTTAATAATGGCAATTTATTTTATTTTCTACAGTCTTCATTGACTTTGAAAAAGTAAATAAATAAACAAACGTCACAAGAATATACTTCAGTGGTTTTCAAACATAACACATAACATAATTTTCACTCAGCATTGCCTCTGAAGCAAGTCTTATGTTTCGCGACTAAATATCCAAAATAACAAGTTTAATTAATATTTACTTTATTACATATTGATATTTCTGATTGTTTTCTGATCGTAATATTTTTGGTCATTCAAATTTTTGTTTTTATTGTAGATCTAATTTTATACTTCCGGCAGCATTTACAACAGGATTTATTTTCATTTGACGTTTCTTCATTGTTTTCATAACGAAAAAGTCAAAACGTAAGATAAGTTATTGGAAAATGTTGTTTATTTACGAATGTAATTTTTGTGGTTTTTTAGCAATATGTAAACAATAATTACTAACAATTTAAGTAATCCGATGCATCTAACATTTTCCCACAGTGTAAATATAAGGCGAAAAGATAATTTTGTATTGATGGTCATTTTGGACGTCAGACGGAACCATATAATTGCAGTGATACCAAAGGTATTATGAAGTGAACACAACTATGAATAACAGGAATAAGCGAGCTCGACTGGAGTTGTCTTTGGCACCGGCAACTATTGATGTTGGCACCATTAATAGCTGTTCTGTGAATGCAACTGATATAGCGTCCAGCATTGGTGGCACGTCAAAGTAAGTATCGTTAAACATAATTTACGTAATTCATTTCACATATACTTGTAGTATCTTTTTGGGTAATACTTCGAATGCAAGTGTCAATAGTACTAGTTCGGTTAATATGTTACCCACAAACGTATTTCTTACAATCTGTGATGAGAACTCAAATGAATCGCAGGAATATCTGGCCATTGGCAGTACTCTGACACCGATTAAACAAGAACATGCCGACACTTTATGCAGCAGTAGCACACAGGCCACACAAACCTTGCCATTGCAATATCGCCTTGTCAATCAAATACAACGTCAACCACACAATATCGATAATATTAACAACAGCAGCATCGTTAATAATGGTGCAACTACGACTTTTAATGCTGCGCTGCCAATGCATCTACCAAACGGTTGCGAAATTTATATAGTCAAGGAGTATGTAGACAATGTGCCCACCATTCTCACAGATGAAAGTGAGTTATTGCAAGGATCAAGTCCGCCAGCGACCGACACAACAGAAACAATTAAATTAGAGCCGGACTCTTGTGTAACATCCACAGCATGTGCTAGTACTGCTACTTCCACAACCACCATCAATGACGTGCAAATTCTGCGTAATACACCACAGCACCATATAAGCGCTAATAAGTCGGCCAATGTCACTGCCGATGGGCGGACAAATGCAAATAGAAATACCACAGCGGCAGCAAGCATTAGCGTTCCAGACACACAAGGCAATAGTACAAAGCGCAGTTGCATATTAGAGGCGTATAAAAAGGTAGGCGTATATAAATATATATATGTGTTTCTGTTTTTAGTTAAAATCTTATCCTTTCTTTGCCGCTAATAATAATATTATAGCGTGATGATAAACGCCGTGCAACTCATAATGAAGTTGAACGACGGCGACGTGATAAAATAAACAACTGGATTTTTAAACTGAAAGAAATGCTGCCGACCGATGGCGTTAACAATAATAACAATAATCAACAAATTGGCATGGTGGAACAATTGACAACAAAAACCAATGCTAACACTAATCCTAGTAATAACAACAGCAACAGCAGCAATCGAACGCCGCCCAATGATTCCAAGTCACAAATACTAATCAAAGCTTGCGAGTATATCAAAACCATGCAGGACGAGATAAAGAGGTAAGCAGTATGTGACGTAATGTTGTAGAAATAGTTTATTAACTTTTATCTATCTCAGTCTGCGTGAGTGCCTTAGCGAAAATGAGAACCTTCGTCTGAGTAATCAGCGTTTACAAAATGAATTAACGAAATTGCAGCGCGACCATGTAGCGAACGAAAGGGCCAATTTGCACACGCGCAATTTCAATAACAATTTCAATATAACCTTAAACAGTTTAAATAGCAATAATAGCAATGGTAGTGGTGGTGGTGGCAGCGCCAGCAGTAGCCCTGGTGGCACTGGCAACAGCATTTTCGCCGCCCTCAATATACCATCACACACAAGCAACGCGAATACGTTCACGAAACGCGAGTTAATCATACGAGATTATGTCGATTAGAATTTTAGTCATTTGTTATTTTTTTTTTTTTACTTAAATAACTGTATCGAAGTGATGCTACAAATGTTCAACTGTCGGGCCAAAACTTCTGCAGTGCTAAACGAGTTTTTATATACATTTATGTATACAAATTTATTAATTACTTTACTGACACAACACTCACTACATATTTCTCCATACGAGTTTAAAGAATTTACTATTTCACTATTATTGTTAACAAAGTATGCCGTTTGTAATAATATAACTAAAATTATATAAAAAAATTACATAAGTAGGTACTATACTCTCTACAACTATCGACATGAAATGTGTAATTAAACTTAAAGCTCTAGTTACTATGTGCTTCTCTAATACATATTATATGCGCTTCCTCTAATTAGTGCAAAAAGCTGAGTTACTGACGCTTTCGTTTACTCTTACTCTATAACTCTCACAGAAATATAATATACATATATGCTAAAGTTAGGCATATAAAATCACTTGTTGCATAAATTTAAGAAAAAATTAAAGTGTTATAAGCAAAATATACATGCATATGTATAAATGTATGTTATGAATTATGCAAAGCATAAATATTTTTTTAATTTTGTTATATAAGTTGAATGTGCAATTTATGGAATTTAAAACGATTTATCAGGGATAATTTTTAAGTTTAATTTTTTTAAGATTTTAATATTTAAGTTGACAAAACAGATGCTTAACTTTTTAAATAAAGTTATTAAATCGTATATCTGCGTTTAAAAGTAATTAAACTAAAACTATAAACTGAACAATTTCGTTGATTTAGTTTGTGTGTTTACGAAAACAAATATCATTTACACAATGTTTTTTTTCATAATTTACATGCAACTACTTAATTTGCTAAATATAATATTAGAATATCCACTGGAACGAAAATACTTAAATTACCCATATTTTTTAAAAAGAAAAAATATATTCTTAATATTAAATATTTACAAAAATTTTCAAGTTATCTAAAATCATGCTATACATTTCAAATTCAAAATAATTGTTACTTAAGTTTTCAAAACATATATTTTCGACGTAGTTTTACACTACAATTTGAAAAAATCATACATTATTTTCAATTAAAAAAAATGGAGAATACGTTTCGAATCAAAAAAAGCATACGTTTCAATTAAAACAAATTAAACAGACATTTTAATTAATTAAAAACCTACGTTACAACTTTCTAAACACAGTTGATACATATTTTTTAAATTTTTTTACAGTTATAAAGTATCCTATAGAACAAATAATTAGTGTTCCACTGTTTAACACATGCATAAAACAAGTTAAAAACGAGAAGATCAGAAATTAATAAAACTTGAGAGACATATAAAAATATTGACTCCATTAGAAGTATATGCAATTTTCGTAAAAAATACGAAACGCATATTTCTTTTTGAAAACTGGTTATTTTTTAGTAGATTCCAAAAACATTGTTATACAGTTATGTAACGACAACACTGTTAAAAAGTAGAAATGAATATATATCTAACCATTTTTATCTGACCGCCAAAGTCAAATATATATTAATATACACATAGTACATATTAAATATGATTAATAAAATAAATTGTAATAAATTTAAGTATGTTTAAAGTGATAACTTAAAACAAATAATAGTAGTAATAATGTTCACATTAAACAAGATTTGCTGTGACACGTTACACTCATTTTTGGTAAGCGTTGTTAGCATAAAATGTTTAAAATAAATCGTTGTTTTTATAAGCGTTTGTAGTGTAAAGCAAGCAATTTTTGCCTTTTACCTTATATAACATTTATAAAAACGTTGAGAATTACATATAAAAATATACACATACGTACAGACTAATATTAGCAAATATAAATGAGAAAGTGTTGGTGTAAGCAACCTACTAGAAGTTATTACTAGCAAAATTTTGGTTCTTATTTACAAGTAGTTGAAGTTTTTGAGAAATTAAACACGTGTTATACAATGAGGATGCAGTTTGTTGGTAACTACATTTAACATGAATAAACAAATTATAAACATTATCAAAATATTATACAAGTTAAATCAATAAATATCAATAAAATCAAGAAAATAATCAACTGTTAGTTAAATAATGTTTATAAAAGAGTAAACCTATAATATTAACCATTTTTGAAATGCATACAGATATACATACATACATACAAATGTTATTGATCAGAGAAAATTTAAATTTTTTAATTATTCAAATTATTAAATGTTTATAAGTAGTATTTCCTACACTTGTAGTTATAAGCAAATTACAGCTAACAAACATTTTTGAAATTTCGAAATTGCAACCACATAATAATAAAATTTACCTCAGAAAAAATAGAGAATTCGAAAACATTGCGTTTTATTATAATTGAATTAGTATTTTTTTTAATTACTGAGTATTATTGAACGTCTGACAAACTCAAACACAGCGCGAGGAAACGTTTATAAAGTTATAAAAAATAGTGTAAAAACCAATAGCGTTAGTGAACTTAAATCTCTTTCACATGTCACTTTAGTATGCTTAAGTAAATAACCAGTCAGCCGCTAGAGCGGCGAAGTACAAAATTCGGTTTCAACTTCAATTTAAATGCCTTCAAATGAGGTACAAGCGCTTGGTTAAAGTTGTCCCTCAACGCATTTTGTTAGTAGACTATCGGCCAAACCGAATTCTTTTCGCAATCTTCAAGCGTTGCATACTTGCAGAGCGTGTTAAAGGTGGTATGTTTGGGAAATCCCAATATTTCTCGCTCCTCATATATGCGATAGCTGAATGTGCTTTCAAATGTGCCGATGAAGTGTCGTGCGTGTGCACATATTATTTGGTCTACTATTGCGTGGCCACCATCCTTAATGAGTGCTTTTTGTGTCAATGATTCCGGTGTGAAGCGACGCACGCGTATACGCTGTAAGTACGCCTTCAAATTGGTCAACTCCATGGCGGTGGTGTCGGTGGCTATGTAGACAGTGGTTAAATTGAGTAAATACAGTTGTTCGCGTATTTGTGTGGCGGCCGACTTTAAAGTGGGCGTGCTTCTTTGCCGCCAATGCACAAAGTCACCACGTCGAAAGTGTACCGCCAAATAGTCGCCGCCCACTGCTTCACGGTATGCGCGTTCGGACTCCCACATCGGTGGTCTCTGCACAAGCTCATCGGCTTTATGTGAATTTAGCACACGTGCGCGATACTCTTCAGCTATTTTTTGTAGTGGTTCTGCGAAGCGCATTGATCGACGCGCGCGCCAAAACTCCTTATCGCCCCACTGATCATGCAGCACAATCTCTGCGTTGAGTATGGCGTACACTTTGACATCGTTTGCCGCCTGTCCTACGCTGTTTTTCAATTGTTGACGAAGCACACGTTCGAGTAAATTCACGCTCCCTTGATAGCGTACGCAGACAAAATCATTATCAAGCAGCATTGGCTGCTGTACCAGATAGCCTTGCAGGTGCTGTTCTTTTCGGCAATCGCTCTCGAATTCAAACTTCTCATGGAAAACGTCCTGTTCGAACATGTATTCAAAGTTCATTAGTTGGAACACTTGTTGCACCTGTACGTAAGGTGGCTCTTGTAACCCGAACTGGGCGATCTCTGTTAAAAATTCGGGAAAGTCTAGCACAGGTGCATAGCGTCGCATACTTTCGACATCAAAAAAATGTTCCCAAGGTAGGCTATGTTGTTGCAAATGACTAGATTTCCAATGAGTTAGCCGTCGCCAAGGCGGCAGCACTAAACGCAAATTTTGGAAAGGTTTGCGACTAGCTAACTGGCGCACGAATACCGCTAAACGTATGTAGACATCACGACGCAAATTAAAACCTTCCGGCGGGTTTACGTCGTAAAGCAGATAAATGGTGTTTGGTAATTTAGCTATTGATTGTGGACATTTTTGACCGGTAGAAATAATGTCAGTCAAGTGGAATATATATTGATGTTTATCGCAGCTATTGGAAATGTAGTCTACTATATCGCTGCTCGCCGCCAAGGATAACAAAACCACACAGCTGGATACGAATAGAAAACGCCACATTTTGAGCGACCAACTACAACACACTTATTCATTAAATCACTAATTAGGTTTAGTTATCAGTGCGCAATTTACCAACAATCAGTCACCATTCAATAGACTGCCTAACAGCTGAGCCAAGGTCGAATATTAGAGTGGACAGAAGTAGCAATAATATTGGCTTTGTAGACACCTAATCACTAATTCTACATCCTTAAATAACTATATTTATATACATCATACTATTTATTAGCAATTTTAGTCTCACATACCTTTTTTCAACGTAAATATCTCGAGTTTTTAATAAAATTTGAACTTAACTTTATACCACAGCACTGAACACAAGCCCAAACTTCTTATCATCGGAATATTTCATCAGCTGATTTTGACAACCGCTCTTTACCATGAACAGAACAACAACGCGTGCTTGCAGTTCGCCTATCGGCTCTTTTTCCTTTACTATTCTAAGCTTTATGCAATTTGAATTAAACATTAATTAAGATGAGTGTACGATTGTTAAATGTGACCAGCAAATTGCAGCGATTGAGTAATATCAGTAAACGCTTCGGGTTCCATCCAATTTTGGCTAAGACAGGTTATGCAACAGGAACAACCCAAAAACTGTTCAAACAACCAGTTTTTTGCAGAAATAATGCGCTATGCTATCAATGGGATAGTCTGCAAAGTTCAATTTACCGTGGTTATTCTACTACAGCTCGAACAACAACAACGTCAAAAACGCCTATAGTCACAGTGTTGCTGGAAAAAATAATGGCAGTACACCAAAACACAGGTCAACTTAACTTCGAGCTATGCGACAAAATCATCTCGCAGTTAGAAAAGAACCCAAATGTTTACAATCAACTTCTTGGTGATGAGCAGGCACATTTCCTACTTCGTGCTTCCGGTACCGAAATGCCAGCTCGTCCAAGTAGCACCCGTTTGGAGCTTTTTCAGCGATTGTGGTCTTATTTGTCACAACATGACCAGTTAAACGCATCTCATTATATAACTTGGCTGCATGTCCTGCAACACAATCGTATGCCATGCGCTGATTTCAAAAATTTGCTCGAAGAATTCAACAAATTAAATGTAAATAATGAATACGCACTGTCCGATATTTATGCAGAACTATTGGATACGGCTTGTGGAGCCGGGGATATACATCAAGCAACAGCGCTGCTTGCGGAAATGCGTACACATGACTTTCCGCTGACTGAGCGTCACTTCAATTCGCTGTTATGGGGCCACTCACGAAATCATGATCTGGCTGGTTGCCGCTCGGTGCTCGACAACATGAATGCTGCTGGTATCACGCCTAGCGCAGAAACTCACTCCTTAATGGTGTCTGCATACTTGGAAAATGACGCCACCGCAAAGGCATCGGAAGTGTTGAGTCAATTTCATGGACAATTCAACGCGGCACAAGTAGTGCGTATGCTAAGAAGTCTTCTACATATCCAAGGTCCGCAAAATGAGGAACTTATAAAGCAGCTGGTATATGAATTGCCCAAAGATTTCACGGCAGGCACAGAAGTACCAATGCCACTACGTCACTTATGTGTAGAACTTCTACATAACGGGTAATTTCCCTATTAGATACTTTAATGATATGAAAATAATTTTTATAAAAATTTCCAGAAATCTAACGACAGTGGAAGGTATTATCTTCAATTTGCCTACACCGCGCTTCAACGAAAACCAAAGCATCGACACCTTTGGCGCCTTTCTATTGCAAGAACTCTTCCGCACTAAATACAGCGCAACAGAAATTATAGGGATAGCAAAAAAGCTTCAGGATAGCGACAAGAATACACGTGCACTGCACCTTGCCACTGAAATCGCTCTGCGACGCAACGCCGAATCAGCTATACCATTCTTGCAGTCACTTGCTCAGCAGGAACCTCTGCGCCCGCACTATTTTTGGCCATTACTATTGCAACGTCATGAACAATCGGGCGAAGCCGGTCTCCTAAGCGTATTAAAGCAAATGAACTCTCTAAATGTAACGTGCGATCGCGAGACCATCGCGTTGTATGTACTGCCCAATTTACCAATAACACTACAGCAACCGGAAAAAGCAATAAAGGCGCTTGATGAAGCAGGCGCCAAACCGTCCCTGGTGTTAATTGAAATAGTCATGTATCTATTGTTACGCCAGCGATTTGATGCAGCACATGATCTGCTTGAGCTGTACCCAACCAAAATAACAGTTGAGCAATTGGTGCCAACGCTAAGCAATGCAACTGTCAATGTGCGCGCCACCAAGCGCTATCAGCAATTTGCTAAACTGCTGGCTGTCTTGTCAAAAAAGAGCGAAAATCGCAAAGTTGACTGGATCGGGCAGTTGCTCTTAAGCATGGTACAAGGACAGTTACGTCTACGCAGCGATCTCAAAGCGCTACAACGCTTCGTTGATGAAATTGCCAAATTCGGACTGGCAATATCGCCCGCAGCCGCCAACACCATAATAACAACACTCGAGGAGCAAATGAATAAGGATGAGAGCCTGGCTAAGCTGAAAGAAGCGTTGCGAAAAATTACCGATCAAAATGTGACGCTGCTGCAAACCGCTAGCATTGCTGGCAGCAACGCGAGCTCGACTTTCGTAAAGCATCCACGTGACATGACGCTCGAGGAGTTAGAATGCCATCTAATCGAATTAGAAGCGAAAGGCATGAACACGCGTGGGCTGCTGCGCCGACTTTTGCAGCTTTGTGTGCGCGATGGACGTTTGGAACGCGCACTAGAGGTCAAAGCCAAGTGTGATCAACTACAAGTGCAGGTCAGCGCTGGTATGTTGGCTAGCACGCTGGATCTATACATCAAAATCAATGATCTACCCAATGCCGAAAAGTGTTTACAGAGACTGCAGGAAGAGTTCCCAAGTAAGTAAAAAGACGCAGCACATTCTTCTTCAGATTTTAACAAATTTTGTTTTTACCACCCCACAGGCTTTTCGCTGGACGAACACAAGTTTATCGACTTTGCAGCGCTGCTTGTATACCACAATCAGCTGGAGAGAGCGAAGCAATTGCTGGAAACGCGCGCAACCACACAACGCGTCAATGGCGGTGACTATGTTGTTAAAAATGTTTGGAATTTTCTTACAAACGTCGCGCAATTAGCAGCACAAATGCCTTCGCTTGAACCGGAGCGCAACTTGACACGCGAACACTTCCACTTTTTGCAGAAATTGAGATACTGCAACGCGCACAACACGGTCTTGGGCCCGATTGTGCGCGAGCGTTTGTTGCGCGGCGACATTAAGAGCGCCGTGGGCGATTTCAAAAAACTCGCCGAGCTCTACAAACACACGCCGCTGCAGTTCGAATTGCTCTCGCTGCTGGTGCGACTGAGTAACGGTCACGAACCAGAAGTGACGCAATATGGCGGTGTTTCCGGCGAAGTGGCACAACAGGCATTGAGCGAAGTGACCAGCGCCATCTCTAAAGTACATGGCACCTTGAACATGAATAGTGGTCTGCTGCTGGCCTTTGCCGAGTCCGGCACGGATAATCAGTTGCGGCGACTGCTCATCAATCCAGAGTTCCGCATCAACGAAGCTTTACTATTGAAGAACTGCGAGTACTTGGGCGAGGAGGGCGCTGTGAGCACGCTACTGCGTCTAGCGCGTGGCGCACGTGGCTTTGGACGAGTTATTGACGAACAAAATATTTACAACATGCTGCTAACACACTTCGCGAAGGCGAATAATTATCAAGCAGCTTTAGATCTGTATGAGCGCCTTGAAGCGGACGACGAACTGAAAATATCACAAGACTTCCTGCGCAATCTAGTGCAATTGCTGCGTGTCAACAACGTAGAAATACCCAGCAGAGTGGCGTTGCGTGCGCAGATCATTTAATAATACGTGGTCGGGCCAGTTCTTGTATTTAGATTAAGTCTTATGTATACTTATTTATAAGCTACGAGTACGAAATGCAGACGCTTTCGTTTGACTTTGTTTTAAGGCATTTATAAATAGTTAATAAAACTAGCAAACACTTAATTGTTATTTGTATTACTTAAATTATTTTTATTCACTAGCAATTAAATGCTAAAATATACAACAGCGCAAATACATACATATTTCCTTGTTATAGTAAACTAGCATGGACATTCGACTGGATGGTCGTGTCTCATCATATTTGCCAGCAATTTTGATTTCCATATGCGTAAGAGTTATTTTAATTATATTGTACATTTACAATTAAAATTTTTTATTTGAGCGAAAATTAAACGGAGCAAAAAATTGCGTGAAACAGCAAAACGAATGAAAGAAAAGGTTTAAGGAAATCAAGAGTTGTAGTACAGTCGTAGGTTGAATTGTTTGCAGAGTTGTAAAAAATGCATTGTTTTTGTTTATCCACCAAATACATAAATCCAATAAATAACAATATTTCATAACTTTACACTTTAGTGGTACACTTATGTATATAGCACTATACTTATCGTATTAATATACTTATATAATTCTCAGCACATTTTATTTAATTTATGGATAATTGTTTTTGTTTCGCTATATTATATCTCGTGCTTTACTTTGCTCATTTTCAAATATGTACGCATGTATTTAATAATATCACTCAATGCATCCACAATCTGACTGCCAGCGCCCTATAAGCGCCAATTTAATTTATACATATTTAGCTAAATAGTTATATGTGGAAAATTTATTGGTTAAACATACGTACATATGCATCTAAGTATGTATTAATTTACGAACATAATAAATTGATTATGATTTATAGTGAGATTAATAATTTAAAGAATGGAATATCGCTGTTCGGGCCACAAGACATAACAACTTAAGTCCATTTTGACTAGTGCTGAAGAGCAGACATTAACTGTTAATTTTTCGGTCTAAAAGTAAATTTCATGACATTAAAGTTTATATTTGAAATGATAAAAATTGTTGGCGAAAAAACTTTTCAAGTTGTTTTTAAAAAAACGAAATTGCTAGGTTGGGTTTTAAATCTACTTTAGCTGTTATACCTTATGGTAAGAACGTTTTATTGATACTATGTGGTACTTGTTAGATGCGTTTAGCGTCAAAAATATCGTTTTTGGTTATTTTTTAGAAATACAATAAATATATACACATGTATTTTTTAATAACAATGTATAACCGCTTTTAACACGGCAATACCTAAACAAAAATAATAAAAATGATGTTTAATGTTCAAGATAATAATTATTAAAAGTAAAACTTTTATACTTTTTTGTAAATTTACAAATTCATTTTTGTTGTTGTAAAAAAATGTGTGCCACATGAGCACCATTTCCGCTACAGTCGGTTATACATAACCGGATCGGAGCCGGATTTTTATGCGGCGAAGCACTGTCAACTTGACAGCGTTTCTCAAAATAGCAATAGCTGTACCTGTTTTCTGCCGCTATAACAACAACAAACAAAAATCATTAAAATAAAAAGTTCTTTAAGCTTCATAATTTTTATATAATTTAAATTTACTTTTCTAACATATTAATCAAACAATTTTATAATGATAAATTTGAAACTCACGATTTTTTTAAACAAACATTTAGTTGAAAACTTTTTTTATAAATAAATTAATTAACTTAAAAAAATACAAATCCAGCACTTTTAAGCACACGAAAGCATGTAAGAGCTATTATTATATGTAAACCTTCAAGCTTTGTTTTTGCAATTTATTTAACAAATATGAGTGTGAAATAAAAAGATATTTTTTGTTTTTTCTTTTATTTATTAATTAATTAATTAAATACAATAATTATTTATTGTTTACCTTAGCTTTTGACTTTTGTTAACTGCATTCATACCGCAAGACTAACACACGCACACACGCACACATCCAGATTTTTTTAGATTCATAAATAACACTTTTGCAGAGTATTCCACATGCATACAGACCCTTTCACATGTTAACACAGGCATTCGCACTTAGAAAAATTCACATCGATAAATGTTTAAATTCTAGAGCTTTAGTTTTCAATTCACGTTTTTTGCTTTTTTTTTTGCTTTCGCTTTCGTTTTTGCAGTTCAGTTACAATTTTTCAATATTGTATGTATGTAATTTTTTCTTAAATTTTATTTGCTTTTCTACATTTTTTAATTTTTTGTATTTTTTACATTGTTTTGTAGTTTTTTTGAGTTTTTTAGTTTTATATATATATTTTTTTTTCAATATTTTAATTTATATTTAAATATTTTTTATTTGTATTTAATTTTTTCTTCCGATCTTTTATATTTAATTTTTTTTTTAATTTATTAATGAATTATACATTATGCTTTTGCACTTAAATACAAACATATGTTATATATCTACAAACCTTTCATTTAAATAAATTTTTCGAAATTTTAAATTTGTTGCAAGCTGTATAGCCCCATGCTGTAATGGACACACATTTGTTTTTCACAAATTGAAATGTTAAATTACACAAAATTTTACATGCTCGAAACGCAGCTTAGTTTGCCTTATACATATATACATATGTATGTATTAAATATTTTATACATACATATATATTTTATGGTATATATTGTATATACATAAATAAAGCGTGTATTTTGGGTGTAACGTTTTTAATGTATAAATATTGTTTATGCACTTCTGTATGTATGCATTATATGTGTATATATGCGAGTGTGTGTTGTGGTACAATATTTCCCTAGGTTTTTTCCGTTTTTGTTTTCCATCTCACACTTTGCGTTAATGTTTCAATCTATTTTACAATTACTTTCATATTCTGGACTTAAAAGTTCATGCACATAATTTGCATATATGTATGTATATATATTTATGTATGTATGTATGTGTGTGTGTAGTATGTACGTATATTTATTTATATTTAGCACTGAAAATTTTAACTCTCTAATTATTATTACTTTAAAAATACGAATAAAGTTTAGCTTTAAATGTTTTTAAATTAAAAATAAATATTTTCAAGTATTCTTTAACTTTTTTATATTTTACAATGTTTATATTATGTTCGGGCGTAAACAAAGGAAGTGGAAGCAGCTTGGGCACGAAGGCACTGCTGTTTGTTGGAACTTAGTTTTAAGCGAAAAAAGTTTCGCCATATTTTTTTTTTTTTAATTTGCAATGCAAAACCTTTCATAATCAAAAAATTTGTAAGAAAGTTGAAAAATCCACTGAAAATTGCATAACTCCACACACAGAGCTAGGCTTGCTGCATTTGCTTTAAAATTAGATATATGTACATACATATGCATATATTTGTATTAGATTTGCAAGCTAATGCTTAGATAGTATATATGTATGTATAGGTATATATGTACATATATTTATGTTTGCAATTAACGTTTTAATAATTAATTATTAATAAACTCGCATATACTTGGCTTATCAATATGAAATATATCTATATTATGTACTTGCTTACCTACATTAATTTATGTATGTATGTATTTAATATTTATCGTTAAAGTTTTAATGTTCTTAAGCTTCACTTCGCTTTGCACGCCACTTCTTTAAGTGAATTCTATTTACTGCTTAGTACATAATTATCTATGTACAAATCATTTTTGTTGTTTAAGCAAAAACACTGTTATTAATTGCGCCTAAAAGTGCACTATGTTAGCTAAGTCGAGTTGCAAATTCGTGCCGCAACTAAAAGAAAAAGCATTGGTCATTGAGATTGAATACGCGGGCATTCTGAAGTGTAATTTTTTTATAAAAAAAAAAATACATAAAAGAAAATAAAAAATATATAATAATTAAAAAATAAATAAATATCAAAAAAATAATAATTAATTAATTAAAAAATGTATGCTTTATAAATTTTGACATTGAGATAAGATTGAATACGCGGGCATTCTGCACTGAAATTTTGAAAAGTATAAAATTATATAAAAAATTATACTAACAATAAAAAAATTAAATAAAAAAATATATATGTACATATATTAGATTAACAAAAAATAACAGAATAAAAATTTATACGGCATTAAAAAATTATTTAATGTTGAAAAATAAATTAAATATTTAATTAAATGTTACGAGTTATTTAATTGAAATATAATAGTTATTGCCTCATTTCATTATTAGGCAGCAAACTGCATTACAATTTTGAAAGAAACAAAAGAATACCGATTTTCGAAAATAGAATTACTCAAATAAGAAACAAATTGAGCTTAAAAAACTGTACTTTGCTAATCTGTTTTACAATACGAAATTATTTTTTTGCAATACATTTTTCGAAGTGATAAAGCGTGTTGCGCTGGTTTCTTAATACAAATTTTGACATCTTTGAACTTATTGTACGCAATTTAAATATACCTCATAAATTATAATTTTTTTTTTGCTTTTCGTAACGTGAACGTAATGCAATCGCGTAACAAAATAAAGCTGACAACAGAATACCCGCATAAAATTATAAGAAAATTAACATTACTTTTTCGAAACTTATTTTTAACATGCATACATTATTATAATACATATCGTTTAAAACAAAAGTTAAGTTTTTAATTTTTTTTCTATTTTTAACATTAAGACCAAAATATATATTTATTTTCGTATTATTTCAACTATGCAACTCAAGTACTCTCAGACTCAGGCGTGTTTCATGGATGGAGTGTGTATGTTTGTGTGTTTATTTTACATTTTTCTCGCAACTCAGCCGCTTTGAGCTCGAACAAGCTTACACTTTTGCTTTCTACTAAATCACAAACCGCATTATTTATATTTCTTTTGCTTTGTTTTTATATATTAAATGTGTATTTTATTTCATTATTATTTGCTGTTTTTTTTATTTTTGCAAGGAACCATATACACTATAATGGCAAAATATGTTATCATAAAAGTGTAAATACATATATGAATGAGACTAGGCGCGCCTCACACGAACGCGCTAAAGTTTCTAACAACTCTATCTTAGTTATTGAAATCATTTTTTTCGAACATTTATTAAATTTGAAAATATTGTATTAAATGCAAAAATAGACTTTTGGAAATGAAATATTTCCAATAAAGATTTACACATGCTAGTTTACAATTTTTGCACAAAGCATTCCACGAAATTATCATTGAAAACAAATAAAAAATTACGAATTTATGTTTTAATTATGTAATTACCCTGAGCCACATTTTCGCTACTTTCTCCTTAATGAAAATTCGTATTTTCTACATTTTGTATTTGACTACAAGCGTACCAGAGTGTATATACATATGTGCTTATTTAAAAAGCGCCGAGCATTAAATGATATGCAATTCGTATTTCTTTATATTATATATATGTATGTAGAGCAAATATTGCGCGCAGCTAATGGCAAATAATTGCTAAATAAGGTGATATGTGAAAGAAAAGCAAAACTGAAGGCCACGATATACACACATGCATTTTTTGTTTGGCGGTGAGTAATATTTACTGTAGACTATGCTTTAATTACGCACTCGCATAGGAGAGTAAAAAAAAATATTTGCAAGGTGACACTAGCAGCGACAGACGGCCATGGAGTTTCGCGTAACGGCTGTCGTGCACATTTTGGAAGAAAAAATCTCTAGCATTCAAACACAATATTTTTATGGCGTATATGCTTTACGCATTATTTGAAGAAATTTAAATTTTTTTTATATTTAACAAATAGTCATATTTACCTAGTCATGGTCATACAAAATCAGCTTAATGAACTCATCTGGTACTGTTTTCTTATGTATGAATGTGTGTGTAAATGTGTTATGCTTTTTATTTGTATGCATTATTGCGTTATTTTGTAAATTTTAAATTCAAAAATTAACGGAAAGTTATTTAATTATAAGCCATTTAAGTGATTATACAAATATACACAATATTAATTTAGGTTGTTTGATTAGAGGAAATTTGTTACACACATGAATAGTATATGTAAATACATGTTATACTTTTTATTAATATTTTTATAAACCAACTTCAATATACTTGTACAGTAACAAATATTTTGTATTTCCCTTTTTCAACTTAAACACGAAAACTATGTTAACGTGTTTATTTAGATTGCAGAGTTTGATTAATTTCGAATTAAAAAAATCTATCGAAAATTCATTGATCTTTTAGTTCCAAATTTTTTAACGTTTAGCTACAAATACATGGTAGAAAAATTTTAATTTCACTTTTATTCGCAATAAACTTTTATATATCTATTATTTTCTTTCAGTAATTATCATATTTTGCAGTAAATTCTATATTTTTTTCATTTTTTTAACGATATATGTATGTATGTATGTTTTTATATATGTTATAATAGTTTGCCGATTTTAAGCATTTTAATTTATTTAAATTGGTTGCAAAACTTGAAACATACATATGTACATACATTCAACACTTGAAATGCAATCTTACCTACGCAACGCTAACTTAGTTGCTACACTCAATACTTTTTCGCAATGCTGCCGTAGCCAAGTTCTTTGTAAGTCTCTTATCTATGTGCACTTGCAGTTATAAATACATAGAAATATTTTTAAATATTAAATGTCGGTATGTACAAGTTGGAAGAATTTTTTTAAAATAGAATATGGAAATAGGGTTAATGCGCGATATTTCAATAACAAATGCACTTTATATAAACGCTTTGAAACATTTCAAAAAAAAAATTATAAAATCATTAAAAAAAAAAAATATTAAAAAAAATAAAAATTGAAAAAAATTAATAAAAGAAACGAAAAAAAATCAAAACAACATAAAAAAACAAAATGCAAATTTAAATTTATAAATCAAATTGAAAAAATATACAGTAAATTCGAATGAAATATGTACATATGATATTAGACACGAAAAAATTCAACAATTTCAATTATTTAGAAAAAAGAGAAGTATTCAAGGAATTTTTATTTATTTATTTTTAATTTTAAAAAAATATAAAATATCAATTTATAAGAAAACATTAATTTATAAAAATAAATAAATGTTTTGTTAACAAAAAAATTTAATTTATATAAAAAATTCAATAAATTAAAATATACATATGTATGTATGTATACATATGTATATATATATTAGACACGAAAAACCAGCAATTTCGATTATACAGAAAAGAAAACGTTTATACCAAAAATAGTATCCAATTTTTTAACTTTAATTTTTAAAAACTTTTCGAAAATCAAATTTTTATATGAAAAAAATAAATTAATATTTAAAAAAATAAAGATTATAGAGAAAAGAAAAAGTTTATACCAAAATTCAATCTAATTTTTTAACTTTAATTTTGAAAAATTTTAAAAAATTCAGATTTTTATAAGAAAAAAATAAACGAATTTAAAAAAAATTAAGATTATACAGAAAAGAAATAGTTTATACTAAAATTCAATCTAATTTTTCGACTTCAATTTTAAAAAATTTTAGAAAATTCAGATTTTTTCAGATTTTTAAGAAAAAAATATTATATTATAAAAATATTGAATATTTGAAAAAATGTGAAAAGTGTTAACCAAAATTAATTTGTACATTTTTTCGTAATACAGCAATAAAAATAAAAAAAAAAAACATAAATTATAGTTATACAATTATGTAATTGCAATTTGTAAATATCCGACAAGCAGTGATTGTTTTCATGCACGGCTGATTCAGTTGCGCTTAATATTTGCATTCTTTTGCTGAATCGCAACACTTTTACTTTTTGTCAAACTTGTTCTTCCATAGCGAATTATTTATTTAATTACGCATATTTTTTTTTAATTTTTTTTAGTCATGCTTTACAGCCAATCACCATTTTTGCGTTATCTACTTAAGTTGATTTACATAAATTAAGTAAAAACAAATTCAATAAGTTATATGAACTAAAAAATCAATGCTATTAATGAAATGAAAAAATCATAACCGTTATTTTACTTTTTGCCATTATATTAGTATTTTTTATTAATACACAATTGTATGCGTTAGAATTTAGTTCACTTCAATTATTAACGCGCTTAATTTATATTCTTTCAATTTTAACTAATCTTAGACTTCATGCAGCATTAGTGTGCTTTTTAGTAAAGCTATTGCTAAACGTTAGATTTGATTTATTTATTTTCAATTATAAATAACCTTATAATACTTACTAAGTATATACATTGAACGATTTTAGTTCATTAATTGTTATTGTATTTTTTTTGCGAATTTTGTTGCTATTTTTAGTAGTTTAGTTAGCGTTAAATAAGTTTTAATATCGCGTGATTTCATTGCCATTATTAATTATACAGTTACAGCTTTTAATTTTTATTATTAATGCGAGCGGCATATCTATATATATATATGTATATGTATATCTATAAATGTGCATGTATGCAAATGTTCTCCACCATATGAGTTGTGTACGTGTGTGTGTTTATTATTTATTTTATTTTTGTAATTTATGCATTATTTTAATAGTTCAGTTGATTCGCTTTACGGCTATTTCACTTATTGGCTTATTTATGTTGTGTTATATATGCCTTTTTTGTGGTTTTGTCTGCGCTGCCGCTGCGTTTGCTTACAAGTAGAACGCTCACTGGAATGCTGCAATAGAGACGGTGCGGCGCTGTTACAGTTGGTTTTGTTTAGATTTTATGCGTGTGACTGTTCCAACTTTTTACAAATTAATTTTTTATTTAATTTTGCTTTTTGTCACACGACTCTCTATGCTACATTCTCACACTCTCGCACTCACTGAGTGCAGTCGGCGTTCCGAGACAGCAGCACAGCATATATATAAATTGAAACATATAATAATAAAGTACATTTATAGTAGCTAATTGTATATTTAAATGTTTTAATATATATTTTTGTATATGTACGCATTTCTATAACTACTATATGTATTGTACAGCTTCTTTTGCTTGCGTACTATTAGAGAGAGCAAATCCGAAGCGCCAGAGTTCGCCAAGTTGCCATTTCAGTCACGTTTCCGCTTGCCAGACATTTGCTGCATTGTAAAAACATCTGTACTTTAAGCCCTTCGTTCACAGCGTTACACTCAATGCTGTTTCGGTTGTTCGGTTGTTGTATTTTAATGCATAGTTTCCAATTTAATTAAAATATATATTTTTTTTTTCAAGTACATATGAGAGATTTCATACAGTTCAAGTTGGCGTTGCTTTCCTATGTGCTGTCTCAAACCATTTCCACACGCTTTTGTACATACATATATACGTTTGCTTTTTTTAATTCAATTTTCATAATTATATTTTTTCGTATTTATTTCAATTCATGTTTTACGCTCATTTTCACATTGTCTCTCTCTCTCTCTATGGATTTCGAATTCGTATTCGTTTTATAAACTAACATTTTCACTGATTAACTTCTAAGTAAATTAAAATAGTATTTATATTAGTTAGAGTTAGAGTTTCAGCGAAGTAGTGAATTAGAAGGCGATAAAAGCACACAAGCAGCCATGTACAGACAAAAGCAATATACACATACATATATATATTTTTGGTTTCATATATTTATGTGTATTTGTGTTTATATTTTTCATATATACATACATATATATCCTTGTATATTACAAGTATGCTTCCTTCACACGCGCTCTTCTTCCCACTCTGTATTTGGATTTTATTATAATTGTTATATTTGTTTGCTTTTGCGTGCTTACGATTTCGCAGTTCTTTTTATAATATATTTAAACACTTATAATAACATACTGTAAATAAGCAACTATACGTACAAGATCGTTTATTTGACAATGCAACGCGCATCCACGGCAATAAGTTCAGCGTTACGCTTTAATTTAACCAAACGACAGCATGACAAGCACTCACTTTTTGCAGCGCTCAGCCGATATAACACAAAATGCCAAAAGCCGGTAATTACTCGTTATACATTTTGGAAAAGCTCACAGTCATGTCTACATCACGCTAGTGTAGGCACGCTGTAGCTAACAAATTGTGTCAGACTCTGCGGCTTTTCATGTTTGACGCATTGAGCGTGTTGTCGTTTTTCTTTTTGTTAATTTTGGGCTTTGTTTATGTTGTAATGCAGTGATTGCAGTGCCTATGTATTTGCTGCTACTGTTGTGGCGGCGTTTTATTGTCCTTCGTAGAATTTCGTCACTTTAGCTACTTCCTCCCAAGCTATGGAAATAAGAAAAAAATTTAGTGCATTAAATTTTTAAAGACCCAATGTAAAGTGGGGACTCAGAGAGCTCAAATTCCCATTATGTGATATCGCTACATGCTCACACTGCCTACTACTAGAGATAGAACCTTGAATTTTACAAATAAGCGGTGCAAATGTTTCTTGCTGGCACTTACCGGAGCCAATGAAATCCACAATAATCTCGTTGTGTTGCAACGCGTTGTATGCGTTCGACATTGTGGGCGGTATGAAATGTATGTCGAATTCTTTACGTTGTATATTCACAACAACGGATGTTGTGGGATTTGGTGACTGTGGAGGCGGTGTGCTGCCCGAAACATCATATGAATTAGCATTGTTGTTACTGCTACTGCTGCGACTGCGTGAGGCGCTGTTACTACTGCTACTTTGGTGGTAGTGATAGTGCGGCTGCTGATGGTATTGACTATGATAGTGGTGTTGTTGTTGGTAGTTATTCGGCGTATCACGCGTGTACGCGGACTGTGAACGTTGCTCGCGCTGTTGTGGTGGCTCGTAAGCGTTGCCATAGGAAGTACTTCTATATTGTTGTTGGTGTTTGTGCCGATATGAACGTTGTTGCTGCAGCGGTGGTGGCTGCATTGGTGGCTGTTGATGTTGCTGTTCGGCGGCTGCACGCGCCGCAGCTATAATGGCGGTCTCAATGTCATTACAAGTCTCTAGTTGTTGCAACTTTTGCGTTTCGCTATTTCGCCGCTGCAACTGCTGCTGTTGTTGCTGCTGTAACTGCAGCTGGAGCTGTAGGTCAGTGTCGGAACCGGCCACACTTACAACGCTACTATTGTCATTCACGTTGGCTTGATCAACGGTGTTATTGTTGACAGAGTTACCGACTGCGGTTACTGGCGTTTTCACAATAAGTCCAATGTCTTTAACGACAGGAACGTTGCTTAAGGGCGGCCCGATAAAAGTTGGCTGTGGCGATGAAGCCCTGACAGCTGCATAGAGTCCGACGTTCTCTACGAACGGTGTAACAATGTTGTCATTAGCCAATTCTACTGGCACGGCAGCATTTTTTGTATATGCACTGTTTGCAACACCAGTGTTCAAAGTTGGAGCGGTCGCTGGTTGTGACGGCTGTTGTATCGCCGAATCATTGACAGCCAACTCATCCGAGCAGTCGTCTTCGTCAATGTTGTCGTCGAAGAACTTCAATTCGTCCTCGTTGAAGTCACCAAACGTGAACTCAATGCCAACGGCGCTGCTGTCGCCGGTGCGATCGTCATTCAAAATTATAACTGCCGGCCGGTTGCTAGGCGCGTTGCAACTTAGCGGACCTACCACGGCGCCGGCATATGCAGGGTTGGTTGCCGTTGTGGCAGCAGATGCAATGTGGCTTTTACTGATATTAGTGGCAGTGCTAACATGCTGCCTTTGCGGTTTGCTCACAATGGGTGGTATCACAACCGTTTCGCTGCTCGCAACTATATTTGATTGTGAGCGCGAAGTTTTACCACTAGTATCTATATCCATGGACGTTGCTTGCGTCTGGGTGGCTGTACTCAATTTTTGTGCAACGTGAGCATGCGGCTCAGTGATTGTTGTGAAGCTTATGGTCGGATCTGCGATAAGCACTGGCTGTGACTTTTCTTTCTTGCTTTTCCGTGCAGTAATGATCACAGCGCTTACATCGGGCGTCTGGACAGCTAAGTTTGCACTTACGATTGGTACTACTGCTGCGGTTGCAAGTGCGTTGATCGCTGTCGGCGGCGCAAATACAGCTGTTGGTGACTTTTCTTTTGACTTGCGGACTGGCATTGTTACTGGCGCCACCGTAACATTTACTGCAGCAGTAATGGTCGCGTTGCCCGGTACTGTTGGGTATGCAGCTGGAGGGTCTGAGGTAGTTATTGATGAAACTGTTAATGGCTGCGCCGCTGCTCCTGCTATTGCCGGATCTTGCGTTAATATCGATTGTGACACGGAACAGCTTTTGACCACGAGCTGTTTGGCAGCCGCGGCGAAATTAAATTTAGTGGAACTAGTAACATTTGCGGGTGGCACCGAACTGGCGGCCAGTGTTGGAATACCACTACTGCCCACTGCGCCACCAACAATTGTGGCGGCAGCCGTTGGTGGTGAAATAGATACGTTAGTGGCGCTATGACGTTTCACTGTCTTTTCTAAGGCCGGATATTGTTGATCCAGGTTACTACTATTGAAACTGTAATTATCGTGTTCGACACTTTTTGACTTTTGTAGAGTCTGCATTTGCTGCTGTGACTGTTGGTGCTGCATTGGCTGCTGTTGTGGCAAACGCGCCGAGATGCCACTGATGATATCAACCTTGTTGACATCCGTTAAGGTATTGGTGTCTGGAACAGCAGTAGTAGCAGCAACGGTAGATGTAATGACTGCGTCGACTGTGGGACCAGCCACTTTCTCACCGTTTGCAATACCTACAATGTTAGGCTGGGTGATTAATTGTGCGGGTGCGGCAACTAGACGCTGAGAATATGATATCGTTTTCGATGCGGCGGCAATCACGGGAATGGCTGCGGACGCTAAGTTTGGCTTGCTGTTATCTGACGCCGTCGCAATCGTAGCATTGCTAGAACCCAGCTCTGGGAAATCTGGTTTGATGGTGAGCTTCTTGCTCTTGCCCTGTTTGCTGGCAGAGTTTGTTGCTGCAGCAAACACTGCTGCTGCCGTGGAGGGGCTGTTACTGGCATTTGATAGTGAGGAGGATGTAGCAATTTCACAATTGTTGGTCACTTGTGTCTGCAACTGTTCGGCCATATTGTTGGCAATAGTAGGAGAGGTATTAATGCCATTTGGCATTGCATTGTTATTGTTGTTGGCAGCGTCCAGACTGGGCCAACGATCCGCAGCAGCTGCCGCGGCGATATGTGCATAGGAAATCGGCGCCGAACCTGGTGAACCACCGCTCGCCGTACTCTTCGGTGTTTCTGGCGTAGCTGTGGTCGATGCGTCGGTCTGCTTGTGACGCTGTTTGTTTTTGGTCACTGAAGCTGTGGTTGATTCTATGGGCAAGGAATGCACTGAATCGAGATCACTAGAATCGGATTTCTCCGAAGGTGGCACTGAGGAAGTTGATTTACGGCGCGATTTGTCTGTGGAGCCGCTGTTCACATTGTGAGCATGATGATGATGTTGCTGTTGTTGTTGTTGATTATTATGCTGATGGTGATGGTAAGGACCTTGCTGCTGCTGGTGTTGATAGCCATACTGCTGATGCGAGTGGTTGGTATTGTAGTTATTATTATAATTAGAATTGTAATTATTGCGATAATCAAGACGTCCATCTTCGCCAAAGCTATTGTTGTTACTTCCACTACCACCGCCACCACCGTTTCCATACGAGTTAAATCCATGCGCATTATTGTTATGGTATTTATAACGTGATTGTTGTTGCTGCTGTTGTTGTTGTGACACATTATTATTATTATTATTGCTGTTGTTGTTATTTTTCTGTGCATTCAATACCATATTGTGCGCTCGCGAAGTTGTGCCACAATTATTATTATTATAGTTGTTGTGGCCACTGTTGTTATAATTCGAGTTTTGTGTAAAATGAGTTTCGTCAATGGAAGCGCGCTGCTTCTTTGGCTTCTTCTTTTTGGTAACCACATGAAATTCGGCCGTCTCGGATATCAGCGCATTCATAGACAATAAGTCGATAGCCGAGAATACCGGTGTACCAGCATCTTGACGCTCCACTGTGTTGGCAATCGGAGTTTGCATAATGCTCTCGGATCTTTTGCGTTTCTCCGTCTTGTCGGCTCGTTCCGGCTTTTCAACTTTCTCCTGCTTTTCTGCCTTTTCAACTTTATCAATTTTTTCATGTTTATCCAGTTTTGTATTACCGTCAATCTTATTATTTGTCAGTTTATCATGCTTATCACTGTCTTTTTCCTTCTCCTTATCTTTATCCTTGCCTTTATCCTTCTCCTTTTCTACATCGCGTTCTTTATCTTTATCCTTCTCCTTACTTTTCTTATCTTTCTTTTCCTTCACCTTGTCCTCACCGCTACTAGCAACGGAACCACTGTTACTGCCAGCACCGCCAACACTGCCTTCAGTTCCCAAATATTGCAACTCCTCAGTGCCCCATGAACGTCGCTCGCCTTTGCGATTGCTAACCGTTGTATTTGAATTGGTAGCAACTGCATTCGCTTGCTTGCCACCGCTAGTTGGCGAAGTGGTTGTCCCTTCCTTGCTGCCACCATCGAAGTTTTTATTTATATCAGCTATAGAAGCAGAATTATTCTTGCCACCCTTGCCACCACCACTACCTTTGCTGCGCATTGTGACATTATTGCTCTCAGTAGTGGCAGCTGATTGTTTAAGTTCGCCAACATCGATCTTGGCACAACTACGCAACTCCTCCAGTGAATTGCTTTTCTTCATTTTACTTTGTTTCACTTTCTCCTTTTTGCGCTCTTTCTTTTTATTATTTTCGGCGAATTTGTTGCCACCACTACCGCTCTGCTTGGAATCTTCCTCTATGAACTTCAGCAATACTTCGACAGGATCCTTGCCGCGGTACCCAGCCTCATTCTCAACATCGACAGGTATGGTGTTGTCCTTTTGTGGCTTCTTCTTAGTTTTGGCCTTCGCCTGCGATTGACCTGCACTAACAGTAATGCTGCTGCTGCTGCTATTGTGCTGCTGACGTTCGCAATCGTTGCCGTTCTCGTCAGTCTGACGCTGGTACAGTAGAAATAACACATAATAAGTTTTAAGTTCTCAATTATTTTGCATTATATTACAACTTACCGATAATGGTAGTGATTTTGTGTAGCTGCCTATACCGATACTGTTGGTGCCGACACCACCACCTGAATTATTATTTGAATTGCTGATGGAACCACCACTGTTTGCTGTTATTGTTCCGGAAGCTTTTGCTGTAACTGCTGCATTCAAGCTGGCGCCGGCGTTTTCGCCCTTCTCACCCATCACCGATTTAATGGACCGGTATCGCTCGTCTAACGGCATCGGGAGGGAACAGGACGCAGCTGCCGACTTGAGTTTGTTGCCAAGATTGTTAACTGAAATGGCTACTTCACCACTCTCACACAAACTACCATCTCCGCCATCGATTTGATGAAAACGAATTACTTCGTCTACATAATGATGGGAGTGTGCTGGGGCGAAATCCACACCCTCTCCACGGTGCAAATTTGGACGCGGTATGCGCATATCAATATCAACACGTTCATAATACGGCAAGCCCTTATATTATAATATAGTAAAACAATATTATAAGAAAAAATATGAAAAACATGCTATATTTATTACCTGCCCGCCGTCTTGTGCTTTAGATGGTAAAATTTGCTGCTGCTGTTGAATATCGATCATATCGCCAATATTAATAATATAATCACTACTACCAGTAATGGAATTGGCACTTTTTACTGGGTTATTAACAATACCCGCGCCAGTTGCCATCGTGCCACCAACACTATGGCCACTCGCTGTGGTCGCCATATTCCCAGTGCCTCCAATGACACTTGTCACGCTAGCACCAACACTGCTTCCACTGTCCTTGCTGCATATACCTACTGAATTCGTGCCAGCACTGCCACTGGTGCCTGTACCACCAGTAGTTGCGTTGGGATCACCACCAGCAAGACCAAGAATACGACGAACAGGTTTATCCGCGTAGGCAGGTGTCTGCTGTTCAAAGCTACTAAGCAAACAATTGGAGTTTGGGTCGCTAACAGCCAGACCAACTACGCCGACCAATGTCTTGTTGCTGTTCAAAGAAACTGTAGCACTTTCCACGCCTGGCAAAATACCCCGACGCACACGTTTATCCGTATATACGGACGATTGTTGACCAAAGCTGCTTAGCAAGCAATTGGCAACATTGACGTTGCTGGGTAAACTTCCGCCCTCACGTTGCCGTGAAGACACGGACGAGTTTTTCTTGTGACGTGATGTATGATTTTGGCGTCGATAATCGGATGGGAGCTGTAAGAGATCTTGCAATGAGCCACCCTGCTTCTGTTGATGACGACTCTGTGAATGCGGATGATGACGATGACTATCTGCACGTGTCGATGTTATGCCCAGATCTTCATTTTCCACCTTCTGCAGCAAATCCTAAAATATACATATACATTTTTAATTAAGTATTAGTTTCTAAAAGTAAATTTAATGTTTGCCAACCAAGAATATTTCGCTTTTATCTTTTTTGTCCTTAGGTGTTTTATAATTGTAGGCCTCGTCTAGTAGCTTTTTTAACTCTGGTTCTTCTAAATCGGAGATATCAGATTTCTGTAATATCGAAGAGAATATATATTTAAAACTAAAAACCAAATCATAATTCTCTCTATCAGTTAAAATTAGCGCACAATCACCTAATTTATATAGAATCAATTATATTACAAAGTTATAATAATTATTTAATTCCAAGATCTTAAAACGTAAAACGAATCATAACCTTATTATATCGATATAAAGCAGGTAAGAGTACTTGATTTTGGCGAAATCCGTTAATTGTTCACATGAAGAAAGAACATTTGAAATTAAGCTACAAAATTTGCCTTAATAAATTGTTATCTTATAATATTCTTTGCACACTGGTTTTGTAATATTTTCTCTTCAACTAACACATTCGATATGAAAAACACATTCATGAATTTGCGTCCTACACATTTAAGTGTTTATTATAATTTCACTATAAATGTTGATCACAATAAAAATTTATTGATATATGTATGAAAATATAATAAAAAAAAAATATATTATTTGATGTTGCGCTGCCCTTGCAGTAATGCGGTTTTTGGTTTGCCTTTAAATCGAAACACTTTACCCCTTTATTTGTTATCGGACGGACATACACCGAACGCCAACGGCCTATGTGTGTTTCACCGAACCAAGCATTCCAAACCGTTGTGTTCGATCTGTGTTGCTTTTGCTTTTCAGTAATTGGGAGTTGTCGTAACGCTCACTGCTAACGGAGCATTGCGGTTTTCTATGTTTATATGTTTATTATTTTGTATCAGGTGCTGATAGGTAAAATCTAACCACCGAACAGTTTTGACTTAGTTATGATTCTGTTTTGTCACCATTACCACGTAGCCATGTGAATAAGAAGGTAGAAGTAAGGATTACAAACGAAAAAGGTTTTGAAACAAATGCTTAAGTATATCATATGTACATACAAAAAAGTATGGTAATTTGTATGCATGTGAACAATGAACAATTTATAAAGTATATTATATGGGCACATGAACATCAAATATTGACAACATTAAATTACTAAATAGAAAATGTGCGTGGAACTGGAGACCAGTAATTATAGAGTTAAACTAAAATCTGCGTTGCACAATGTGTCAATTTTGGGTGCAACGGATTGGATGTCGCTGTTGCGGTCAACTTAGAAAGTACGGATCAAAAGGTGAAGGTCAAAAAACAGTGTATATTTAGTTTCCGCAATGGACTCTATAGTTTGAAGTATATAATTGTGTAAAACATTTGGTTACGGGAAATGTGCTATAAATTATGCATTAGAAACAAATTATAAAAAAGCTAAACTATATTAAAAAATGTATTAAAGCGAGTCAATTATCTTCCATAAAATTAGTAATATTGTATGCAGTTATTTGTCCAATAACACCGTTCATATGACATCGCCTTATCTTCAACAAATATGTATGTACATATGTATATACAGATATGTATGTGAACATACTATATACGAGTATATGTACGTCACTATTACTTGTTTTTTGAAAGATATTAATAATTAGCGTAAAAAAATTATGAATGTTCTGTGAAATACAAAAGTTAGATAAATAGATAGGAAAGAATGTTACAGCTGCAAAAACAACAGATTTTAAATGGGTATATTGGTATTAGGAGAAAGGTGAACGTTTTTAAGGCCACACTATTGATTTCCTACGTTTTTTATTAAACTTCATTAGCAGTTGTCTTTCCATATAAGCTGCTGTGTGATGATGGCCTTCGTCCTCACTCATATTTATACACGTTAAATATCAAATACGCACCATTTGTATAAGAACCGCAAACTTAAATTATACATTTACTTTACAGGTCGGGGTAAGTGATTTAATTCTGTTAGCACCACTACTAGAACTAATGAAATATAGGAACATCACAGAATTAAACTTACCTTTGTGTCAGTTGATGCATTTGTATTAGCGTCATCTGATTTTCCAGCATTGGCAATGTTCACAATAGTGGCATGTTCTAGTGAAGAATTTTTGCCGGCGATACCACCTGTATCTGCTGGTGTATTAGATAAGGTATTGTTTGCAGCGGCGGTACCGTTGCCTCCAGCTGACTTGGCGACAGCAGCATCAGACATTGGATTGTTTGGCAAATTGGCGTTTATATGGTCTCTGTTGGTTTTATTTGATGGTATGAAAGATGTTGGTGTTGGTGTGGGTGTCGGTGTTGTTGTCGTTGAAGTTGTTGTAGTGGTTATTTCACTTAAAGTGGCACCGGCTATGGACACAATAGGTGTGTCAGGTATGATGGTAGCGGCAATCGATGCGGTGACGGATAGAAGAGTCTTACCACTGATTTCATTGTTCATTTTTCCGCATAGGAGGAGGAGGTGGGCAAACAAATGCCATTAAAATAGTGTAATTATTAGAATGTGCTTGATAGCCCGGTTGGAGCTTATGCAAAATTCTTAATATGAATTTTTGCAACAAACGTTAAAATGTACGTTGTGATGTTGAATATTATGTGTAATTCTATACCCTGCTCGTTGTTCAAATAATTCGGTCTGTTCCACTAGCGTGAGTAGCCAGATAGTTGTCCAATGCCGGTGTATCCGCCACGGACGTACGTGGCTATGGCGACGTTTGCGTATGTAACCACAATTGCAGTGCCAGCACTTTGTAACCAATCAATGATTTTGTTTTTGCTTTGTCTGCCAAAGTATTTCTTTTTAATGATTTACTTATTTTTTTTTTTAATTTTTCATTTTACTATCAAAGAGTTGCACTGAAAACCAAATAACACATATCAGAATATTTTCTTTAGGGCATGTATCATTACTAACCTATCTATTTCCATAATTATATATATAATACATAATAATTGTTTTAATATATTTTTAAAAAAGCTCATTCTTTTCCCGTGAATTTTAAAAACTTCTTATAACATTTTACAAGATTTTTCGCTGCGTAACATACACAAAGCAAATCATAAAAAACAGCGATTTGACAAAAAAAAAAACTTCGCCATTTCAATCGCTTAAGCCGACATGCCGCATACTGCAACCACATTTGATTAAAAGAGACAACACTACAATCTAATATGTGAATCGAAGAAAAGCAACAATATGTATGAAAATCTAAAATGGAAACAAAGATTACTTTTAAGGTTATAATTCCAGGTCTTTTGAAGAAAACTTTAAATTAAAAATTACATACAGCCAAAATTTGTAAATAGCAGAAAAGATTCACTCTAGCAATTAAATTGAGTAAACATTCTAATAAATAAATATTATCTGTCATACGAGAGACAATATTGCAACCCTGTTCTTTTTTCTTTTCGTATTTTCGCAAATACACCTTAAATTGGTTTCGAAAAGCGATCGTACAAAATGAGGTAATTTACGGGCAGGTAAGTTTTTTTTTTTGGTTCCTTCACAACAAACAACTTTGGTCTTGATTCACAAATCATATTTTATATCATAGTCAATTTACTTTAAAAATAACTTTGACTTTTGTACAATATGCGCATGACTTTCATGAGATTGCCTCATCTTTCACAATGTAGAGGTTTGAAAACACGTCATATGCAATAGCTTGAACCTCAGAATTTAATTTTCAAACTCATTTAGCTTATCCTTTTCACAATTTCCCGTTAGCGACATGAGTTCACTTATGTCGTTAATAGCTTACAAATATATCAACCTTTTTAAGTCAAGTATATTTATGATTGTAGTAAATCGTTTTACAAAAAATATCACATTGTACGTAGTGTTGAATGCACAACTTTCAGCCGATCGGTAACTGCTACGCACAAAATCCTACATACAATTACTTCGTAGTTTTAACTACTTTTCTGCCCGCACTCTAATCCTTTTCTTACATTTACGTTTCTTCATTCACGCCGTATTTCCAACTTTTTGTTCTGCTTTGAACATTTACACACACTGCCACTAATGCTTCTTCTACTTTTTTTTCATTGTGCCTTAGCCAGTGAAAATTTCAACGCATTTTCTGCATCAACACGTTCCATTCATAACTTGCTTTTAGTTTTCTCAAGTTTTTTTAAGTCAAATAAATATCTTTTGTTATTTTTTAACGATTTTCACAAAGTTTTAATGCACGAATTTGTCTGCTCAAAATTCACAAGGACTGTGACCAGAAAATCTATTCGAGGTTTTTTCGTTTCGTTTCAACTTCGCGATGAACGAGCAAATTTCCCTACAGAGTTGCAATCAAAAGTTCTCAACATTACATTTATTTAAATTCTGAAAATGGGATTTATGAGGAAAAGATTTATAGAAAGCGCATTCGATATACGCATGAACTGTGCTAATTTTTTATAATTTTATTTCTCCGCACTTATTAGATTATTTTTCCTTTCGTTATTTAAAAGGTATTAAAATCGGAGATTAATTCGCACCTAATTATTGAAACTCCGCCACCCTGACAGTATTATTTTCAACTTTGCTGCGCCTTACACTGAACGTACTTCTCCAAATTTGTTGTAGAAACTCTTTCAGAAAGAAAAAAATCTGGTAGAATTAAAAGTCCAGTAAACTGCAGTTTAATGCGTCCAGCATTTTATAATTGCATTCCAAGAAAATAAAAGTTCAAAATAAATATATAATATATTTGGTTGTTTCAATTTTAATAGAGTCCAACTAAGAATATTATTACTATAAAGTGTGTCGGATCTATGTGTATTTGCAATTAACATTAGTAATATCGTTGGAATAGTCATAATTAGTTCTAGCGGGCTCGGAAAGGTCTTATCTCTCTGTAAATATACAATATAACCGTTTGTTATAGTAACGTTGGCATACCAGGAGCTGCAGTAAATTCAGAGAGTAATATCATGGCGCTGACAGAACACGATAATGTATTCTTTTTTGTTCCAAATCTAATTGGTACGTATTGGTGTAATGTACACGTAATTGTAATGCAACATTACATGCATGATAAACGTAGAATGACACGTTAATTCAATTAACCTGTCTTAGATATTTTTTGTAACTAAGCATATTATTCGAATAGTTATTGATTTTCCACATGTATATGAGGTAACTAAGTTATTTGTTGCTTTTTACAGGATATGCTCGCATTATACTAGCGTTGATAGCTTTCTGGTGCATGTCTACTAATTATGTGGCCGCCGGATGGTGCTACGTCATTAGCGCTCTACTAGATGCCGTGGATGGGCATGCGGCGCGTGCTTTTAATCAAAGTAAGTATTATAAATTAAATTTGTTTTTTTAGTATAAATATGTATAAATTCAAAAGATCATAAACTATCATTTGATAAAAATTAATAAAGATAAGAAACAAAAAAATTATCTATATGCATTTGTATTTGCTGATTAGGAATTTAATCTAAGAATTATTTGTTATTTCCATAGTTAAAACGTAAAAGTATACACTTTTAATAAAATTCAAAAGTTGTCTTATCTGCAGAGATTTACTTTTTCATATCACGATGCAATACAATTGCATATAAACACGTCATACTTGTATTTAAATTTCTGTACAATATATGGAAAGTACAAAAGTCAGCAATTTATCTCTACATTTTATTTATTTTCTTAGGTACACGTTTCGGCGCGATGTTGGATCAATTGACCGATCGTTGTGGTACTATGGGTCTTCTGGTGACGCTCAGCTACTTTTACCCCAAATATATGTTCTGGTTTCAGGTCTCAATTGCCATTGACATTGCTTGTCATTGGCTTTATATGCAAACGTAAGAAAGTGAAAGTTAAAAATATATCTATATACTGATTTATAAATTTTTCTAGGAGCGTCATGGTAGGAAAAACATCGCACAAATCATTCGATGTTAAGGAGAATATAATAATGCGTACTTATTATCAGAAAAATGTGCTTACATTTATGTGCTGCGCTAATGAACTCTTTTATGTTTGCCTGTATCTTTTATATTTCACTTACGGACCATTAAGTAAGTTGATACAACATGTCATGAGTCAAATTGTTGAACACTTAACAATTTTTTTTTTTTAATTCAATAGTCTTTGGAATGTCCTTGTTTAAACTTTTGGCTATCCTCATGGCGCCATTTGCTCTACTGAAGTCTTTAATCTCCTGCCTGCATGCTTATGTAGCCAGTATTGACTTGGTCGCTTTAGATATGCGCGAACGTGCTTCAAAGCGTGAGAAGGAGGAGGGCAAAAAGGCAGAATAATTCTGCCTGTTGGATTCTTCGAAATAATTTTGTGATGTATATAATTTTATACAAATTTATATATCGATCATTTGCGCGTTTCGCTAAAATATTTATTATTAATATTATGAGTGTTGTTTAGTCGTATTTAATTTAATTTATTTTGTATTTAAAATGCAATATTTTTTCCTTAAATTTAAATAGTTAATTTCCATTATTTATTCTAAGGTTTAAAAGTGTACCTAAATAATTATTGAACTTCATATATTATTTTGCATTGAGTCACCTTTTCTAAAAAAAAGGGTAAAATAATTAATGAAAGCATTAATTAAACAAAAACGTAGTAGTATTTTTGTTGTGACTAAGTGGATAGACATAATATGTTGAAGAAATGTATTTGAAAAAATTAACATTCTCATTTCATATTAACAATATAACAGCATGGAACAAAATTAATCATTATCTGTAGACGCTTAATGTTAAAAATAATTGTAATTTATTGATGAGTAAAAAACGAAATTGAAATACAATATATGCTGTGGAAAATTTATGAATTTCTTCCAAACAACCAAATTTAATGTAATTTGATATGTGTAATTTAAAATAAGACATTTAGCGAAGTTTTGAAAGAGTTCAAACTTGAAGAAAATTTGAAAATGGAGCGCCGTATATAGAGTATTTGTATGTACAATTTACTAATTAAAATATCTGAATTCATGAATGTAATTCTCACATTTTATGCTTAATGCACATTTGTTGTGGAAAAAATCTTCTTCAATTCGCATATATGAAATCTATAATAAACAACACTGAATGTCTCAAATTCTTTTAAAATACAGTATTCTGGGAGAATAAACTGAGGGAATTGATATGCAGAAGTAGATGAAAATGAGATTGGAGGAAAAACTCATATACCTTTGCATATTTCTTCTACTGGTATAAACATTCTAAGATTTTATGTAAAAGCAAACTAACTTTGATTATCCTTGCCTAGGTCAACGTCGAAACTGCGAAGGTTGGAAGATTTTTCCGTAACTCGAGTTAAGCTACTCTTACATGCGACAACATATACATATGTATGTATATTTTAAAAACAAATAAAGGATTTGTCCGGAAAGTAATAGGACTGAGTCGATTTAAATATTTTATAGAGAGTCGAGTTGCATGCAGCTTGGATCCCCTCTGTCATCTCAAAATGCTTGCCTTTCATTGGCCTTTTCAGGCAAGGAAACAAAAAAAGTCCGGTCGTCTGCGGAAGTGTTGGGATGCCGCCCTTGGTTAGGTAGCTATTCACAAGAAAGGCGCTGTGAGCCGGGGCGTTGTCGTGGTGCAACTTCCAATCGGCTGCGATGTCTTGTTGGGCCCGATCATATTACTTTCCGGACAAGCCTTGTACATATACGCGCACATTCCAGTTGCACAAGAAATTTCTAATTATTCACTGAATGTACCCAACGACTCAGCTGTTTAACGTTGTTTTACTCACAGCTGATATCCTACTAGCCATACAAATTTCTATTTTACATAAATTTTTTAGTTAAAAAATGTTTAATATTCGTAATTAAAGCCAATATGGTGTCTATACTTTCAAGAGTAAAAGACGTAATAAAATACAGCATGATGTATGCCTGTCTTACGCACTGTACTTTCGAATATGTCGGTGATTTTGTAGTGGTAAGGTGGAAATAGAAATATGAGCTCAACTTGTACTAATGACCCATTTTCAGTGCAATGGTCCATCAATGGAACCTACATTGCATTCGAAAAACATCCTGCTGACAGAACGCATATCCACACGTTTTCACAATCCACGACGAGGGGATATAATCATTGCTGTATCTCCCACTGATCCCAAGCAGTTCATTTGTAAACGCATTGTAGGGATACCTGGAGACCGAATCGTTTTGAAAAATAACACAAAACCAATAGATACTGATATTGACGTTTTAGTAACAAGTAAAAAACAAAAAGTAAATGAATTTCAAGATGAATATGTACCTCGTGGTTACATATGGATTGAAGGTGACAACAGTGAAAACAGTTCAGATTCACGCTACTATGGTCCAATACCATTAGGACTTGTGAAAAGTCGAGTAGTCTGTCGACTTTGGCCGATAAAGGAAGCACGTATGTTATAGGCACAAGGTTTAATGAGAATTTATTTTCTCACAAATAGTGAATATACTATTGTTATTTCTGTAAGTTTACAAATAAAATACTTGACAAAAAACCTCAATTGAATCTAGTATTTTTATATAATAAATAATTGTGTGTATATATATATTTTTAAATAATTAATAAATAATTTTTTTTCTTTTAAAAAATATTTCGAAATTTTGTATATACATATGTACATATATTTTCATTAGAAATGTTGGATAAACAAAAATATATTTATGCATCTGGCAACTACAAACTAAAGAAATTGCGCGTGTTGCTTTTGTTTATCACTTACTTTAAATTAAGTTAATAATAAAGAAAATAATAATATTATCCGTTTAACATTAGTAATAATGACTACAAACGTTAATATACGGCTAGCTATTGATCGTGTCAATATGGGTTTGTTGGCACAAAACCAAACAAGGGCACCACGTCTTTACACACCCGGCGAAGTGGTCACTGGTCAGTTTGGCTTCATGAAGGGCCATGGCACTTATGTTGAAGGTGAAGATATTAAAGCATCCGTAGCTGGAGTGATGGAACAGGTGAACAAGCTAATTTCTATAAAACCACTTAAGAGCCGATATGTAGGTGAAATTGGAGATGTTGTGGTTGCGCGCATTACTGAAGTACAACAACGACGTTGGAAAGTGGATACGAACTCACGTTTGGATTCCGTATTGTTATTATCTTCTGTAAATTTACCGGGCGGCGAATTGCGACGAAGAGGTGTGGAAGATGAACAAATGATGCGTAAATATCTACAGGAGGGTGATCTTATATCGGCTGAAGTGCAGAATATTTTTGATGAAGGCACATTATCACTTTACACACGGAGTTTGAAATATGGCAAATTATCACAAGGAGTACTTATTAAAGTCTTTCCTTCACTGGTTAAGCGACGTAAGACGCATTTTCATAACTTAACATGTGGTGCATCCATAATTCTGGGAAACAACGGTTTTATATGGATATCGCCAACTGTGAATAACGAAGCTGATGGCGGTGATGGTGGCTATGCGCAGAATTTGAATGAAGTAATACCACGAGCAGACCGAGAGGTAATTGCACGTTTGCGGAATTGCATTCTAGCTTTAGCGCATTGCAAAATGATGCTTTATGACACAAGCATCCTGTACGCTTATGAGGAGTCCATGAAGTACGAAGTGCATGAATTGCTGCAGCAGGAGGCTATATTTGATGTGGCCTTTCTAACACAACATCGTCTACGATTGCAAGAAGAATAAAACACAATATTAAGGTGGGTGAAAATCTGCAAATTTAGGCTAAACACATTTGTTTATATATGTAAATAAATGTAAACATTTTTATTATAAATACAGACTTTTTATTACATTATGAAATACTGTACACAGACAAATTTACTTAAAATAAATTTTGAAAAATTAAATCCGGTTGTGATAGGGTTTTCCGGAGTCGCTGCACACTTATGCGTTTCCTCCGCCGCTCGACCGGGCATCTGTATCATGGAATTAGTAGGCGAAAACCGTAAATTCAAACTTTCTTTATTGAAAACAAAAAATTAGAAAAGAAGGGAACAACACAATACACACAGATCTAATATATAAAATCAATATTCATAACTTACTCGAATATACGACTATGATATTCGATCATTATTTTAACACAATCTGCTAGCAATTGGCCCTCCTTAATTATCTCCTGCAAGTCCGCCGTATTAGCGCCCTTCTGTAGGGGATGGAAAATGGTTGGTGTTATTGATATGGCAAGTGTATCGGCGCTGATTTGTTGTAAAGGCACTTTCGTCAGCCTTAAATTAAAAATTATTCGGTTTATAAAAGAAATATGAAATAACAATTAATATTTATTTACTTATTGAAATGTTCGAATATGTAATTCATTGTATCACGATTGACTTCCGGCAAAGTTCGAATCAGCTTTTTCAAGATCTCGATTTTCGTTGTCAAATCGGTCAGTACTATAAAGAGATTTACTTCATAAGAACCATGCAAACATATTTTCAAAATTACTCATAATTTTTATAAGAAAACCAACACTTACGCCACTGATTCGGTTTACCAATAAAAGTTTTCGCTTCATTCGCGCTCACCAGTGGGCTTTTAATTTCGCGCAGAAATAATTTGAGCAAGCCAGTTAATGTATGTATATCTATATTCGGTTGCCTTAATGACTCATAATCATTTGCATCAATACGAAAGCGCAAAGTTTGAATTTTATTATAATCCCCACACTGTCGATATATGCCCTCGATGGGTTCCGAAGCCTTGCGATAGCGTTCATAAATTAAATCACAGCAGTCCACAACGATTTTCGGTATGGTTTTATGGATCTCATGTTTCGAGACCTTTTCGATATCTGTGTCGAAACAAGGTTCATCTAGTTTGACAAAATAAAAAAGTAAATTTGGAAAGCATTAAAATACATGTTTATTGCAATAAATGTAGATTTAGGACAGCTTCGAACTATTCACCGCTGGTTATCACTAACCATAACAAGGTCAGTCCACTATCAAAAAGGGTTGGCTGCCTTTCTCCATACAGCCTGCCGATAAACGCAATTTCCCTATATGTATTTAACATATTATATGCATGTGTTTGGAAGCTTTATCTTTGTCGTGTACGCATAGTTTCGTATTTACGCATATGTGTAAATATGTACATATATTCATTTGTACTATTTTTATTATATTTTAACTTCTTCCAAATATTGCAAAAGCTCTTATCGCTATGAAGCGATATCAATAGAAATACTGATTAAATTTACAGCTGCTATATACTGAATATATAGAAGCTTGGTACATGCATTTTAAATGTTCTAATTGAATAATTTTTTTTTGTAGAAAATAGAAAGTATTAAGCCAAAAGTTTTTAAAGAATTTCCTTTAAAGCCGCTATTGAGTTATATTTTTTTTAATGTAAACTCTTTATTGATCTATTGTCCAAAAATTAGCTAAAACTAGTTGAAAACCTTAAAGAGACATTTATTTTTATTTCCATTTCATTTCTAATACATTGATAATGCAAGTTTCCACTCACCATTGTAGATATTTTGTTCCTTTAAAGTTGCGATACTGGGGCGTTGCTTAAACCAATTCGACAAATTCATCCACCTTGTATTTGCCTGCGAGCCTTTCTTACGAAAACTGCTAAGTTTTCGTTTATCGGACGCCTTGAACTGGCTCAAATCTTCTACGCGACGTATGAGTTCTTGTATGCGCGTGGACAGATCTTTGGCAACTGTTCGTTCAGCTTGTACTTGCTGCTCCAATTGGGTAACGCGTTGTTCCAGTTCTGTAATACGTCGCGAACAATACCCTTCACAGTAGAGACTGTCTAGGCTGCGTTGTTGGTTACGCTGAGCCACTGGCGATTCGCTTGAAGACTTACTACTGTTTGTGGAGCTATCAAAATGCACTGTAGTCGGCGATATAATATCGACAGATTTTTCCTCGACCCTCAAACGCGACAAATCGCGTGTGCTCGAACTTTTCAGTAGCGCCAGTTTGTTAATAAAACGCGGCTCCTTTAGATAAATGACGGCTTCTTGTCGTTGGCGACCAAATGCAACTTGCTGCTCTGGGTTGTGCTGATAGTAGTGTTGTTGTTGTTGTTGTGTACGGGTATGACTCGGTGTACGATCGCGAAAGTAATGGAGAATGGTTTTGTTGCGCCTCTCATAAACCGCCTGACCCGCAGCGCCAATTAATATGCCCGCTGAATCGGGCGTGCCAGGAGTGACTGGCGTTGTCGTTGCTACATTGTGGCGACTGTGACTGCTATTGCTGCTACTGCTCGTTTGCATATTAAACAGCATTCAGCATAGAGGCGGAAGGGAAGGAGGGGAAAGAGTTTAAAAAATCACATATGCTTGCAAAATGCACGCCGAATATGTAAGCATGTGTACACACATATGGTTGTTCATATATATTTATTTACGTAGAATATATTGTAGATATTTATTTTCTGACTCGGACGCGTAAGTCAAAACCGATATTTTTTATTACACTTCATACACTGCATACGTTCATATGTATAATAATTTAGATAACATTAAATAAGTAAATTTGTTCACACACATTTGTATATGCATTTACATGTAGCACTTATGCATTTAACAATTTGTATACTATTTGTTATTAGTAGCAAACTAATTCAGTGCGAGTCACTGCACCCCAAGGCATTCGTTCACAATATTTCGACGTCAAAATATATATTGTATTTCTTTACGGATTAAGCAGTAAATTCTTTTCAGCTTATTCATTCACATACATACACGTATGTATGTACATACATATATACATATGTATGTTGTACTTAGCGTAAATTCTCTACACGATCCCTCCCCACGACGTCAGAGGCTATGGTTTGTAAATAGGTTTGAACAATAATACGTGTGCGATTCACTAGACCGCGGTGATGACGCTCTACCCTCCAAGAGCACCTAATTACTGTTTTCGGAAACTCAAATTGCATGAAAAGAATCGCATTTAAGGCATTGTAATCTTATCTATATGCCGCTGGTGAGCAACGCCTACGTTGACGCTACTTCAAACGGCTTCGGAGAGGCCGTACTGTCTCCATATATCGACGCTTCTTTTGTTAATTGATAGAGAGGGTAGCTAAAGCAATGCACATTTCTTAGGTATTTATGTTTTTTAATTGTAGCCACAAAAGGTACATTTACGCGTTAGAACTTTTTTATTAATCGCCTCGTAAACATAAAAGTTTTTGCATTATGATTAGTTTCAAACAAATCGATTGAATAAATCGTGCGCTTATCACTTTTCCATATTCACTTGAAAAATTTCACTATAAAATAATATTTTCCCGCCTAAAAGTTCAAAATAAACGTTTGTCTCCATATCGCTAGCGGAAATCACAGTCATCGGTTCCGTTTTCCAGAGAACGTATTTCATAATTTATGTTCTCTGCCTTTTGTATCAACAGTTTGAATAACACTAGAGGATTTTGCGAAAAGTTCGCCGAACGAATACGGCAGCACTATCAGCTGAGCTGTTTAAAGAAGTGTTGAAAGTTTTCCGTTTATTCTTTACGCTCTGAACACATAGAAAGCGACACGACAGTGAACTGTAAATGGCGTCGTGAATCCTACTACATGAACATTTGTAAGAAGGCAGCGACATCACAATGGCCGGCATGGACCAAGACAACACGGCTGTCCATTTTGTATGTACACAATTTCGTTGTGGCCATACAAATACCTTTCACTTCAATGAAATTTGATTATTTTTTTCAAAGTGAAATTTTTAATGGAAACAATAAATAAATAGGTAAATATTTTTGTTTTATAGATTGCAAATAAAACATATTTAAAAAAAATAATGTTATCAATTGTTAGTACAAATGATATAACAGAAGTATTTTATTTTTGTTAGAGCTTTGAATAAATTTACATTTTACATATTATTGGCATCACTCCTCTCTAATGTCGTCGGTAAAATTTAAAAATATTTTCAAGTTAGCGAGAGCGACAACTGAGAGCCTGCAGTCGTGAAGTCGTGCAGCTGTCTAAATAACTGTGTCCTTAAGAATGTGTATTTTAATATTTGACAGATGTCGTTTGCAGCCTGACGCGCTCTATGTGCTCACCACATTATCTTTTCCTACGTCCCAATATTTTGACGTTTGCTATTTAATAAACATTTTTCAGTGCAATTTTATTTTCCACAACTTCATTCCGATTTATTCTTGTGCATATTCTACAACAATATGCTAAAAATAACAAACAAATTTTCATAAATACATACATATAGTTGTGAATGTACGCTATATTTTGCATCGTTTGCAAAAAACAATCATTCCCTGACGTCAATTAACAGCTGAGCGAAAACTGGTGCGAAGTGGAATTCTATTAAAAATATATTTTTTATGTATCGAAGCTCAACATCTATTGAACATTGCATATATTTGTAGGCAACAGGTAAGCAAAAAATTTTGCATACTCCACGGTATAGAGAAATACAAATAGAAACTTATCTGACTAAGCTAAAGCGTCATTTCAACTGCAGGCACGTAGTTTGCTCGTATTTGTTTTTGCACACTTGATTAGCGCGTCATCGACTATTCTGCTATTATTTGTATTTACTTGGAGAGCTAGTGATAGTACGCTTTATCACTTCTTGGCTTTAAAGAGTTATTTTTCATTTGATTACTTATAGTAAAAATAAAAATAAGCCGGAGATGCTAAAATTTGCAGGACAAGGCATTACGCCGCGCATAGTTGCTAGCTTGGCAGGTATCACACAAAGTAGTTGCCAAAATGTTGTTCCGGGGGTCAGTACGGCGTTGCAAAAGTTCATATCGCAAAACCACTCTTATAACCGTAAAGTGGATGTCAAGGACCACTACGAATTTGATCAAAAGGTTAGTGGAAAATTTAAATATGCAAACAACAGAACAATTATGCAATCAATAAATTTTCTTACAGGTAATAAACAATGACAATCCGGTTGTTGTAAACTTTCACGCAGAATGGTGTGATCCATGCAAAATACTTACACCAAAAATGAGCGAACTCTTAGATGATTCTGAAGAGATCGATTTGGCTACCATAGATGTGGATACAAATTCTGAATTAGTGGAGACCTTTGAAGTAAAAGCCGTGCCTGCTGTACTGGCGTTCCGTAATGGCGTCGTGGTTGATAAATTCATTGGACTAGTGGATGCAAATAGTATAGAAAGTCTAATCAACAAGTTGAAACGCAAGAAACAACAAGCCGAAGAAGCTGCCGGGAGTTCGAAAAATGAATAAGTTACCTAATGATGCTTAGTCTAAAAAAGTTACTTTCACTAATATTACAAGCGTTCTGGATAAGTGGCAAACAACGACATGAAAGAATAATTTGTGTATTTCGTATGTAAGTTTTTATTTACACATTGTATTTTTCGGGTAGACTTAGTATACAATTTTACACTCATCACTATGAGCATTGTATTTTCTCTTAATTATTTTGACGTACATACGTAATACGATTTTATAATAATATGCGATATTAACATATAAAATATAAACAAATAAGATGTTACAATATTATACCCGACAACACAAACGGACAAAGATATTTTGTGTAATATTTCGATTATTAATTGAATTTATTCAGCTGTTCGTTAACAATACTGCAATTTGGAAAACGCTTAAATTCTTCAACTCTTCTTCTCAATACATACTATAAAGGAATAAAAAATGAAATTGTTAGTGTATAAGAAATAACTCATTAATTTTATCTGGTTCGCAACATAAAAGCCTTTTGAAACGTTTCAATAGTTTTATTTTTAATAAAAGCGTTAGCGATACTATAACAATTAATATACGAAAAATCTTTATTACTCGAAATTCCTGTTAGCTGATCATCAAACGATATATGCAACTAAAGAAATACAAATCCCGCGAGCCCAATTATACTCTAAATAAAAGTTGTATAATATATTCAACGAAAAAGCTCGCCTTTATCATCTAACGAGCTAATTGTATAATTAAAGCGGCGCACATCTCGAAAAACTCCATTGTATGGTGACCTGTAGGCTGTTGCGGCATTGCACCCTGTACACTCAGCGGCGGTGGTGTCAAACTTTCCAGTATAACGTCATCACCTTGCTCAACCTCTTCGTTGGTTAAAGATTTAAAATCCAGCAAGTAACTCTTGGAATCCACTTGATATAGCTGCAAAGACATCTTCGAGTATTTGCCGGTCTTGAGGTTTTGACGACGCACACGCACATGATATGGATTAATGATCTTCCATTCATAGTCTAGAGCTTTCATGGCACGATACACTTCTTGCATGATGTCGTTAGGTTTACTTTGCGATCTAATACCCAAATGCCATTTGGCGCGTTTGATTGGTGTGCCACGTGCTGCTTTTTCGGGGAAGGCACCGCCGCCCGATGCCTGCACCGACATGGCCAATTGTCGTTCACGCATCGGTGCAATGCGTTCAGGATGTGGACGCATGGCGCTGTTTGGTCCGCCTGGAGTTGATGTGCCCGAGGTGTTGCCGCCGGCAGTGGTTACGGCAGTTGGTCCAACTGGTTCAGCGCGCTCACTGGGTGAGTGGGCGGCAGGCGGTGGTGAACCAGCTACGAAAAAGTTGTTGATTTCCGTCTTTGCTGCCTCGTCAGCGAAACGTTTGTTGTCGATAATTAAATGATAAGCGATAGCCAATTGATCATGTGGATCGCCACTGAGCAATGCATTATGCACTTCCGTCTCTTTAACGCCAAATTTCCCACAAACTTCGGCAACTGCAACAGTGTCAATTACATTCGAATCTTGCTCAATCGAGGAGGGGAAAAGATACGAAGGTAGTTCCTTTTGGAACCATTCATGCTTCTTAATCTCTTCCATCGTAGCGCGCTTAAGTGGATCTACTTGTAACATCTGGCACACTAAATTGACCACCTGCTTATTCAGGTACTCTGGTATGGGAAAAATACCAGATTTGATTTTTCGGAAGAGCGTCGGAACATGTTCGTCATCGAATGGAAGCGTGCCACATAGTAGTGCATAGAGAATGACACCGCATGACCATATATCTACTTCTGGACCAGCATAAAGTTTTCCAGATATTACCTCAGGTGCGGCATAGTTGGGCGAGCCACATGAAGTACGCAAGAACTCGCCATCTAACATCATGTTGGACAAACCGAAGTCTGCGATCTTTACATGTAAATTGTGATCGAGCAACAAATTTTCTGGTTTCAAATCGCGATGTACAACCATATGGCGATGACAATAGTCTACACCGGATATGATCTGCTGAAAAAAGCGACGTGCTTCATGTTCCTGCAATTTGCCATGTTTAACAATGTAATCGAAGAGTTCACCACCGCTCACGTATTCCATAATCATAAAAATATCAGTTGGCGTAGATATGACCTATGAAAGTGAAATAAATATAAGCTTTTTAAATATATCGAGATGACGCAAAATAAAAAATAAAATAATAAGCTTCCTTGTTAACCTTGGTGAATGTGTAATTCAGAGTATAGTGAGTGAGTGAGTTTTATATATACCTGATAAAGCTTAATGATGTGAGGATGCCGGAAGAGTTTCAAATTCTGTATCTCTCTACGAATTTTACCGACAACGTCAAGACTTTTAATCTTCTGTCGATTTAATATCTTAACCGCTACCTTATGGTGCGTCATCTGATGCTCACCAATTTTCACCTTACCAAAGGTGCCTGTGCCGAGTGTTGCGCCTAGCAAATAATGACCAATTTTAACGAGTGGTTGTGGCCCACTTCCAGTGGCCGCAGCTTCTGCCGCGGCAGCACGTGATTGTGGCATAACGAAGATACTTTATTGTGTACGGGTAAAATAGTTTTAACGTAGATGTAGACTATGGTATTCTCCTACGTTACTCTGGGTTTTCGCTTTGCGACTGAGGTCACGTATGCAAACAAACAAACACACAAGCTTCTAGCTACTTTAGAAATTATAATATACGTTTTTTTAGCACCACTTCCACTTCCTTATCGCAGTATTTGCCTTTTGAAACTTAAAATTCTTCGCCACTGCTGCGAATAAGCGCTGCTAGGGCGACTGCTGCAAATACAGGAAAATTGTCTTCAACAAACATTTAAATACGTTTACTGGCACTTTGTAAGCTGTTGAAAGGCTTGGCCACAAATATTTGGCTATAATTCGATTTTAAGTCAATTGACGCAATTATGGATGTTTCTCACGAAGGTAAAATTTTCGCAATGACGAATGGAAACCAGAAAATTTTCCGAATGTTTTTGACAAATGAACGAAAGACAGAATGAAAACAAAGATTATTGAAGAACAGGGTGTCTTATTGCAATGTTTTAAGAGAATAGGTGAATAATAAATTGATAAAAATTGTTTAATTTAACGAAATTGTTTTAAAAATAATAATTTTATGATTTAAATATAAAAAAAAACATGTATTTAGAATGACTGTAGGTGTCAGGTAAACATCAGAAAATGTTTACGAGAGAATATACATATATGTATAATATACATGTTCAGTGACTTTCTGAAATATATTGATGAACGCGAAAATAATTGCTTTAACTACGTTGTTGTATTTTGAAATGGTATTGTAAATAAATTAATAAAATTAACTAATCCATAATAAGTTAATCGGTAGGTGTATTCGGTTATGGGAGAAAATTATCTAGCACCATCGTTCTCTCAACTTTCGTGATTTGTTTGTGTGTGTTAATCTGCCACTGCTACTGCTGTCATTTGCTATTGAGTAGTTCAGTTTATTTCGTTTGGTCTCGTTCACGTAGTTCGTTTCGGATTTCTGTGTAATTTGAGAATTTTGTGCTATTCATTCATAATTTTCATAAAATGTTTATAATTTTATAAGAAAGTTAAATGTTATGTAAAAAGGCATATCCATAGTGTGCATAGCTACAGTCCAGTGAGAGTATAAAAGTGTTTTTAAAAACAGGCGTGGGAAAGAACTTGAAGGATCTGCATTTGCGCGCAGCGCAGACAAAGAAACACGAAACAGCAGAAAAATAATCCAACGTCAGCAAAATAGATGCTAACGGTAGTTACAAATGCGCAAGATGCGCTGTGCTTAAATATTTTTAATAAAATAATTAATTTATAGTGATTTTACCTTAGTAGGAAAAGGTGAAAAATAAAATTGGTGCTTTTGCAGCCGCGAAGCTCAGTAAAAATTTATCATTGTTTCTAAAGTGTGTGATAGTGTGCGTGTGTGCTAAGTGCAGCGAGTAATTGTGCGGTGTCGTTGCAAATTTAAATAAATTAATTTAAATTGAGTTGTTTAACAACAATGCGTGTGATATCACTTACGCCTGCGCAGGCTACGTGCGCCAGCTTTATTAGTTTTATCGTAATAGTGACCAGCGTACCAAAAGTCATTAGTGCAAACGCTAATTCTACTGCTGCTGCCAACAATGACGCTGCTGTCGCCGACGCCGCTGCTACGCCGAAATCTGCAGCACCACCTGTGGCAATTGTGGAAGACGAGTCATTTATTATGCATCCTCCGCCACATTATCTAGACAATGGTGAAATCAGCGCACTTTTCGGAAAGTTGCAAGATCTCTTTCCACACTTAGCTACAAAATATTCCATTGGCAAAACGGTGAAAGGACGTCAAATGCATGCGCTTGCGTTGACTGCACGCAGTGAAAATGGCAAAAATGTTGATTTGCTGCGCCCATTGATTAAGGTCACCGCAAATCTACATGGCGATGAAACACTCGGCAGACAAATGGTTTTGTCTCTGGCACAATATTTGACATTGAATTACGCAAATGTGCCGGAGGTGCAACAATTGTTGAATACAACAGAAATTCATCTATTACCCAGTTGTAATCCAGATGGTTTTGCGGCAGCGAAGGTAAGTCTAACTTTTATTATTATGCGAAATGATACTTTCACCAGAGAATAAAATAATAGCCAATACAATGATGTATTTATGGATTCAAAAATATGTATGTATGTACGTTTTAATGATTTTACATGCAGTAATGTGCATATATTAAATCCGAAAGATTAATATCTCTTATTTTTTTTGCAACCATGCAGCGAAACCCAAAAACAGATGCTTTATAAAAAAATGTATAAAAAGGCATAAGTGTGTTTTCTCAGAATTATTTTGGTTAAAAACATCTTTAATTCTGTCAACAACTGTTTTGTATGTACACTGAATATTTGCGTCTAAGCAACATGTTGCCTGGCAACAAAAGTTCTTAACCCAGCGATATTTAATGCTTTCAAACAATTTACAATGCCCCAATAGTGAAATTATTTTAATAATTTATCAAAATTAAGTAACTTTCAAAAGCGTTTTCTGTGCATACACATATCTATGTATGTATTTACATAGTTGTATAAGTACATATGTATATGTACATATGTATGTTTCTCAATACTTGCTAAACATTTTAATTGATGATTTCATATCAACGGCTCAATTGGCGTAATTTTTCAAGCTTTTGAACTAATGTTCAATTGCTAATAAATTTTTAACTTGCTTTCGGCTATTTTATTTTTGTATCTTTTTTTACTTTCTTTTTTCATAAAAATTAAGTTATGACACATATTTTAAATCAGTAAAATCGCAACAAAAATGAGCTTCAATAAATCTCGTGAAATCTAAACTGCGAAAGATTTCGCCTTGCGAATTTTATGGAAAAATATGCATGTGTACTAAGGTGCGCTTTCTAGTACGAATTAGCATAGCGAAACGAAAGAAATCTTTTAACAAACAATCTTTTTTTTTTTAATATTATTCTGATTTCTATATTGATTGTATATTATTATACACCCGTCCTATGTTTGTTTATATGTATGTATGTTTTTATTCATCTATTCCAATTGATACCTCCTACCTCATAAAAATATTATTATTTTACATTTATGACAATTCTAAGCTTTTGAAAATTGCTAAAAGATATGTCAAGTACTACGGTGAACAATCTTAAAACGAGTTCTCAGTATTAGCGAGAATTTGCATCCACACTAACACACTAACTTATTTAAAGAAGAATATACACTTATGTATATGTAAAGAAGTATGTACATATGTAGAAATATGTATATAGACACGCTTGCGATAAGCTAGGCTGAGTCGAAATAAATTGATGTTCGTGTGGTTTTTTTTTATTTATTATTTTCCACATGATCACTTAAGTTTTTTGTGTATTTGTGCATATGTAAATACCATATATTATATTTCCACTAAATGAGAGTTCAGCGCAGTTGAATCTTGTCAAGTCGCCAGTGTGAAGTGTTATCTTCTTTCAATAACAACCTTTAATGACTACCGTGTAAGAACAGGGAAGTCGTTATGATAACAAAATTCACTATACATATGTACATATGTAGGTATGTATGTACATACCTACAATGAGTTCAAAAGAACAAAAACCTGAAACAATGTATGAAATAATTGAGAAAAAACAAAAGCGACAGAAACTGTGACTGACAGCAATCACTCTCATTCATGTCGACAACACGTATGTACATACCCATAAACATCAAGTATGTTGCTGCTGGAAATATGTCACGTGTCGCTACCTCTCGATAGTGGAATGAACTGTAGATAATTGCAACGAAGACATGCCACATCAGCTGAGTATGCGCCCCAGTGAGTGTGCATGCATTTTATCATCACTTACAAAATGACAAAAGAAGAAAAAAAAAACAATAAAATTTTTACCACTTGAATTATGGTAGGCGACAACCAAGTTCAATGTTTGTTTGCCGGTAACGAGACTTTACCAATTTCTTTTTTGACAATTTCGCTTCTATTTGCTCTTGTTGCATATTTATTGCTTGTTTATAGACTACGGTAAATCTCTGTGATTTTATTTAGCTCTGAATCATCTTCATGCAATAATAACCGGCAAAACTAGTTAAAGGTTGTGTTTATTGAGGCCGGACGCTTGAGGCTGGCCTTCGTTGTTGCCGGCACACAGCGGTTTGGGCATAAACATATGTATATACATATGTGCGTAACCATGCTTCAGTTGTTATTTATTATTATTTTTGATATCATATGCGATTGTCACTGCTTTCTGCTGCTCGTGATTCATTCGCACCTTTACGGTTTCTTGTTGACGCTTTTCAATTCTTACAAACACCCTTTACATTTTCAACTGAGTGGATTTTTACACCTCATTGCTTTCGTGTGATTCTTTACACATCAATATTTTAAAAATTTCCTTTTCATTTCTATGTTTTCACGTGAAATCAAATCGGTAAATATTTTTTCCGAGCTTGCTACACCTTTTTCTATTTTCGTGCAAAGTTTGATCTCCGTGTGTCAATTAGTTTGTTTAAGATGCGAAAGGTTTTTTTAATTAAGTCTTTCCGGTTGTATGATGCCAAGTTATTATCTTTCGGTGTGCCTATTTTTACAAATATCTAAATTCCACTTAGCAAACTGAATATCATCGTTTCTTTTATCTATTTATTTTTGTATACCATTTCCGTCTTTTTGTCGTTTACTTTCTTCATAACATTTTAATATTCGAATGATTTGCGTGATATTTTCATATTTCTTTTTTTTCATAAGCACTGCCTTTCACTTTCTCAGCTATCTGCATTTAAAAAAGCCCCCTATTGTGTTTTACTCAGTAGCATTTGAGTCATGCTAAAGCAATTTCGGTTGTAAATTTGCTGCAATACAATCACTTCTGGCGTAAATGTGTCGAATTGTGCGAGTTTTCGGAAATTAATTTTTCTTTTGAAAGAGAAATTAAAGTACATGCGATAGTTTGGAGACTTTCAGAACCTGTAATCACCATGCGATTATCGATAAAATTGGCTAACGTTGACGTGCCGCTATTAAAGACTTGTTTATTGCACTAATCCCCTTTACTACGATGCAAAAATGTCTCACACTATTTTCTATTCCGCCAACGCTCACTTACTCGCTCAGTAATAATGTCTCAACAGACGGCTACATTAAACCGGTTTTTCGCTTTTCTTCCCAGTACAACTAATATATGTTTAATATATATATGTTTTATTCTATTGCGTGTAATAAAATAAGCTAGAAAGCAGCAGTCTTGCAATATGTACTAGCAAGAATGGTAGAAACTCTCTATTTAATATCTCTATCATTCTTGTGCACTAGTCATAGAAACACCTCGTAAAAATTAAATTAAAACTACCGTAATATGTTAGAGATGACGGCGAGTGGTTGAAAAGTCGATTGCATACGCTGAATCATGCTGAATTTTTTTTGATTACGGTTTAACATCCATACTTTTATGACTAAATACACCAGTTTTAGAAGATAATTTTATTCACTTTAAAAGTGATTCATTATATATTTACATATGTTTGAGTAACTAATTTCTGTAGGTGTTGAAAAAATTTTTTCGTTGGAAATTTCACTATAAACGACTAAAATTAGTCTAGTCTATATACAGGGTTTGTCCGGAAAGTAATAGGACTGATTCGACTTAAAAAAATTTATTGAACCAATCGTTACAATCCTTTAAAAACTTTCAAAATAATCTGCGTCGATGCAGTGCTGCCAGCGCGATTTCCAAGCATTGAAGGCGTCACGGAAGGCATTCTCCGTAATAGCCTTGAGAGCCGAGGTGCGTGCCGCTTGGATCCCCTCTGCCGTCTCAAAATGCTTGCCGTTCATCGGCCTTTTCAGGCAAGGAAGCAAAAAAAGTCCAGAGGGGCCACATTTAGGCTGTAGGTGCAACTTTCAATCAGCTGCGATGTCTTGTCGGACCCGCGTGACCCTTCGTTTGAGTTTCTTGAAGACTTCCACTTAAAACTTGGCGTTGAGGGTTTGTCTAGAAGGAAGAAATTCATGGTTTTAGCTCAAAACTTTGCGCACACTAGTCATGTTGTCAGTGTTTGTCGAAATCGCAGGTCTCTCAGTACGGTCTTCATCTACGATCTCTTCCCGGCCCTTCAAAAAGGCCTGATGCCACAGAAACTCACCACTTCTTGCTAAAACAAGATCTGGGTAAGCCTGCTTGATCATATCAAGCGCCTCTGTCGCTTATTTACCGAGTTTCACACAGAATTTAATCGTGTACCTCTAACGAACGCTGCATTTTCGGTGCGCGAAATAAGTCCAGTCGCAAGAAAATTAGTAGTAGTACCCTTTAAAATAACATTTTACTTGATTTTGACCCGCCAGTTTGTATGGCAGCTATATGCTAAAGTGATTCGTTCTGAACAATAACCTATGTATGTACATACATATGTACATATGTCAACTTTCGTCAAGAAATTTTAATAAATAAAAAAGTTTCCATACAAGAAATTTATTTACGTCGGTGAGTTTGTAAGACAGCTAGTGGCGGTAGTAGTCCTCTCGCATTTGGCAATTCTGACAAATAAGCAGCTTCTTGGAGAGGGATGGACGGGTGCGAAATTTCAGGTCGCTATCACAGAAACTGCGGTACATGCGGGCAGACAGAGTTGGACTGAGCTCGTTACGCTGATCACTTGTTCATATTTTATATGTACATATGTATGTATGTATGTATATTTATAGGGTTTCCTTCTGTGGCAAACCTAATATATCCTGTTCAGGGTATAATAACTGTAATAAATGTACGTAAATATACATGTATGTATGTATTGTATTAGCTTCGAACCATAGTCACTTTTACGCATTTCTTTACAACAAATATTGTCGGCGGTTACCTATAAATATTTGCTGACGTAAATAAAGCACTCAGGCGCATATTCTTGTGTCCTTTCATTTCATTATTTACCGCTACCTTTTGTTGCTTTGCAAATATAAATATTTACTATTGGCCGCGTCGCTGACTTTTGTGGAAAGGATATGAATACATACATACATATTAATATTGTACGTATATATGTACATATGTATATGGGCATAAGTAGCCTCATGCTATTTTTAAACTTGTCGCGCGTCACAATCAAAGAAAAGGTCATACAAATGCTGTATAGTAATGTACAAGTACATACTTATATGTACATATGTATATACATACATATGTAAAAAGGTCTTATGAGAAAGTCAAGCTTTATTTGCTATCTGCGTATACAAATACATTTTCTTTATACAATGAAATCAATTTTGTTTTGGTTTTTAGTTTTAAACACAATACATTTACAACAAAACTAATTTATCAAATGTAAAATTAAAACTTCGAAAATGCCAAAAACCTTCCATCCCCACTTATGGACTTATATATCCCCTCATTTCTACAACACACACTTCTTTCACTCTAATTGCCTTAATTAAGCAGAGTTTCAATGCTTGAGCGAAGCTGTCTTGAATTGGCACAGATCGTGCAACGTCACAACCCGATCATGTACCAACAAATGTGGCACGATCCCGAGTGCAAATATGCTTATGTGCCAAACAAGCGCTGCCCAGCCCAGTCCAACACGTCTGCAGAGCATATTGTGGCCAACAAAACGATCGAGTGCCCGACCGGCTGGTAGAGTAGTAGACAGCCTGCCTAATTTGCCACTTGAAGCCACGTCATTTGACTCAAACGGGAAATCTAGCTCTAATTTGGATAATGTGCTTTTGTTTTACATTCGTTTTTTGCATTATTGGTGTTTTTATTTTCACTCAACGTATCACAAGGCTATTATTGGCCAATTGTAGTAAGTAGTTGTATACACGAATGTGCACTATTTTACTTTTTCACATTTACTCATTACAGCTGTGTCCATATATTTGTATGTTTATTTGGCTCAAACTCGTTTTACTGGTCGATATTTCAGTTATTCGTAGAGGAAGTGTATCTATACATACATGTGTTCTAATAACCTAAAAATCTCCAACGAATTTCTAGCACAGTTCGTTTCGCAATCTCCAATCAGCTGTGTGGCTTTGATTGACAGGTAATTTTTGAAAGTCACAGCCACAACACCTGTTTGTGTCTGATTTTGTACAATCTATTTCATTGCAAATCGTACATCGCATGTCCATACGAGTGCTAAATCGGTAATGCTTAGCTTAATTCCATCAGCATAACCGCTAATCCTTTCACAAGCTTAAGTGCTTTTGCGGCGCTCAAATAAACGCAATTAATTTACATACATATGTATGTACATATATTACATACATTTGTATTTGTATACTGCTAAAACTAAACTTAGTTAATAGTTTGTTTACACGCGCGCTTAACGTGGCCCCAAGTACTGGATATTATAAAAAAGCTCAAGCACAAATATACTCTGAATCCTCTCATATCATATTTTATCCAATTTACCGACGACGTCATTGCTGCTATTGCCGGGAAGTGTTTGCTCTCGAGTGAGTTTTCACATAGGCATTCTCTTAGGGTTCTCATTTTGAGTGAGTGAGCCTTTGACGTAGTTGCTCTACTCTCTCAACGTTCAATTGGTTTGCTCCCGATTTCTGAATTTCACCACAGACTTAAAGCTCCGCTTTGGTACTCTGTTTGTAGTGCAGTTCGTACTCTATTGGCCTTATCGGCCTGAGTTATTTGATAAGTACTATTGCCCAGTACTATTGCCACTTAAACTTTGTGAAATCATATTTTATTATCTGAATTAGTTGATTCAACAAATTAATAAGAAATGTACTCATATACCTATATACATACATACATCTAATTGTATTTAATTATAAACGACGTTAAAAATAATATTAGCATTTTTTCAGCACAATTTCAGTATGTATTTATCAGCTCATTAACTTATCGAATGATTGCGAATCGTAAAGATATGCCAAGACAAAAATCCATACGTCTTCGAGTAATATTAATGTAGTTTTTGGTGACTGCTTGGTGTTTATGGGACAATTATAATCTCTTTATAAATATTTTGTGAATTTTGTGAAGTTTTTTTAAATAAAGATGATTTCTTTTTTAAAAGAGTCTTCATAGAAAATTCTGTAAAATATTGGGCAGTCGAAAAAGTCTTTTCGCATTTCTAATCAAACTTTAACTAATTTTTTTTTATATTTATAATGAACTTTAATTAACCAAATATGTACCATTTTGGTCGACCACTTTTGCAATTTTTCCGCTAGAGACATTATTGCATCAGTGTAAAACTTGGTTTCTCGGCGAAAAACTGCAACAACTAATTCTCACAGGCTTCTCTTAAAGCCATTTTTACTCCATTATGGGAGTTCTGCATTGACCGAAATAAATGGTAGTCCGATGGTGCAAGGTCAGGGCTATTTGATGGACGCATCAGAACTTCCCAGCCAAGCTCTCACAGTTTTTGCGGAGTCATCAAAAATGTCCTGAAGGAAGATGAAGCCCCTTCTGTTGATCAGTTCTGGCCGTTTTTTTTTCTATAACTTGCTTCAATCTCATCAGTTGTTGACAGTAAAATATAGAATCAATCGTTCGACCATGCTGGAGCAGCTCACATTAAAGGATTCCTTTCCAATCCCACCAAACACTCAGCATAACCTTTCGAGGTATCAATCCTGGCTGTGCGACCATTTGTGGAGCTGCAGCACACTTGGACCATGATCATTTTCGCACATTATTGTCGTATTTGATCCACTTTTCGTCTCCTTTTACCATTCGCTTCAGAAATGGTTCGATTTCATTTCGTTTCAGCAAAAAAGTCGAAAATGTTAATTCGGTCCACTAAATTTTTCACAGACAATTCATGTGGTACACAAACATAGAGCTTCTTTTCGTAGTCAGCCTTTTTTAAATGGTTTAAAACCATTTGATGATGAATGTTAAGTTCCTTAGCGATGTCATGGCTGTTTATGTGACGGTCCTGGGCAAACTTTTCCATAATTTCATCGATGTTTTCAGCGGTAGGTCGACCAGAGTGAGGTGCATCTTTCACATCGAAATTTCCAGAACGGAACCATTGATGTGCTACACGAACTGATACAGCATCGTCTACGTAAACTTCACAAATTTCATTGATGGCTTGCGTGGCATTCTTCCCAATATCTATATGCACAGCAATATAATATCGTTTCGTTAATAATACACTACTTAGAATCTGTATGCAGTAATCGAACATGTTGTAATTTACTAAGATATACTAAAAGTTATAAAATCATTTACACCAAAGAAGAGTGACACCTCGATAATAACAGTTATAGGTACTTATTTGTTTATGCAAGTTAACGAAGTAAACAGAGAGTTTTTTGTATGAGGAGGTAGAAGATAATGAGAATTTTTGTTCAGAGAGAGTGAGAGCGTTGTCCAAGTACCTTAAATAAAACTGAGTGCGTGGAGAGCATTGAGCGACTACGTCAAACCACATTCGTGACGTCATTAAACTCAGCAAAACCAAAATAAATAAAATATCTGATTATTACGCGCTGACAATAACATTGTTTTATGTGCTCTGGCTGAGCACTGAGTGGCAAGAATATATAGTACATAATCATGTGATAAGTTCGTAGATTCGTTAAAAATTGACTTGGGCCGTTGAAAAGCTAACTGTATTACGATTCATTGGTTCTCTCACAACTTCATTCTTCCTTGCCTCCGAGCATTTATTATATATGGTGCTTGTCAGACTCTGCAGCCATAGAGTGCACCGGCGGAGTGAGCAAAACTGCTTTTAAACCTCCGGTTAGGTAAATTTCATACAAAGAGCGCACGCTCACTCTGTGACACCCTCTCACTGTCATTTGACGAAGCGCTATTTGTAAGCGGTTGACTTTTGCCGCCGCCGCTGAGTCGTGTCGGTGACGCCGACAAGTAGTTCACACGATTTACGGCATAAATCAGCAGCGAGTCATTGGTTTTCATTCAGTTTGTGCAAAACGAGCGGCGAGCTATGCAGTGATATAACAAATAAACGCTTGTTGACGCTAGAAAATTGGTTCCTCTTCCCCCCGTCGAAGACTACAGCAGCTGGTTGGTGGTTGATAAACAAAGAAAAAGATAATAATAATATTGTAACCGAGTGGAAATCGTGCAGCCGTACTGGAAAAGGAAAAACTGTAACGTCGCACAATTGGGAAATGAAAATTACATAGTTGCAAGCAAGCAGAAGGCTGCAGTTGGAAAAATCTGTATTGCAGGCTGAGAAACACCACTACAGCAGAATTTTCAGCTTTCGGTGCTGCGCCAGCAGCTCAAAGCGAACGCTCTCATGCCAAACGCCGCAAAAAAGTAAAGTCGTGCGAAAAATTTTCACTTTGCTGATAACAACTGCTGCTTGTCGGAAACTAGTGGTTGCAGCGACGGTAAGAGGGTCTGAAATAAAATTCAAAATTGCACGTATAAAACGAATTTCAGTAAAAGGTTGTGCGCAAGCAAAAAAATGATCCTGCCTAGCTATTGAAGTACAACGCAGAAAACCATACGCATACCAACAGGCGCTGGCAGCAACTAAAAATAGACACATCCTCAAACTTAAGGGAGAGCAATCTGCACCGCACACAACACAACTCCCACACGCGCTTGGCATTAGACGCCTACGCGTTCCAGTTTGCGTCGTAGAGCGACGAAACGCTGAAAGGCACATCGTGCCCGAAAAGCCTTAGCAGTGCAACCTTGCGTCTCGCTGCGACAGTAATAACGAATTTGGTATAAAAGCTGCCACCAGCTAGCTACTTAACTAACGCTCATCACTTGTCAATTTCACGTCAAGATGTTCACACGCTGTCGCCAGCAGCAGCACCAGCCACAGCTGTTCCTCGCCTTCACATTAGCTTTGCTCCTGTGGGCCGCCTTAACGCAAGCATTTGTCATTAAGGATGACGAGTCCTTTCTACAATCGCCCTACTATCAGTCGCAGGGCGAAATCGAGGACATGTTTGCACGTTTCGCCAAGACATTCCCGGAGAATGCGCGTGTCGAGACCATCGGCCGTTCGCTGGAGGGTCGCAATTTGGTGGTCTTGCAGATCGGCAAGAACGTGCAGCAACCACGCACACCGCTCACGCCCATGGTCAAATACATTGGCAACATGCATGGCGATGAGACAATTGGCCGCCAGCTGCTTATCTATTTGGCACAATATCTGCTCTACAATTATGAGACGAACTTGGAGGTGGCGAACCTGGTCAACACCACCGACATATATCTGATGCCGACAATGAATCCAGATGGCTACGAGCGATCGCAGGTGAATACGAGTGAAGTGTGGTGACGTACACAAAAGTAAAAGTTTAGAATATTTAAATATTTTATAGAAAAATCAACAAAAAATTCCACATGAAAAGTGCGGAAGGTGCGAAAATGCTAAAATTGCCTCTAGAAAGACACATATTTCTTTATGTGCGTGTGTATGGGTGTAGTATTTAAAATGCACCGTTGCATCTGCAAGCGTTATTCGCTGATTTATTTTGTCAATGGCGTCGCTGTGCATGGACTATAAAGTGTTATTTAAAACGCTGTTTAGTTTTATGATTTCTTTTATAGAAAACTTATTTATTTCGAGTGCAGCTCCGCAGACAAGTTATTTAATTTCCAAACACGTCACACACTCGCATAACTCCCAAGTTTAATATACTAATTGGTAGTTTTTGTTGCAGTAACAGTACTTGTTTCAATGTGCCTTGAAATAGCACATTAAATCAAAAGGCGAATTGCAGAAATGACGTTTGACAATTATAAAAATAACGGTGCTAAAAAGAAAGTTATAATAGAGTATTTTAAAGTCGGGAGAGAAATAAATTTGATAGGAAAAATGTTAAGCGAATATAACATTAAAAATTTAAATCTTAAGAAACCAAAGTGATAAAATAATAAAAGTGTGTAATTATATAAATATAAATAAATTATAAAATAATATTTTCAAGCAATAAATCACAAAAATAGAGCAAAATTGTTAATATTGTGTAGTCGAAAAAGTCTTTTCGTATTTTTCGTATCACATTGTGTCATGGCATATAGTGTTGAAAATGTGAGATTTTTCTACTATTCAATATATTCAGTTTTGAATAACTAAAGATTTAGCAAACATATGAATTATTATAAAAACAAAAAATATAAAAGAGTAAAATAAAGAATTTAAAAATAATACTTTTTATAATTTCTCTAATAAATTAATAATTATAATCGAAGCAAAGATTTATAGGTGAAAAAATATATAAAATTACTTTTAAAACAGAATAAATATTCAAAATTCTGTATAAGAAATAAAAATGACAAACAGCAAATATTTATAAGTTCAAAAATAGATATAAATTGTGAATGGGCAAGTAAAAAAAAATGAAAACATATTAATTATATTTATAGCAGATCACAAACGCCTCTTCAATGACGAATACCTTAAATCTTATCTGTTCCCACGACAGTCAGGTCCAAGTAACCAGAACGAACCCGGCCAAGAATCAGCTGGGCAGTACTCCTCCGCATTACTTCAGATATGTTTTCTGTTGCTACAAAAACAACCACAACCTTAAATTTTATTGCCACATGTAAATGTTTTCTAAGAATTGTGCTTTTCGAATGACACCTGACCTAAAAATAGAATATATGTTCTTTTTACCGCTAAACCTTATTTTCAAACTATAAATAAGTCGTGATTTTTAAATTTATTTTGCTTTAGAAAAGTGAAACCACCGACATTTCTAAAGTTGTGATGACTTAGGTATTTGGATATATTTATTTTACTATTTAACACTTGCCATTGGAACATACTAATTGCTCTACTTTGAGTGCTGCGGTTCTACTTTGTTTGAATACCTGTTGATATACGATTGTGCGAGTGCATTAATATTCGGTTTTTTAGAGTTTTTGTTGTTGTTTTCGAGATATGTCGATGATTTACGGTAGAACAATTTTCTTAACTCATTAACACTTTGTGCTTCATGTAGAAAACCAACTGAATTAGCTAAAAAGCTAAAAGCAGTGCCGCAGTTAGGTAAACAAATTTGTTTTCTATTTGATTTATGAGTTCTCAAAGTCAAAACACAGTTGAACTTCCCTAACCCGAATCACCATAATCCATAAAAATATGGTACTTCGAACTATGGAAGGAAATTTGTATGAAATTTGACTTCTATTGTCAATTCAAGAGTTCCAGTTATGGCGAATTTCGAGTTATAGAAGTTCGAGTTATGGAAGTTTATTTTTCTTAATTTTTAAAATTCATTTTCATTTGAGTACGTTTTAAAGTTACTAAGCGGAACTATTAGTTAAAAAGGAGAACACACTTTCAAACTAACTATCAAATCCGTAAGTCCCAATTGTGAAAATAAGGACAATAAGACACAGCCTTTGCTTTTTGCAAAGAATAGTCTGCCTTATAGAAGAATCTGTGGCGTCTTCAAAACGACTGATATTGTCAAGAATGCGCTGCTACATATAACTAACGACTTATTTGTAATCTGCTTAAACCTTCATTTTTCTAGAAGTATTTTCTATAGTTCAAGTTTTTTTCAAAATGCCTATTATGTGCCTTAAGAGCTGCCAAATGCAAACTTTAGCTTTAACAAATTCGCTCAAAAAGTGCCAGCAATACGGCGTTGACTTAATTTTTGTATGTATACTCTGCTAAACAACTCGAAAATCCTTAGGGTAGCGAACTTTACTACCCCATACACACATATGTATATACTTATAAATACATGCTTATATTACGTATGGTTGTGTTTACATGTGATTATGTATTAGTGACTTGATGCCCCGACGCCATTCTAACACCTGTTTGCCAGCGGCTCAGCTATAGTGTATGCATATGCATGTTTCTAAATATTTTTCTCTGCAGAATCAACGAATGTCTGCTTTTCAAACATTATGTAGCCCGCTCTGAGCGAATATACACACTTTTCAAGCTTGTGCTTACTGAATAAATATTTCAGCAAAACACAGAATTGTATGTAGTTGGCAAGTCATTTTGGGGAAAATCGATATAGGCCAACAGTGGAGTTCTGTGCCTAGCCACTAATACATACATACATACATACATACTTATACACATATAATATTATATTATGTACTTAGATAGACGACCGCACAATTTTGACAACAGAAAATGGCTTGTGCACGTTAGTTACTAAAAATAATAAAGTACAAAATAAACAACAACAAAATAACTACCATTCAACGTAGGCGCTGTTGTGTGACGAATGAGAACGCGCTGATATTTTCATTTGAAAGAAAAATAGAAAATATATGCATTTATTTAATTTTTGGTGCAGAAAAAAGCTATTTGAGTAGAAATGCTCAAATGAAACATATTGGAAAAATTAGTTTGCTGCTTTAGTTAGTTTTTGCTTCTATTATGTACCTTTTCCATTAACTTTTATTCTTTTCTGCTTTTCTGTCGCTTTTCCATATTCTCGCTGACGCTTCTGTCACCAAGCTATTTTTTTATTGTTATTACAGTTATTTTTTTTATAACAATTGAAGTTATTGTCAACGTTAATTATATAACAATTCCCATCAGCAGTTCAATGTATTATTATTCGTCTTTGTTGTTGCTCTATCAGCAGGCGTGTTGGCTTGTATTGTCACATGTAAACATGAAAAACTTGCATAATCGTACAAACAAACAGTTATTTATGATGTTTTTATATGTATGTATGTGCGAATTTGTGGACTCTCTGTGTGCGTCAGTCCACCTAATGCCACGTTTTCACCTTTTTGCTGTTAGTAATTTGTTCAACTCGTGGGTGTCTAGAGTGTTAGGAGTGTTGTTTGTGGGCTGATGGGTGTTTATTTTGTATATTTTATTGCTAAAATTTACATTTCTTCGACATTTGCATTTTTATTGTAGTTTACAGTGTTCTAAAGTATACTTTTTATATTGTCCACTGGATTTTTACATTATGAACTCAAAGTTCTTTATATAAAATTATCATGTATATGTATGTACTCTATGGCGCATTGTGATTTTTATCATTTTATTTCGTCTTGCACAAGATTTCTCTTTCCGTGAAATAAAAAAATATTTTTTATATATTATTTATATGTAATAATATTATGTTTATATTAGGTAGTCGAAAAAGTCTTTTCGTATTTATAATCAAACTTCAACTTATTTTTTTCATATTTATACTAATAAATAAATAAAGAAGTATATCATAAATGGTATAACACAATTTGATTGGTGCACTGGAGATATACTACTGCAATGACATCTATTGAAAAATACGAAAATTCTTTTTCGACTACCATGTACATATGAATTTTAAGATTATAATTTAAAAAATATATAAAAATAAACAAAAAACAAAAAATTATCTTCTATAATTGAATAAAATAAAAGTAACAACAAATTGTAATTAGTAAAAAAATTATGTTTATTAAAATAAATTTATAAAAATAACCAAAAAACATTAGAACAACTAAATTAAATAAATATAATATTAACAATACATTTTAACTGATAAAAGATTAAAAAAAAATGTATAAAATAACTAAATTAGTTTTTATAATTTTATAAAAAAATAATAATAACAAAATCAAAATGCATAAAAATATATAAATTCTTGTTATATTAAAACAAAGTAATTTAAAGTTTTGTTTATATTTATCTGCGCTGCTAAAGTAATGAAATGCATTTTTCTATGAGTTTATATCAAATTTCGTTATCACAGTGTATCACGCCGCAGCCGCGTTCTCACGTTGCAAAAATGAAACGAAACAAAAAAGTGCAAAATTAAAAAAAACAAGCAATTCGCGTGTTACCCCTTTTTCCACGAATTCAGTGCTCATTACAAATGTTTTTTATTATTTTATTTGCTATATTTTTATTTTCTTTTTTTAATACTTTTTTGTATATATTTTTATTTTTATATATTATGTTTTTTTTTTGCAATTATAAATGTCGCAATGCCTTGGTATATAAGTATTTTTTAATTTTTTTACTTCTAACGTTTATACTGTAGTTATTGCTGCAGCTGCTGTTGTCGTTTTTTCTTTGTTGTTATTGCTCTAAATTCATGCGAAATAAGAGCATAACAAGCAGCTTCATTTTATTGCTGCAACTGCTGATGCTTTTTTTCTCATCGTCGCCGCCTGAATGCAACATTGCAATAACACGACGCCGACTGCGACTGCGACGGCAACTTTTGTACTTTGAGTTATTGTTTGTGTAAATGTTGGTGTGTGCGTGTTTATATAAAGCGTTTAAGTTTTAACGATTCGCCTTCGTTCTTCTACTCGCCTTCAAAGACAACTCTGACAGTGCAACTTTTTACTGTTGTTGTTGTTATTGTTGTCGCTTTTACAAACATATCGCTTGTTCCATTATTTACTGCTTTGCGCTCATTATAATTTATATTTGGGTTTTAGCGTCCGTTGATAGTGTTGTTTTATATTTTTTGTTGTTGTTGTTAAAACAACATTCCATACAACAACTTTGTGTCATATATAAATATGCATAAGTAACTAGAGCAGAGTGTCCGTAATGCGCCAATTCGCTGCAGCAAAAATATGTTCAAAATAAATATCCTCGTTCTGCGCGCATTGTATTCGCTGAGGCAGCGTTTCGTAAACTTCTTTAAAAATTTTATGTTTGTCTGAATATACAAAATTAAGTCTGTTCTTCATTTATCTGTGTATTTGTTCGCTCTCTGCCACTTTTAAAACTGGGAAAAAATAATCAACAATATTATTAGCAGCTTTCAGAAATCAATGAACTTTATTCAAAAATGTCGTTGTCATACACACACACATAGACACAAAATCGCCATGTTGTACGCGTTTGCACATTCTAAGGTTACTCATACGCCACCGACACCTTCAACCATGGCTAGCATATACTCCTTTATAAGCACGCAATTGTTCACTTTTGAATGAATGCCTGCTTATAAAGTGTTTTTGCGCATATTTGCTTAAATTTTTATTATTATTGTTAAACAATAAATATACTTATTTCCTCTTGCGACGAAGCTTCTATGCAGGTACATACTTACCATACATACAGTAGATACTTTTCTCAATGGATATATGTGTTTTTCATGTATTGAATGTACAGCTTAAATATGCACTCATTCCATTCAATATTTGTATGTACATATGTATGTACATATGTATATGAAGCATTTGCTGGAAAACATCGTTGCTGACATTTTTATTAAATGTCACGTATTTGTATCGCTCATTGGCCTTGGGTTTTAGTGATTTTTGATATGAAGTTTTTTATTTAATTTTTATATTTTTTATTAACTTATAAATTTATTATTTTTTATTTTTATTGATTTATTAATAATGCTTATATATATTGTTTATATATAATATTTCATTTTATCGTTTTATTTCGTGTTTTTTTTTCATTTATATTCTTATTTTAATTTTTATTCTCTTTTATTTTTTTATTTTTATATATTTTTGTATGCTTTCATTGGAATTTATTAAAAAAAAAAATTAAAATAAAAAATAAAATTGTTAATGTAACATTTAAACTAGAATATTACAAATTATTTGAACTGATGGTAATGCGAGAATAATTACTATGTATTTTGCACCAACCAAATATAAAAAAAAATTTAGAAACGAAAATACGAAAATATATAAATATTAGAAAAACGTTAATTATAAAATTTAGAATTTAAAATAAAAAATCATAAATAATAAAAGAAATCAAAAACCACAATCAAACAATAGCCCTACAAGCTGCACGCTTTACAAAAAAATGTTAAAATTTAAATCTTATACATATGTACATATTTAACCCCACAACAGCCATTCGCACCAACAATACGCGACAGTTTTGGTCGTAATCACCTGCCTTTTTTAATTTTTCTAGCTACGTGAATACATGTAAACATAAATATTTTTTGTTTGTGTTGTAAAAAGGTAATCATGCGCTTACTATTACCACTTCCACTTACCGTTAGCCTCCTGTTTTTGCCTTTTTATGTCACAATTGTACGCACTTTTGCGCTATAATTTTGTTGTTGTCTTTGTTTTTTTTTTTATAAATGCTTGTCTTTTCGCATGCGTGGCGTACAAAAGTGCTGCAATATTTACAGTCTGTCTGGTGTACTAAATGCCAATTAAGTGTCGACATACATACATATGTATGTTGAGTGATTTTTAACAATTTCAAATTTTTCGAAGTTGCCACTTAAATACATATGTACATACATACATACAATTATCTATGCTCATACATATATATTTCATAGATTAAGAGATAGTGGTTTATTTTGCAAGTGATGACGATTTTAAATTCTGCTCACAAGAAATGTAAACAAAAAATCAGTTATGCAACGGCAGCTTTTTACACCCAAAACCAGAGTATATTAATTTTGCTACGATATATGCTATGAAAGTATGCAAATGTATGTACATATATAAATTATCAGTATGTTGAGCTGAGTCGATTTAGCCAGGTCAGTTTGTCCGTCAATATGTCTGTATATACGCGAGCTATTTTTGAGATATCGATCTGAAACCTTGCACACGTTCTTTTCTTCGAAAGAGGCTGCTCAATTGTCTGAACCGCCGATATCGGACCACTATATCATACAGCTGCCATACAAAAAGAATGATTGGCGGAAGGACGTGCTTGCATGGAAAACTTTTTCATCTGACGAGATATCGTCACGAAATTCCAGATGTGTTATTGCCTTAAACAATAGTGCCATCTAAGAAAAAATTGTTCAGATCGGATCGCTATAGCATATAACTGCCATACAAACTGAGCGTTCGGAATCAAATTCTTGTAAGGTATTTATTTGTGAAGGGTATTATAGCTTCGGTGCAACTGAAGTTTATTCTTTTTTTCTTTCTTGTTTAATTGATTACACACAATTAGCTTTAAAGATTACCAATTTTCATGTTGCCACCGTCTAGCGATATTTTACTGAATCACAAAATAAAAAAAAAATATCGTTTTATTAAATTTTATTTATAGAATAATATTTTTGAAATTATATGATTTTTTAATTTATAATTTTTTTTATTTATAATTGCTTTGATTTTCTTATTTTTTTCGCAATGTATGTATATACATATGTATTCTTTTTTTATTTTAATTTAGTTATATTATGTATATGTCTCTAAACAAAAAAAACATAATTTTATTTATATTTTATTGGTATTATTTCACTTCGTTCTTTCTTTATTTTTTAAATTATTTTATTATTATATATTTTTGTGAAAAATAGTTTTTTTTTATTTTTTTTATTTAATTTCCACTTACATACATTATTTATTTATATGTAAGTTTTTATGTATCTTATATGTTTATTTTATATTATTTTAATCGTCTAACTAAATTATGTATACTTGTGATTTTATTGCGCTCACATTACACAAGCCATTTGTGCGCTTGCATTCCGCGGTTTCCTGCATTGCATGCCAATTTATGCTGAAAACCCCTGAGCGATCAATTGCTTTGAATAACAAGCACTAATGTACTTGGAAAGGTCAAGTACAAGCAGTACGCCGTATACTCTGCGATTGGGCTTCTTACAATAGCTGGCACCGCAGCATATGGCGTTTAACATTTACGAAAAAAATATATATATTTTTTTTATTTTTATTTTTGTTGTTACATTTTGGTGCATTTGTCGTCTAAGTCAGTCGGTATTTAATATCCAAATCCACTTCACGCCATATGTGTGTATATGCGGTATCTGGATAAAGTTGCCATATGGTAGAAACTGGTAAAATAAATCAAATATAAATAAAATACCCTCTCAGCACAGATAATGCAACAGCTGTCGTCGGTAAGTGCGCGTAATCGACACCCACATCATGGCTTTAGCCGCTTAATGTACTAACTTACGTATGTGTAAATATGTATGTCTGTCTGTTTTGTTTGACGTCTGTTGCTGTTTATCGGGTTGTAATGCGTGTTTTTTGCTCTCTTGGCCTTATCAATTTCGCACTTTCCCATGTGAATATTTTTGATTCTATTTTCAGCTATTATCGATTACTCTTATGTCATTACTTAGCAAAAACAGATATCCTTGTTGTTGCTGCGCATATATTACGAATGTTATTTATATCTTATTGCGGCACTATTTCCAGGAAGGTAATTGTGAATCACTTCCGAATTATGTTGGTCGCACCAACGCAGCTGGCATCGACTTGAATCGCGACTTTCCCGATCGCCTGGAAAATCAACAAGTCACACAATTGCGCTCGCACCGACGTCAACCGGAGACGGCGGCCATCATTAACTGGGTGCTCAGCAAGCCGTTTGTCTTATCGGCCAATTTCCATGGCGGCGCAATTGTGGCGAGCTATCCGTATGATAATTCAATGTAAGTGCCCATGCCTGAGTAATGGGTGGGTATGTGGCGGTGAGCGGAAAGCGGGCAAACGGGTTCACAAGCGGGTTTATGTGTTAACAGTGCAAAATACACGTATTACGTATGCGCAAAAATATATGCAAACATCTACGGATATACATATTTACTATATGCATTTATTGTTATTGTCTGACGGAGGATACATTGCGAAAAGTGAAAGGATTACCGCGACGTACTGATAATTGAAACTAACCGCAGTGTGTGGATGCAAATATTCGTAATTGCGCGTACAAACACACGAACGCGCTTGTGAGTCCAGCCACAAGCTTAAGCCGCGCCGAAAATGGGACATTCTCTTTAACTCGAATGCTTTTGGTGATGGGTTTTTAGTTATACATAATGTACTTATATACATATGTAATAATATATTGCATATTTCGCAGGATAGTAAATACTTACAGCCATATACATAAGCCCTTGAAACTCTTAAAAATATGGAATATATTATATTTATATTATTTGTCAGCAGTGCATATTTGAGGTTATGTTTTTAGTAAATGGAGTTCAAAAGAGATTAAAAGACAGACACATTTCTTCACTTCTGATAAATTTCTTATGAATTTTTGAATTTAATTTACTTTATGATTTTGTGATTTTGAACTAACTATTTGTTATAATTTTTTTTTATTATTTTTTTAATGTTTTTTTATTTTCTTTTTATATATACATACATATCTATTTTTTTATTTTTCTTGTTTTATTTTTTTTTTTAATTTTTTTTTATTTTGTTTAATATATTTTTATATATTATATATTTTTTTAATTAAATTTACTTTATGATTATCTTCTGATTTTGTACAAACTATTTTTTTACTTTTTTATTTTTTTTTAACTTTTTCTTTTTTTTAATTTTTTTATTTTGTTTTATATATTATATATTTTTTTAATTAAATTTACTTTTATGATTATTTTGTGATTTTGTACAATTTTTTTTTTAATTTTTTTGATTATTTTTTTTTATATGTTTTTCTTTATTTTTTTATGTTTCTTTTTGTTTTATTTGTTTTTTGTTTTTTTTTTTATATTTTTATGGGTTTTTTTTTTTATTGGTAATTTTTTTCTATATATTTTTTTATATTTATATTTTTTACTTGCCTTCTGTATTATTTACTGGTTCGAGTTTTGTGAGAGTGTTTCTCAGCTACATACGTTTCTTATCTCCTCTGAAATTCGCTCTAAAAAATATATATAAAACCATATATATGTATGTCTGTTTGCATCATCAGCGCCCATCATGAATGCTGCGAAGAGAGTCTCACACCGGACGATCGCGTATTTAAGCTAATGGCTCACACCTATGCCAACAATCATCCGATCATGCGAGAGGGTCACAGCTGCAATGACACCTTCACCGATGGCATAACAAATGGCGCACACTGGTATGAGTTGAACGGTGGCATGCAAGATTTCAATTACGCCTACACAAACTGCTTCGAATTGACCATTGAGTTGTCGTGTTGCAAATTTCCAACTGCCGCTACGCTGCCCGCCGAATGGGCGCGCAACAAGCGCAGTCTACTGCAGCTACTGAAACTGGCCCATGTCGGCGTTAAAGGTCTGGTTACGGACGCTAGTGGTTATCCAATCACTGATGCAAGCATTGTGGTCTCCGGGCTGGAGGATAAGCCGATACGCACCACGAAACGCGGCGAATATTGGCGTCTGCTCACACCCGGCTTATACAATGTGCAAGCATTGGCATTTGGGTAAGTGGTGGACGAAGAGCAAAGGAAAAGTTGGTGTATGTGGTTTGGAATGTTTGAAAAATAGCATATCTGGTGTGTGTGTCGGCGTGTGCTTGCAAATGCAGCGAAAATATGATAACTTTATGCAAAACTTTTAATGCTTACTTTTTATGTTTCGTTTCTCTCTTTTCTATCGACGCTTTGTGTGCCCCGTCGCTTTTGCTGCTGCAGCTATCAGCCCAGTGAGCCGAAACAGGTGCACGTGACCAACGAGAATAGTGAGGCGTTGCGCCTCGACTTCACACTGTCGCCGCTCGAGACGAATTACGATGGTATAAGCGGTTTTTACGGCCAATATTTCTTTAGACATTAAAGCGTGTGTCCCTCTGCTGCGTTACAAACGCTCAGTTGTGGTTAACACAAGTTTCCATTGTTCGGTTTACTCTATTTTTGTTACTTTACACTCATTTCATAACTACTTTTAATACTGTGATTTATTAGCGCATGTGAGAACAAAAATGTACTGCAAAAGTTTGCGAAAGCTGCTGCAAAACAAAATATATAACTCTTTAAGTGGCAACGAGAGCTGCTAAGCATTTGAAGCTAGCGTATTTTCACCAATGTAACTGAAAAGTGCAAAATGTTTAAGTTTATTATGTTTAAAGCTTTTGCGCGAGCTTTTGTTTTGCATACAATCTCACTTCAACGCACATTTATCACACTCATTACTTATAAACTCTCTACTAGCGCTAACAACTACTCGAATTTTTTCACAAATTGTTTCACGCATGTATTTTGTGAAAGCTCTCTTTGCAAACTTTCACCTAAGCTTTCATCACTCATCCAAACTTTCACAATAAACTTACGACACATGTAAAAGCACCTCTGCACTACCATATTCACCCACACATTCATGCGCACTGTACTCTCCAAATAGTGTCATGCTACAGAACTTTCATTTTCACACATTTACATACATTAATTTCATATGCAATTGGCTTTCCACATCAATGAACAAAACTCATTGCATAGTGTCTTTGTATGATTTTCCTTATCTAATATTACGCGTTAAACATTTCATAGCTCCCTATATAAAATTTATTTAAATAGTAAATACGCGTGTAAAATTATATACATACATATGTATGTATATGTCGTTATGTATATTGAATTGGCATACGATAAAGGAAATTTAATTTACTATAATAAAAAATAATGAAAAATAAACCCACGTACTTATATTAAATGTATGTATATTTAATCACTGTTATTGTTATTATCAATGTGTGTATGTGAGGAATAAATAAAATATGAAAACCTGTTTCGTGTCCGATTATTTATTATGCACTACATATTTTATTAATAACTAATTATCGCTTATAAATACGAGTTCATATACAAACAATTATATTACGTATATAATTAAGTACACATTAAAGCAAAATTGAAAATATACTTGAAATTTGTCTCATAGTACAAATATGCAATAGCATTCAATATAAATTTCATAGGCTTTCAATTAGAGAGGGGAAATTTACTTGTGATTTGTTACATTTTGTCTGCTGATCTGTTACCACAGGGTATGTAAGCTTTGAGCTTTCATGCGTCGAGACGGGCTTTCGTTTTATTTACTACATATGTTGGCTAGTGCGATTTTCGGTAAAAATTTTATGATTTTGAAATCTTCCTAAAGCCAACGAGCTTTTGAAAGCTTTCAAATGCAATACAACTTTCTATGCTTTCACATTTGTATGTGTGTATGCTTTGTGCTTTCATGCGCCGGAACGAGCATTCGTTTCATGTACTACATATGACGGTTGTGCGATTTTTGGTGACAATTTTATGATTTTGAAATGTTCACATAAGCCAACGAGCTTTTGAAAGCTTTCAAATGCAATACAACTTTCTATACTTTCATACTTTTAGCTTAATTATTACAGTTTTTTAGACCTTTTTTCTCAAGAAAAAATATATTCTTAAGTAACAGCTTGCTAAAGCTTTCAACTTAAAATATAAACTTTGAGCTGCAGAATGGATAAACGGTTTTATAACAGTTAATGTGCAACCAATTCAATGTAAACTTTGATAATTTTAATAATAAGTTAGTGAAATGTAGCTTCATTTAACACTTAAGCAATGTCTGACGTATTATTTATGAAAAAATGAACCGAACTGATTGCTTGAAGTTGGTATATTTTATATACATAATTCAAAGTATATAACATACCACTAACAATTTCGTTGCTGGGTATTGAAGTTGCTAATTAAATTAAAAAATACCGTTCATTAAGCGGCAATTCAATTTGGTTCTATATGATGGAACACCATCAGTTAGCGAATGCGTTATTGCAGAGCTTTGTGCTTTTAAAAAAGTTTTATTTTTCGAGCTTTCACTTAGCTTTCCAAAATGATTTTAAATCGCTACTTTCTTCACAAAAGCTAAAACCAGATATTGTTGAAAAAGTAAATAACTAATTTACTCGGCTTTAACCGCGTAAACAGTGTCTACGCCAGTAAAGAAGAAAGAATTTAAAATGTGGAAAAAATTAATACAATTTTATTATTAGTGGTATGAATAAAACTAGATTTTATATTAGTTATAAGGTCATTCATTATGCATAAAATATTTATTGCTAAAGAACTAACCAACTAGACTTTACAGAAACGGGTTACCATTGTCGCACATTTATTACATATACAAATGTCTATAATAAGCGAAAATATATAGCATGTGTACTAAAATTATTCACTATTATAAATATTAACTTATTAAAAAAGAAAAATAGTTTCAAAAATACCTAAAATAAGTAATTTTAATTAGAATATTCACAAAGAAGTGATTAAATATCAAGCCAAATATCAATAAAAAACGGCAACTCTACTACTATGCACAAATCAATCTCATTTAAGTTTTAACAGTAAATAAATATAATTAACGGCAGCTGGGAAATCCAGCAAAGCTTGACGATTTCTTTTATTTGAAGGCATATAGTGTGAGCTGAGTTTATTTTACAACAAAATATTGCATTATTCAACCGCTTTTTTACTAATTTACCACTATCACAACACATCACTAAAAGTCACTGCTTAGTAGTAATAGACTTTCGTTTTTTTGAGATTTGCGCTGGTACTAAAAATTTGCAAAATTATTTATTTTTCAACTAAATATATATTTTTTTTCTAATTAAAATTATATAATTATTCATTCATGCCAAGGGAATATTTTGTTTTTTTTTTCAGTGCTGAAATATTATTTTGTTTCTATTTATCGCCAAGTTGTGGCCAATTGCACATTTATTAAATTATATTCTCCATTAATAATGTATACTGCAACAAAATCATGGATGTTTTAATTATTTTATTTTATTATAATTTTTTATTTTTATTTTTTTGCATCTATTTAACTTTATAGTCTGCTACGTAAATTCCATGTCTTCGCTGCTTGTTTGCAATATTTTCCTTTTTGTTTTTTTATCTGCTTTGCTTCATGTTTCAACACAATTTTGCATATATTAACAAAAAAAATTTTATTTACACATCTCTCGTCAATTATATTCTCTCAAACCGAGCATCATAACATTATTTACTTTATTTCTTTCTTTTTTACTTTCTTCTTCATCATCTACATTTGTTCTACTAATCTCTTTTAGGTGATTTCCGCAAAGTGAAAGTGGAACGGTCCAAAGCGCCTGCGAATGACGACGATTTCCTGACGCCAACCAAATTTGAGCATCACAACTTTACGGAAATGGAAAAGTTTGTATTAAAAAATATTTATTTTTAAACTTTTGAACCCAAACGGTTGAAAGGTGCAAAAATCTTACAAGCGAAACAACGGGGAATCGTGAGAAAGCTTAATATATAGTTTATATTTAACGAAGCTTTTCAATGCTTTTACTCAATAATTTTAAAACTCAGTCAAATCTATGCTTGAACGAAGCTGATTCACGACATTATATTTGCTATTTAATAGGGATTTTTAGGTATTTTGTTTCTATTTAATGTAAATAACTATATAAGTCAGCTTTTAAAAGCTTTGACATTATGGTAAGTATTTGCTTAAAGGTTGCAATCGATGCTTAAGGTTTACTGTTTCTGCAAACCTTTATGTTCATACGTCTACTAGTCCTTTTAGGTGCTTTAAGGTAAAAATCATAAAAGATCCTTATTTTTATCATCAACTTGATTACCTCATACTTATGAGAAGGTTTAATCAACTTTTATGAAGCTTAAAGCGTTTGTATCGCAAGCCTCACATCGTTCGGCTAATGAACTTTTTACTAACAGCGTTTGTTTTGAGTGAATTCATGACTTGTGCGAGACAGTGACCTGCTAAGCTTTCATTTGTGGCATCTAAACTTTCAATGAAGAGTTGCAGACGATTATGAAAGTTTAATTTCAATTTTTAGTAACCTAACAGCTTAGTGATTCCATTTTAATCCATAAAGCAACTGCTTGGGTTCTCTAAAAGCTTCGTATAAACAAGTTTTTCAATTTAATTACTCCCTCTAGATATTTACGTAACATTGCCGAGTCATACCCTAGCATTACCCGTCTTTATTCGATCGGTAAGAGTGTACAGCAACGTGATCTCTGGGTTATGGAGATATTCGTCACACCGGGTCAACATATAGCCGGCGTACCGGAGTTTAAATATGTCGCCAATATGCATGGCAATGAAGTGGTTGGCAAAGAGATGTTATTACTACTCACAAAGTACATGTGCGAACGCTATGGTGTTGACGGGCGCATCTCGAAGTTGGTAAATACTACACGAATGCATTTCCTCTACAGCATGAACCCCGATGGCTATGAAATATCACACGAGGGTGATAAATCAAGCGGCGACGGGCGTGGTAATGCGAATAATATCGATTTGAACCGTAACTTTCCCGATCAATATGGCACAGACAAGTATAATGCGGTGACCGAACCGGAGGTGGCTGCAGTCATGAATTGGACGCTTTCGCTACCGTTTGTATTGTCGGCAAATCTACATGGCGGCTCATTGGTGGCCAATTATCCATTCGATGACAACGAAAACGATTTCAACGATCCAATCGCCCGCTTACGGATGGCAACCACAATGGGTCGAAAGCTTAATCCGACGGAGGATAACGAGTTATTTAAACATTTGGCTTCGGTGTACGCGGAGGTGAGTGTAAACAGCGGAGCTTTAAATCTTTACATAAAAACTTGAAAGCTAATCCTTATGTTTCCAACGCCCAACCATGTTTTCGAAGCTCTTTTCATTTTTTATTAATTGATTGCTTTCTAGGCTCATCCCACAATGCATCTCGGCAATCCATGTCCCCTCTTCAAACACGAATACTTTCCTAATGGCATTGTGAATGGCGCCCAGTGGTATAGCGTGACGGGCGGCATGCAGGATTGGAATTATATACGCGCCGGCGTATTGGAACTGACACTCGAGTTAGGCTGCGACAAGTTTCCAATGGCCGAGGAGTTGGTAAATTATTGGCACGACAACCGCGAGCCACTGTTGAAGTTTATCGAGCAAGTACACTACGCCGTGCATGGTACGGTCCGCAGCTCTATCGGCTCGGCTATAGCGGGTGCGGCAGTCCGACTAGATGAGGCCAAACATGCCGGTTTCAGTGGTGTCAACGGCGATTACTGGAAGCTGGCCTTGCCAGGCAGACATAACATTACAATAATAGGTGATGGGTGAGTAGAAAAATGTGAGCACTATATCGAATGAATTGCATCTTTCTCTGTCGCACAGTTTTGCGCCATATCGCGAGGAAGTCGAAATACCAGAAGACACACGTGAGATGCGCCTGGATGTGATCTTGATGCGCGACGATCCACAGCATTGGTCTTCGGCAAATGATTTCCGTGTGATTGAGAATGTGGTGAAGACGCGCTATCACAGCAATCCAGAGATTCGACAACGTTTAGCTGAATTCGAAACGCGCAGTGGTCAGATTGCGTCTTTTGGCTATGCGGAAAGCGAATTCGGTATCTACTACAACTCTATTAAGCTGACAGCTGATGTAAGTATTGCATTTTAACGGGTTTTTGTTTACTTAATTTTTTAATAATGCTTGCAGATCGGTGAGCCTGAGGAGACAAAATATAAAATTCTCATTCTGAGTTCCTTCTTCGACACCACCTCGCCGCTGGGTCGTGAAATCACTATGAATATAGCGCGACACATACGTGAGGGCTACAAAATACGTGACACCAGCACCTTGAACTTGCTCGAAAAGAGTGTACTGTACTTATTACCGTTAACTGATAACTTCGATGTAATCTTCAATATGTACAACAGAAAGTAAGTATGGCAACTGACGTAGATTAGACAGATATATTCTATCTAACTCTCCCTGTCGCTCTATTTACAGTAACTCGCTCTGTGATCCCGAACTGGGTAATGAGTTAGCCGATCGTTTGCTCAGCCCCGAAACGGAGAAGAAACGCGATTTGCTTTTGCAGTTTTTAGATAGCGAACGCTTCGATCTGGTGTTAACCTTTACTGCTGGCAGTTCAGATTTAACGTAAGCCTTTTCAGTTTAAACTAGGTTCGTACAAAATGATAACTACCCTCTGTCTCCATACAATAGTTACCCCAAAGGTGAACCAATCATCGAGAAGCTCGCACATTCCATTAAAGACAGCGAGTTCAGCACACTGCCGCATCAGTGCTCGCTCACCAGCACACGTTCCCTGCATCAGGCCACAACGGACCGACTTACAAATCTTCTCTACAAAATGTACAACATACCTCTCTTCAGTTTGGGGCTCTCTTGCTGTCGTATGCCAGTCCAATCGGAGATCGCCGGCATTTGGCGCAAAAATATCGACAGAATTAAGAACTTCCTACGCCTCATCGAAACCGGCGTAGAAGGTCTGGTGCACAACGACAAAGGTGAGCCACTACGCAACGCTTTCGTGCGTCTCATCGATCATCACCACGTCTACAATGTTACACGCAATGCGGCACGTTTCCAAATCATTCTGCCGCCTGGCGAATACGCTTTAGAAATTAGCGCTCCTCTTTATGAGTCCGAAGTGAAACGTGTGCTAATCACACCGCAACAGGTCAACAACATGGGCGTGGTGAAGTTGAACGCCTTTACGCTGCTCACCGGTGTGAGCGAAGTGCATCGCTTGGGCGGCGACAATGCGGGTAGCGCAACTGCACTTAACACGCAGACAGCGACCATCTCCGGCTTCGTTCTAGACACCATCAATCATCCCGTGAAGCATGCAAAGGTTTCGATCGTGGCACCACACACGCGCAACTATCTGCGCAATTTCACCGACAGCTTGGGCGCCTACAGCATAAGCGGTGTGCCGCTAGGCGAGATAACTCTGAAAGTGGAGGCGCCGCGTCATGTGAGCACTGAACGCGCGGTGCATGTAGAAGGTGGAGCAGTGCGCGGTGTCATTTTCCGTCTGAATGTCGACGAACATGTGTGGGGCATGCCACGTTGGCTGTTCATCTTGTTCGCCAGCATCATTATTATTGTTACCATGATACTCTGCTTCTTGTGCGTGCAATTCTTGTTGGCCCGTCGTCATCGCGCCGACAAACGCTACTACAGCTTCTCGCTACTCCCGCAGAAGGGAAAAGAACTGTTCGAGGATGATGGTGATGATGGCGAAACGGAGCTGTTCCGCTCACCCATCAAAAGTGAGTCTCTAACAAAAAAAAAAAAATCATACACTATATTTAAAGAATCTTCGTAATGTTTGATTCTAAATGTTTTTCTTTCGTTTCCACAGAAAGCATGTCCATAAAACCTTACTATGACGTCGAGGGACTCGAAATGGCGCACAGCGATGACGATGACGACGACGACGATTTTCGAAATGATTTCAACGAGGATAGCGGTGAAGACGTTGTCATGTTGGATAAACGAAAATAAACTGTGATTAATAAAGAAAGAAAATAACGAAAACAACCAAAACATGCTGATAGTAATTAGTGCAAGCAGAAAAGACAACAATCCACATTTGCAACTTAATTTAAGACAAAGTACGTACTAACTCTGATTTACATGCTAAATTATAACTTAGATTTGCAAATATTTGAAATATTTCCGCACAGAAAATTTAATAAATAAAATGTACGAAAAGTAATCATTTTACCAAAATACAATAATAGTAAAAACAATTAATTTCGATAATTCTTCAAATTAGACAAGTGTTTTCTAATATTTTATAACTAATTTACTTTTAAATGCCAATATTTCTAATGAAATTATTCTAAAATATTATTTTAATACTGTAGTATGTAAAATTGTGCAAAAATATACAACAAACACATACATATGTAAAAGAAAAATAAGTAAATATCAGTAATTCTAACTGCCAACCTCTGCAACCGAATCTCAACGAAAAGTTAACATTGAAATTTTTATAAAAAAAAATCAGCTTTGTCAATGTATCCTTAAGTCAGCTGTTGCAAAAAACTTTAAACCTGCTAGTGCTTGCATATTTGAAAAATTGTAGCTGCATTCAATGTATAAAAAAAAAAACATTTACCATAAAAGACTGACGGTAAATTAGAGCATCCATTTTAATATATAAATAAATTAAGCAAATAACAATTAATTAAATTTTGTGCATACACGCTAAAATTTTTTCAAAATTAGTTACTCATTTGCCAAATTTGCTTTGAAGTCTTTAAAATAAATTGAATTTAAAATGTAATATACTGTGAATGCTAACGACTTTTACACGCGCAAAAGTTTTATTAGTAATAATGAAGTTATTGACAAAATAAGGAGAACTTGTGGAATCCGTCTTTGTTTTTTTTTTTGTTTCTGTAAAGTTTAATTTTTTTTTTGTTTGGCAGCTAAAAATAAAAAAATGGTATATACATATGTATGTATATATACCTAAAAAATTTATAAAAGTAAAAAAAAAAAATTATTTATGCCCGGTTTCACAGTCCATACTTAAGTTGTGCCCAAATAAAATCTTAGCTAAGCATTGTTGCAGACTGAGTAGCCATTTGCGTTTCACAGTCAATGCTGAATTTCTAAAAAAAAATATTATGATATATGGCAACGTTATGGGCAACATATCGTTTACAAATGTCATCCATAAAAATATGTTTGAAATATTTAAATTATAACAGACAATACATAAATTTGTGAGGAAAGTTATCGAAAATGGATGAAAACAACATAATAACCCCGAATTTAACCGCTAGCGAGTCGGAGCACCTATTGGAACTGGTGGAAATCCCAATCCGATTCCATATTTTTTCACAAAAAATAATTTCTTATTATTCTTCTTTTGACAAATAACTGAAAATTCAAGACAAAAATCAGCTGTTACTTAAGCACTGCTTAAGTCTCCTATTTTCAGTACTTAAGCATAACTTAAGTATGAACTGTAAAACACTATTTTCCTGTTTTATCTTAAGCACAACTTAAGTATGGACTGTGAAACCGGGCATTAATATTTTTTCCTGGGAAGTTACATTTGATTTTTATAGATATTTGCTTTTTTTTTTATAAATTCAGCTTCTTGAAATTAAAATTAGATAAAAATATATATACATACTTATTTCATATTTTAAAATCAACTTCAACTTTTTCACATACGAAATTCATTAAAAATATTATTTTTTAACAAAAAATTACGTTGAATGTATTTTTTTTTATAACTTTGGCAGCTTGAAAATATTTAAGAAATTTCAATTGTTAAAATATATTATAAAATTATCTAAATCTATAATTTTTGGGTATTTTAAAATTAATTTCATCTTTTGTTAAAAAAAAAATGCATTAAAAATTTTAACTAATTAAAAATAAGCTAAATTTCCATTTGCAGTTACGGTGTAACTTTATAATTTTTTTAGTAATCATTCTAATCATATTTCCAGTGAAGAAAACATTCCACAAAAGTTGTATATTTTTTCATGAAATTTTCTTTTACCATGCATAAATTTTTTTTTAAAGAGTAGTTTAGTAGTTTTTATGGTACTCATGAAAAATTAAAAAATATATATTTATAGAATATATGTATACACAATTAATATAATTTATAATATGTATGTCTCCATGAATAGAGCGTGTTGAACACCAAAACTGTGCAATACATTAAGAAAGAAAAGGCAAATTTAATAACAAAAGCGAAAATATAGATCCATATGAATAATTTATAAATATATATGTGACCTGGTCTACGAAAAGGGGGCTTAGGTGTCAAAAAAAAGGAGAACAATTAATGAGATAACGAGAAACTGACGATTATTTTTAACAGCTTTTCCCAGAAAACTAGTTTTTGCACGTTAGCCCCCTTTTCGTAGACCAGGTCATGTAATCATACACACACACACGTACGCCTGTCAAGCCGTGAAAACAGCAGACAGTTATGAAGCCAGATGCGCTTTAGAGTTTAAAAACTTTAAAATTAAGTATGTATGCACATACGAGTATGTATGTGTGCTCATGACAGTGCGCACACGTGGGAAATTTTATCACACTCAATATGCTGCGGCTTGTAATTTAATTATTATTTTTTATTTAAAATATTTTAATAAAATTTACGCATATGTATTTATAAATGGATAAATAACTGAAATTAATTTCTCAAAAGATTAAACAAGTGAAAGGAAAGTGTTAAAAGAGATATATTGGGTAGTCGAAAAAGTCTTTTCGTATTATGTCAGATAGCTGTCGTTGCAGTCGTATATCTCCTGTGCTACTAATCACATTGTGAGATAAAATTTTAAGCTTCATTTAACCAAAAAAAATTTTATAAAATTCTTTCGCTCGCTTCCGTTCTGAAAATTTCGATTTACACTGATGAAAGTTTTACACTAATGGATTAATGTCTCTAGTGGAAAAATGGCAAAAAGTGGTTTACCAAAATGGTACATATTTGCTTATTTATTTATTAGTATAAATATAAAAAAAATAAGTTGAAGTATGATTAGAAATACGAAAAGACTTTTTCGACTACGCAATATTAAAGGTTTTAAATGACCACTCCTAAGCGCCATGTCTACCATACTCATTTGCCCCTGGTCAGCAATAAAACTGCGTTCAAAAAGTTGGAAGTTTTACAATTTTTTTAATGAAATTTAGACTTTTGTATGAGTGTGTGTGCACCTTTATTTAAACATACTCGCTGAGATAACAGCGTAAATGTGGTTTCTTAAATCTCCGAGGACGATTTGCGCTTGTGTGTGTATGTATGTGGGTTGGGTATACATATGTATGTGCTGCTTAGGAGATTAGCGACTAAATGACAAATGATGCGAAGTAAAGCAACTAATTGAGAAGAAAAACAAAATATTTGAAATTATTTTTAGAAAGTGTATATACATACAAGTTACAAAACAATAAGTAAGGCTACAAAGTATTGCAAAGTGAGGTAAACTCCTGAAACACTCTCCTTGGAGCGTTATTAAAATAAATATATGTACATATATACTTACATATGTATACTCACTCATAGTCAATCTTAGTTTTTAATCTTACATTTCCTGGTATGAAAGACACTAACACCTTATACTAACATGTATGTACTTATACGTATGTATGTATGTTTATCTCCACAAAAGCATCCTAGCTGTTCCATTCGTCGGACATTAGATTTGCGTTCAAAGGTTATCGGCGCTCTCGTGCTCGCGCGTTATCTTCTGCGCTTCACTTGCTAGATAACTGTCTTTCGAGTAGCAGCTTCGCTTTGACAGATTCTACGACACGCGGTGCTTACAAGTCTCGCCATTCGCGCACTGTTTGTCACACTAATCGGCAGTTTCGAGATTATTCCAGCCAGCAACACTCAATTTTGTTGTCTTGCCATTTTGCTCACTATCGTCAATAATAATATTGTTTGTGTACAAAAAGCCAAAAAATCTAAAATAAATAAAAGCGCAAAAAAAAGAAGAACGCTTCGTATCGCCAGAAATAAGCGCGTTCACTTAAGTTCTTGCCCCCAAGTGCCGCTAATCTATTTATTGTAAACAGAATTGAGTGCGTTTGGCTTGTTATCGGTGGTATTTTTCCCTTTCCAAGTATAAAAAAAGTGGCAGAAACTAAAAAATAAAAGTTCACAGCGAATTTCGAACTTTTTCTCGAGTGCGCGCCGTCTTTGGACAGCAGTTTGGGTCGCGCAAAAGCGAAAGTGAAACGTAGTACCGTGTCGTGTGCCCTCAACTCCTTGAGTCTTTTCGCATAACTAGACTTCGTAAGTGAAACCGCGCAGCGCCATGTTGAAACGTTGTGCCACCCTCGTCACGTGCCAATTGATGCATCCACGCTGTCGTTACAGCAGCGGCGCCAGCAACGTCGAGGGCGATGCGAAAGCGCGTCTGGGCATTATTGGTGTGCCCTTCTCGAAGGGTCAGGGTAAGGGCGGTGTGGAAAAAGCGCCTGCGCTTCTGCGCGAACATGGGTTAGTGCCGCTACTCGAACAGGTGTCCTGCGGTAAGCAGTTGTACATAAAAATGTGTGTTTGTGATCGGGTGTGATTATTTTCCAATTGGTTCATCATGACAGGCCAACTAGAGGTACGCGACTATGGCGATCTGCAATTCGGTGTGGACCCCATACCAACGGAGGCGCCGGAATATAGTAAAATTAAAAATTATGGCGAATTTATGGGCTGCAACAAGGCGCTGATCCGCAAAGTCCAGCAGCTGTTACAGGAGAACGATCAGTTCCTGACGATCGGTGGCGATCATGCAATTGGTTTTGGTAAGCAAACTGCAAAAAATGCAAACTTATGAATCCCAGTTTTTAGGTTTCAAATGCAGAATTCCGTTATATAAAAATAATAAAAATCAAAGTTTATGGCTAATTAAAATTAAAAAATTATATTTACAAATTATTAAAAAAAAATACTAATTACAATATACTCGCATATATTAAAAAAAATAAAGTAGAAGAATTTTAAAAAATAAAAATATTAAAAAAAAGTATTTTTTAAAATAAACTTACATTTAAATATATTTTTATTAATAGATAGTCACTACAAAGCTGAGGAATCAAACTGCAAAACATTAGCTGCAATTGAATTAAGTATAAGCAAACAGCATCAGCAACAAATAATTTCTGTGTAACACAAAAAATTTCAATTCATTCTCACTTTTCACTGAAATAATTAATTTCGACAAAAATAATTTCTATTTTGCACCAAAATTTTCAATTCATCCTCACTTTTCATTAAAATAATTTATTTCTCCATTTTCCGTCGATATTTAATGTATTTCATGCATTCAACTGCAAATCGTTAAAAATCGCATGCGATTTTTTTGCTCGTCAATAATGACAAAGATTTTTTGTCGTAAAAACACTTTAAATCGCTTATTACGAGATTGACATAAGTAGGAGCAAGCGTTGGCAAAATTTTTCCAAAAATCGCATGCGATTTTCCATGTCGCATGCGAGAAATCAAATTTCGTCGCTAAAATGTGACATGCCGCATTCCACCAGGCACCCAGAAATCACAGCAAGCGAACGCGCACATTTGTACGCGAAAAGTGTTGCATACTTTAAGGCGTAATTGTGCAGTACAGTCGAGGCGACTTATATGATGCCAGTAAACGTTAATTATTGTACTGGACATTTAATTGCAATTTAAACGCTTAAAATGTACTTTTTTCTTCGTTTTTCGTTGCATATTTATTATTTTATGCTGTTTGTATTAAATTTCGCTCTGCTATAAATATTATTTAGGCTCCGTTGCCGGACATTTACAACATACGCCCAATCTTTCGCTGGTGTGGGTGGACGCTCACGCCGACATCAACCTGCACAATACCTCGGAGTCTGGCAATATACACGGAATGCCCGTCTCCTTTCTGCTCAAGGAATTACGCGTCTTCTGGCAGCATGCGAAGCTCGAACAAACGGCACCGGTTTGGTAAGTCAAAATAAACCTAAATTTTGTGCAACTAAAAATACTTACTTGATATGACATATTAAGACGCATTTGTTTATTGCGCGCTCAGCTAACTAAGCTATAATTCTTTATCAGCTGCAGCGATAAGAGCTGTGTTAAAGAAAGTTTAAAGGTAAAGAAAACTATTTTTATTTTTTATTTTCACTGTTTTTATTCGCTTGACTATTATTTTCTGAAAATAAAAATACTATAGGTTTAAAAATATAGTATGAATGGCTGCTGAAAATAGGGAAGAAGAGGAACATGTGAATGTTGTAATTTTAATGCAAAAAAAAACAAAATGCTTCCTAGTGACTCTCTGCACTAAAGCTACGATTGGCGTGCAATTTTTGGTGCTTTACACACACATCCAAGTTGTGGTTGCAGAAGAATAATATATTCTTTGAACAATATTGTAGAATAAACGGAAGTAACATGTCTCTGATCGATCGATTGTAGGTCGCTCTGTTAAGAGGAGCCGCTCGTCTCTCCGGTAATATATTTTTGAAACATTCAAATATTGTGTTCGGCGTTTTTTTCGTCTAATATTCTTAGCTTACAAATTACGGAAAGAAATTTATGAGACATTTTCAATTTATTAGTAGCTTTTAAGCGATTTTTACCATATATCTAGTATTTCATAAAAACATTTACTATAATATAAATATATCACAAATTTTTGGAATTTCATACTTTGTACGTCGCACGTTACATTCGCAGTCTTATCAGAAATGTACACAAATACATAAATATTAACACTTAACGCTATTTGTACTTGTTTAGTTATACATATTATTTAATTGGAAGCTATTTGATTTCATAATCTCTTTTTTCTAAGTAAATGTTGCTACAGCTCAAGAATACTTTGTATATAAATTGAAAAGTTAAATGAACATAATAAATATTTTCATTAAAACATACAAAAAAAAACATAATAAATATTATTATTAAAAAATGAGATAAAATAAAAAATTTTATAAAAATATAATAATAAACATATATGTACATACATACATATGTATATGTACATATATATGAATAATAAATTTTTTTATGCAAAAATAACAATAACAAAATTAAATTATTATTTAAATAAAAAATAATTAAATTAAATAACATAAAGTATAATGTGATCAAATGCTAAAAACTTTGGTTACGAAAAATAGTGCAAATTAAATTAATTGTTATCATTTGTATGTAAAAATGTTTAAAATAGTACTATGAAAAAAATCTCAACAAATAATAAAGCAAATATTTAAAAAATGTAAAATTTGTTTATTTACTGAAAATACCTATAAGTGAGGTTTTATGAATTAAAATTGCTAAAATATATGTATATAAAAGGACATAAACATAATAATAACAATTCATAATATATGTACGTAATTAAAAAAAACGACATAGTTAAAAAAAAATATTAAAAACAAAAAAAATTTAATAATAAAATATACATAATATAATTATTAATTGTATAAAATTTTTTTTTTTTTTAGAAATTTAAAAAAAGTTATTAATAATTGTATTAAAAAAATTAACTTATTTACAAAATTTACAAATAAAAAGATTTTTTTAATACAATTATTAATAGTTTTTTTTTAACTTTTTTACAAAAAAAATAATTTTTTTTATACAGTTATTAATATTTGCCATAAAATAAATAAAATATTAGTTAAACAATATTTTCCATAAAATATATAGTACAACCATTAATAATAGCAAAATTCTTACTAATAAGAGCGCATTTAAATAAAAAAAAATATATATGTATAACGAAATATGCAAAAAATATTAATTTCTTTAAATTAAATATAAATCGTCTTTTAGACGACATAAATACATAATAAATAATTAAACAAATATATACATACATATTTGCTATAATTTCTGCGAAATATATAACAAAAACTGAACTAACCTAAAAAAAAAAAAGTTCATCGGCCAAACGTGCCGAGACGAATTAAGTACAATTCACGCATAAAATAAGTCACACTATAAATATAATAATTAATTATAATGTATAGTACATGTCAATTAAAGAAGTCTAACGAATCGAAATAATACAATTATCTTGTGCTTAAAAATACATAGTTAGCTAAGAGCATAACTTAAAAGCTTTAAACTGTTTGCGAAAAAAAATACTTCTAATCTCATTTGGGTGCTGCCAAAATAAAAAAAAAAATCGTTTGCTAAAACTAATAACGAAGAAATATAATTTTTTTGTAAAGACGAAAAATGCGACGGTATCGCGCCAATGACGTTGTCGGTGTGGTAACATCAGAAATTTGAAAATGTTATAAATTTTAGCGGAGCACTGGCAAAGTTTCGAAATTTTTCAAATATACAATATACAGTTTTTAATCGTTGTTTTTTGTGTAATATAGCAAAAACAACAACTTTTGTTCTGAAGTGTTATTTAGTTTTGTTCGAATTTTATCGCTTTTTAAGCGCATTCTAACCTGGCATCCGTCTCAAGCTTTTAAGCCATTAATTACAATAATAAGTATAATGATGTAGCATATTGAACTTAAAATTACAAGAAGTTAGATAAAATTTACAAAGAGAAAAATGGTTACAATGGTTATTCGTGTATCTAGAAATGAAATATATGCAGATACAAAATTAATGGAAATGTTTACATTAATGCAGAGCTGAAATACGAGCGCTTATTTATAGATTGTTGAATTATTAATATTGCCGATAACTGGAAAAAGGATTATGCGTACATTTTTTCAATCTTTTAAATTACTTCATTTTTAAAATCTTCCTACATTATTAATTTTTTATTTTTTGCTAATATCGGCTCTACATTGAACGTTACGGCTCTCTGGTTGTTAGGTTGGCGATAAGTGATAGATGAATGGTTATGCTTGTCTTATTTTTGCTATTGTCTTAATGCTTTGCAATGTTTTCATACCTTCATTGACAGAAAAAATTATAAACAAGTCTTACACAATCGCTTACAAAAATTATACACTAAATTTTTAAATAAAAATTTCGTTTACTAAAATATAATAATACAATGATAATTAATAATAATAATTAAATACTTTGTACGTGAGCGGTTGGCGTTCAAGAAGTTCAAATAATCTGGGATACATATTTTTTATTTTTATTTTTTTTTACTGTGAAAATTAGCACACAAACACCTGTAAATAAACAAATCAGAATTAAATTAAAAATATTACAATACAATGTTTTGCAAAAATGTACTTCTAAGTAATAAATCAGTTGAATAGAAGAATACAAATACAAACCGAGCGTTTTTTTGACTCATTTAACGGTTGACTGATTTTGAGAAAAACGAAAAAGTTTGGTAATTTGGCATTTCGGTAAACAAAACAGTGTTGATAACATTATTTTAAATTTTTTTTTGTTTATGTTTTTCTGCTTTTGGGTTACTATTTGGTACGGCGCACATCCAAAAATGAACCAATAATGGGTGTTGTTGTTGTAAGATATACGCAACGAAATTCATAGGGAGAGAAAATCAAACTATAAATAAAGAGCTGTATAATTGATACAAGTCATAAGCCAATTAAAGAAATGTGATATACTAATTTTTCAAAATATGAAAAATTATAATAACTTATAAAGTTTACTTACCGAAAAATATACACAATACAGTTATACAATATACGGTTACATTTACAAAACTAGACTCAACAAATGCGTGAAAACGTAGGAAAATGCCGCAGTAATTTTTTTCTTTGCGCTATAACTAAACGCCGAGTCCCTTTCGTGAATTTAGCGAAGTAGTGACAGCTGAAAAACCGAAAATTTTTTGGCCTAAAATTTACACGATACAAACAAAGATACAAGAACTTGCTGTCGGCATTAGACGCGACACAAATAAGTACAAGAACAAATAAGTGAAAAAAATATATTAGCGATGGGGTGTTGTAGTCGATAACTGGTGTATACAATATACGAACAAAATATTGTCAACACGAATAAAGTTGATAGAAAAAATACAATAATTTTTCGCAACATTATATATACACGCACTCATTTTAGCATGTTAAATAAAATAAATATTATATATTAAGAAACAAAATCTACGTTTTGAAAAAACCGCTTTAAAAATCGTTTAACCCATTAGTGCCTTGTGAAAAATTAGGTAACCAAAAATACAACATAACTTTCAAAGAACCATTAATAAATTTGGATCATCATAATAAAAAAAATATAAATTAAACGCATTACTCGTTTTCTTATATAACCTGGTAGAGCGGGTCCACAAATATTGTTTTTTTCCTAATTGCGTGTACATACAAATGTATATGGACCAAAATGGTACATATTGTTTATTTATTTATTATTAGAAATATAAAAAAATAAGTTAAAATTTTATTAGAAATACGAAAAAACTTTTTCGACTACCCAAAATTTTGGAAATTTTTGATTTTGAATTTCAAAATGGGCTTTAATAAACTTATATTCGTATCTCATTGAAAAAATATTGTTCAAAAAAAGTATTTGATTAATATTAATATTCATAATGGATCATAAAAAATTAATGAAAAATTACTTTGTTATAATTTTAAAAGTAAAATATAGATAAATCATCTAAAAACAAGCTTTATCTATCTAACGTGGTTTAACGTTGCAATTTATTTAAAATGCCAGTAATGGGTTAATTTGCTCATTCTAGGAAAATAAAAAGTTATTCGAAATAAGTATGGAAAATTAGATTCGAAAACAAAATTTTTTCAAGTAAAATTCAAGTCTCGAAATTTTTTTACGATCTTGACAGTGAACCCGAAATAAATTGCTACCGAGGATTTTATATAAAAACAAAATACCGACTGTTTTTGCAGAGACTCACACTGGGGGTATTACTTAAAAAAGAACCAATGAGCTGAAAACCACAAAGCGAAGCAACCTAAAAGTAAAAAATCACTAGCGAATTCATTTTAGGTACGCTGCTGACAACTTTAACAATGCTATCAAAGGAAAAGTTAGAGTAAACTAAAATCCAAATTCTTACACAAAACAACTGAAGTCAAGAAAATGTGATTCACATATCTAAAACCAAAAAAATAGTTTAGAAAACTTAATTAAAACGAAATGAAAAATTAGAATTTGAAACAAACGAGACAAGAACAGAGTGGAAATTATAAGAATTTTAAAGAGATGAAAACTTAACAATAAAAATATAAATCGTTACGAGATTGTGAAATCAACCATGAATACAAACAAATTCACAGAGTAAAAGAAGAAAACGAAATTAATCCAAACCACACGATTTCAAAAAATCGCAGCCGAACAAAACAAAATTGCTGGGCGCCTACAACAACACAACGACTGCATACAAACTTAGATGAGAACAACACAAAAGTAAACAGAAATGTTACACAAAACCCAATTTAATGGCAAAAAATGCGCAGAAACCGAAATCATGGCAGCCAGAAAGGTGTAGTTGTAGAAAAAATAAAATACATTAAAAATAATACAAATAAATGGAAGAAAAAAATTAAAACAGCGCTGAATCGAAACAAATGCAACCACAATTGTGTAGTGTTTTGAAAAAATTAATAAAAAATATAAGAGTAAAAAAATATTGAAAACGGAGCTACGTCGAAACTAATACCGGAGTGAAAATACATTGGAAATATCACTTGTAATATTTGTTGTTAAAATAAATGAAGAAAAACTCATAATCGTATTTTGAAACACATTTATATGTAATATTACTTTCATTTTGGGTTTTTGGTTAATTCTTTTTTGGTTTTGTTTATAATTTAACCGCTAGAATAATAATAATAATTATTATTATAAATACAATCATAATATTTCTTTAATATATGTAATAATAAATTGCATTAAATATCATTTTGGTTAAATGTGTATATAGAAATGAATAAATTAAACTTTATAAACTTATATAATGTCTTTTTTTAATATCAATTAAGTTTTGTCAAGTTCGTTTAGCTTCTTGCTATTTTTCCACTTTTCATCATATTTTTCCTCAAATACCAAATACCTAATGTTCAAATAACACAAAATTTTTCTTAGAAAAAATATTTGAAATGTTAAAACATTTTTGTTGAGTATTTTGTTATTTCCTTTTTTCTTTTTGTAAAAGCAGAATTCTTACTGTAAATATTGCAAGTATCTCTTCTGCCGTTATATCAACTATAATTTAGTACTAAAACTTTGCTTTGGAATGCTTGAGAAAACAAAAGAAACTTGTAAAATTCGTTTCGCTTTTTGTTTAAGGAAAATTTTCGTTATTTTGCTATTTATTACGCTCTTGACTTAAATATTTCTTAAGGGATTAAGTTTTTCCAGACTTTGTTTTTGCATTTTGACTAGCATGGGAATGGTTTTTATCTTTCAGTATTAGCATATATATTATATTATTTATGTTTTATAAATTCTACACAAAAAAATGGTGTGAATTCATGAAAGAATTCGACATGCGAGATCATTTAGCCTTTACAGCTGTTTGACTAGATAGAAAATTCACAGAATTTTTCAAAAATAATTAAAAATTATAAAAACAGTTTTCTATATACCTACATATGTACATATATAGTATGTATGAATGAATGCGCTACAAAAACAAAAGGTGATCAAACAATTCGTAGAAGACCTAGCGCGCTTTTAGAAGAAATATATTGCATATATCCTGCTAGCTCTCGGGAGGTGGAGAGAAGGCGAGAAGTAGAAGGAAGCCAGTGAGTTTGTGTCAACTTGGTATGTTGAGAAAGCGCTGCCACAAATTAACACAGATTCAACAATGTGTTCGACAATGCAGATTTAGATCGAAAAACAAACGAAAATGGTAACAAAAAAAAAACGGAAAATCAAACCAAATGAAATGAAATATGTATGTCAAACGAAAACGAAAATAGTAGATACAACAAAAATTAACCAACCAACGAAATATTGCTAAACAACCAACGTAAAACAAAGAGAGAAAAAGAAAGAGAATTTACAAATTGGTAGAAGTAAATAAAGCGGGATATATATATATATTTTTTTTTTTTGCTGTGGGGGTGGTAAAAGTGATAGATGCTAATAACGCAACATGAGAGCGCGTGGCACACATAAGCGAGTAACGATATGTGCAAAAGTATTTTTGTTTTATCATATTTAACATTTTTCCAGTAAAATTTTATTTAAAAACATATTTAAAAAAAAAATATTATTTAAAAAAAATATTATTTTGGTAAAAGCACTCGTTGAAATGCTTATTCGAACGTTTTCAAATAAGATTTTACTAGAAAAAATTATTACGAAATAAATTTGTGATACTCAATGCTCTGAATATACATATGTATGTTTCAAAACTTTTTTTTAATAAAAAAAAAATACACATCTTTCATTCGCACACGCGCGTAAATGTGTGCGTAACGCAAATGAAAAGAGTTAATGGAGAATGTAAATCATAAAGGAAACGAAGTGGAAATCATGAGATCATGGACACAAACTAATGATGATAATGACAATAATAAAATAAAAAACAAATTAAATTCAAAAATCAAAATTGATATTTTATTTAAGGTTAAAAACACGGTTTGTTGTTGTCAAAGTTTTTATCGCTTCAAATATATGTGCGCGCATCAACCACAAGTATTAGCGCTTTTAACTTTTTGTCTCAATACAATTTTGGGAAATACAAATTGAATTAAACTTTAAATGTAATTAAAATAAAAACACAAACTTATAATTAAAATTAAAAATAATGATAAAAGTTAAAATTTCTATTTAGCAATAACTGCTGTGTTAAAAATCATATATTTAGGGAAATCCGGTAAAATGTTTTTCTTAATATTTTTCGTCACAACTTTCGGACAAAAAGTTTACAAAGTAACACACAAACTCCTTTCGAAATTTGTGCGTGAAAATGAAGTTCTCGTTGAAGTCAGGCGGGCATTGGGTGGGACAAAGAGAGAGAGCGTCGTGTGTCAAATTTTTGCTGTATTGTACAAAACAGTTTATAGGACATTGTAAATTCGAAGTGACAATTTTTCTTTCCAATGGCTACTTTTGACGCTATGCTTGCTATGCGCTCTTCTCAAGTGAAAGCCAAACATTCTCGCTTACCGAGAAATAAAGGAAAACATTTTGTTTATGGTGTAAAAACGTGTTGTTTTGTCACTTATTGGTATTTTGAAGCGCTAGAGGCTACAAATTTCTGGAGTATCAAGTTTCAAACAACGTTTTATACATATGTTTTTGTCTGTGTGCTTGCCGCGACTTGAGAGATTAGTTACATTAACAAGAAGATTTTCAAATGTCAATATGTTATGTAATACAATTGAATCAAATAATAATAGTAATAGTAATTATAATATAAATTGAAATATAACATATAATAAAAAGTACACAATGGAAAATATAGTAATTGGTGGCAAAAAAATGTTTGCTTGCTCACGCTTGCTGACTGCGTGGGCCTAAAACCTGCAGTTGCAAGGCGGCAAAATCTGTCAGCGCTCATATAATTTTTATTTGTGCAAAAATTGCATAAGCTCAGCATTATGCCACCTTTGCTTTTTAAATTGCAATTTTTAAATATTTTTTTCGTTTTTTTTTGTTTAATAAAATACTAGCGCTTTGCAATTGTTTCTGAGATTTTGTCGCTAGACAATTTTATTTTCATTTCCTGTGTACAAATAGTTGGTTTAAAACATATACGTAAACAAAAAAAATATTATTTAAAATTATAAAGGTTAATAAAGTAATATTAAATTGAAATTAAAAGTATGAACGCAAATCAATTACAAACTTAACGCAAGGAATGCGATGAAACGAGCTCAAAATAAGATAAATATATGTACGTAAAAATATTACAAAAAAATAAGTCAATTAAAACTATGGTTTACAAACTGCTAGTTACTACTATTTGTTGTTTGTTAAGTTAAAAAATAATAATATTAGAAATCATACAAAACAAACTGAAAACCCATGAAAATAGTAATTATTATTTTCATTACTCTGTCCCATACTTGTGTTCGTTTCTGATTTTGTTTATCTTTTCTTCATTTAGTTAAGGTACGAATATTGTTTTTAGTAATTACTACAAAACATAAAACATTCATATAAATTGTGTCATAACGTGAAAATTAAAATTAAAAACTAATAATTACTTAAAAGAAAATTAAAATAATTAATATGCCATGAAACGCACACACATTTCAAAAATGCAAGTTGTCATCAAATCAAATCAAATCAACTAAAAAAAACAGAAAACACTAAATTCTTGCATCTTTCAAGTTCCGGTATCTTATAAGTTTATCAGTTGCTTTTTTGTACGTCAATTTGAGTTGGTTGTTTATTCAATTTTCACTGCCAATCTATTTGTTGTGGTCTGTGCTCGCGCGCGTTTTTTCGTTTTTCGTACATATTTTGTGCCGCTTGTGCTAAACATATTGCTTGCTGACTCCCTGCTACTCTCCTCACTACTTTACTGTCTGTGCTCTTCTCTCATATATTTATGCAGTTTTACTATTTACTTGCTTCAACGCGGCGCTGCAATACTGATATGCACCTTTTATTTAATTTTTTTTACTTATTTTTCGGATTGACTTCTATTAAATTACGGCTTTCTTGGCAATATGCGCTTGTAGAACACTTTGCCGCTTTTGCTCTTGCATGAGCGCACGCGCTCTTATCTCTACTTGTCCATATTTGAATGGCGTATCATTGCAGATGCTGCATTTCTCTATTGGGAATTTGCGTTTGTTTCGTGTGTCAAGAAAATAGAAAGCATAAGTTTGCATCATCAACGATAAATTGGCGCTTATGCACTTTTGTGCAATTTTTTTCGCTTACATTTTCAACTACATACATATGTACATGTTGATGTTTTTGTTGTTTCTCTTTCTCTAATGTTTAATAAAAATTATTATGCTTAAAGTAGTTACTATATTACGAAGTAAATTTTAATAAAATATAAGCAAAAATTTATACTTTCTTCTGAGATACACATTTTCGCGTAGACACTATTGCACAGAATATCCTTTCGCTCGTTAGCAAAACAAAATTATGTATTTGTAATCGCTTTTTACAGACCGCATTTGCTGCTTTCAAAATAATTTAGCGGTGTTAGTGTGCAATTTGAACTAAACCTTAGCACGTACTATTTTCTATTCGCATAGAGAATTTAAAAAAATAAATAGAAATCACTACAGCATTCTTGTACATTAACAAACATGCGTTCAAAGCTTTTTCCGCTTTATTTAAAGCAGTATTTTTAACGTGGAGGCTACACATGCCTTAGAAAACAAACTGTTGTGGGCATTGCGAACGATTTTGAAGACACTGCCTTCAAACGTGAAAAATATTGGACATCTAATTTTTGTACTTCGAAAAAATTTCGAGCATTTAAGAGACCTTCAAAAACAATGCAGTTACACGATCAAGAACTTGGGTTTTAATTTGATCTTCATCACTTCCTACTTGTCAAAATTGATTGAAATTGAATATAACGAAATATTCATATTACAGCACAATTGCATATCATTTTAAGACCGCGTGCAAGTTCGAAAAGCGCAAGTGTGGTAGTAGAAAAGTATGAGTATATTGCAACTTGAAAGCAATTTCTTGATCGTGAAACGCTCGGGAAAACTGCTTAACATAATTTACTGATTTTTGTATAAATAATTTTATTAAGGGGATATTCTAGTCTAGAAATTTGAAAAAAATAAATATTTTTTTATCATAATTCTGACAACGAATGTTCGAAACCTTTATTAGGGTTCTAGTTTGAAAAAATCATTTTTTTTATCAAATTCTGGCAATGAATGTTTGAAACCTTCATTAGGGTCCACCGAAAGTATAATGTTACAGAAATTTATGGAGGCGAGAAAAGAAAGAGCATTTTTGCAGCCGCAGCGCACGTTTGGAAAACACACTATAATTCGAAAAATGCTTTCTAAATCAACTTTTAGCAGTTGCTAATTGGTTTTTTGCCACACTTATTACTTTCAAACATAATAATTGCATTAAACGCATGTTGAACGCACTATCAGCGCTGACTGTTTTCTAGTACTTATTGTCGCAGTAGCGCATTCTGTAGTTTTGGATGATGTGAGTTGTGTATGTGTATGGGTTAGTTACTATAGCTGCATTTCTACTCTTGTTTTCTTTTGCTTGTCATGCATAATTGCTATGCGACATTGAAGCATTTTTTGTTATTATAATGCTTGCAATTTAGAACTTCTGCCTAACTGCTTTAGCAATTTAGTTTAGTTTTTCCTTCAATACATTTTTTCCGTTAACATCCTTTTGCATTTTTGTTCTGCATTTTTGACTAGAATTCTTGTTTGTTTCATGCGTTTTGTGTATACTTGTATTTTTACCATCTGTTTCGCTTCGACTACTACTACTATGCATTATGCTTAAAAGTAATTTTTTAAATTTATAAATTTTAACTTAATTAAATTATTTGTTCTTATGCGTTTTTCGCTTAGCGTTTGCTTTTTCTCATACATTTGCTTGTTCTTTTTACTTTGTTCATACTACACGTTTACTCCTACGAAAAAAATATAATTTATATATATTTATATATAAGCAACTGTGAGACTTCAGTCGTCCCCAGTTGTTTAGCATCAAAAAATGTACTAATATATAACTATTTAATAAATAGTGATTACTTTTTCTCTGGGTTTCTTTTTGTTTTGTAACTTCACTTACTACTGCCTGCATTTGCGCATGCTTAGCTAACCTCAAAATTACAAATTGAAAAAAAAAAAAAACTAAAATAAAAGCAAAAATCAATGAGTGTATTCACGGTGCGCGTTTTCCCCGTTAGCAAAAGGTGTCGAGCAAACACACACACTGTGAATACCCACATCAAGTTAATTTTTAGCTAATTTGCTAAATTGAAATTTAAAAATTGTGAACTTTAAAACTAAAACCACTTAACAGCTGCAAAAATATAATTATATAAATATATATGTAGACATACACGTACACATATTGTATGAATGTATGTAAGTTTAAATTTGTATAGTTAATGGTGTTTTGTGTAATAAAATATTAATATTAATGCAAAAATAAATTATGTTATATACATATGTATATAAGCTGTATAAACACTATTTTTCAACATTATTGAGAAACAGTGCTTAGTTTGGTTTGAGTTAAAACTGAATTTGAAAGCAAAATTATTGGAAATAAATATACATATGTATACATACATATGTTTGTAAATATAAATTAATATAAGTTGTGTAAATATGCAATAAATATGTATATAAATATATTTTGCTTAATTACTTACGTACGTTCACTATTTATATATCTATGTATATGTATGCGTGTGTATGTATTGTATATGGACTGAATAAATATATAAATTATGTGTACAAAATAGTAGGGAGAACACGCGCGTCAATTTTACATGATCACACATTTTTTCTTTTTGACAAAATTATAATTTACGAGCGTGGGTACAAAAAAAAACAACAACAAACATAAGAGTAGTAGCCGTGTTGAGAAATCGAACTTATCGAAAAAATTATATTAATAAATAACTTTAAACACCTTCAAATATGTTGGTTAAACGCTTGAAAAGTAATTCAAATATTGTTCGAAAATAGTATTTTTGACATTTCGAACTCATGTGGGTTGTAGCAAGTAGCAGTTGAAGCGCATTTACGCAAAACTCAAAGTAAAGTAAATTGAAACAAAGAAATCAACACAAGATGTCAATGTACTGCACTACAAACGAACAAAATCAAAGGGGCATTATTCGTGGAAGCACAAACAACACAAAATCGTAATTGTAACAAATGTCTATTAAATATATTTCAACAAATCAAAACTGCTCCTCAAACAAATACCTGCAACCATTGATTGTAAACAAACCAAATTACGTTTAAAAATAAACAAATTGATTTTTTTAAACATTATACGAATGTTGATGCATGTGTATATGTGTCAATAATATATATGTGTGTGTATATATGTACGCAGCCTAAAGCTTAAAACATTTCACACTGAATTATGTATGTATAGTTTATTTGTATTTCGGGTGTTTTGTGCTTCACATTGTAATTTTGTCTCAAACAAATTATTGAACATTCATGTTATGCGCTTTGTGCGTAGGTGGTGACGAAAAAGAAGAAAAACGCTCTAACCGTATTAAGGATGCGCCGCTTTCTGCTGTTGAAAATAACTAGTAATACATATTTTTTTGAATTGAGCGCACTAAAACGGTGTTAGGCTATTCCCTTTGACTCTTTAAAAGCTCGTTTTAAACTAATTGTTTAGTTGTTAAAAATATTTTATATAATATTTTTTATTTTGAAAGAATGAAGTTATATCATGTGAATATTGTACTGTTATTTTAAGTTGTTTACTAATTCAGCGCACTATTAGCATGAATTAAAGCGCAAAAGGTGTAAAAGTAGTGCCTAAAAACAACAACACTCTGTTCGTACTTTTCGCCACCAAAATACACAACAAGCTGTGCGTTTTTCCCGTCAATATGCAAAAGGGATCTGCAAGCAACCTTTCAATCAATTAATGTTTAATTAAATTTAAATAAATTTTTTATGTTTAATATGTTATGTAAGTTTTTATATTATTTTAAAATTTATATTAACTTTCGAGTGTGGATAGTTATTTATGATATTGGATATATTATTTAATTAATTTAAATTTAGCCTTCTGGAGGCGCAATGTTTATTTAATAATTATTGTTGCTCATTCGATACTGTCTCGTTATAGTTGTTTAGCTCATTTAAAATTCAAAAGACCTACTTTTTCTATAAATTTGCATTTGCGCACGCAGGCTTTGCCCCTTTATTTTCTAGTTACATACATATGTATATTTTTATGAACTTACACCCAACTTTTGTTTATTTTCTTAGTTATATTTTTTTAATTATTTAAATTTAAACTTTTGCTATTTAATACTGTAGCAGCCTCCTTGACGTTGCTTTTACTATAGTCTCTAAGGTTATTACTCATATATTATTTTATTTACTATTTTTGTTTTGTTTTGCTAGTTCGTTAAATAATTTTTAAAATTTTAGTTTATTTTTTATTTAATTTAAATTACATGTCATCGCTCCTACTTTTCTGGTTTTTCACTCTTGAATGCCACAAAACTCATTAACTTTATCAATTGTTTTAAGAATTTTTTTTTCGTTTCGCTAACCTTATAAATGAAAATCATTTTTATTATGCGCTTTTATACCCAAATAGAGTTGTGTTTAAACATTCAATTAATTGTTGTATTATAGTTATGCTTTACTTTAAAACCTGCGTACGCACTCGTCTTTCTTCAAGCCTTTCTTTCGAGCGCTTGCTGCACATTTGATTGCATTTAAATTTATCATTTGCTTATAACGCATATTTTGAGTTAGAAAACGTATAAAAATTGTCAACTTTTTCAACTTTTAAAATTGCAAATGAAATTTGAAATACTTTTATTGCTGCCGGCAGGCCAAGGTTGTTTTGGAAGATTTTTGTTTGCCTTTATTTCTTAATTATTAGTGTATTTTTAAAAGAACTGTTCACTAATTCTTTTTAGTTACTGCCTAATTGGCGCTCATTGAGCTAAACGGTTTTGTGATATACTTGTGCAGCAGTAGTTTTCATACAACTATAGTTTTCGAAATGTTCGAAACGGTTTTTAATTTGGAAAATCGTGCGTTGATCTCTTTGTTCGATTTCAATTTGTAAACGGGTACTCATTCATTTTTTTTCACACATACGTTTTGGCTTTTGTTTATAGGGATATTAACAAATATTACATCGAGTTAAGAAATTCTAGAGGATGCAGAAATATTGTTTTGAGCCTTAATTTTGCAAAACTTTCGTTTTCATAATTTTTCTTTGCATTTTTTCTAGTTTATTTCAGACTAGAGTAGTGAAAATATAAAATGACTTTTTTGTCTTTAATTTTTGAATGTGTGGCGCAGCTAGCTGATTCGTTTATATTTTTGCTGAGATTTAATAAATATAAGTGTATTCGTGTTCACGCACACATGCAAGTATACAGCCACGAGTTGCAGCTGTTGGTTAATTTAAAAATAGCCCAAACTTTCGAGTAATAATTTTCAGATTTTGCTTGCCAATTTGATTACCAAACAGGCCAATTTTTCTAAATTAAGCCAACACTCGCAGAACATTGATTGAAATTGCCAAAATTTGCAAATATGTATTTCAAATGCAAACATACACATATGTACATACAAATGTACTGTGAAATATATTTTTCCTTCACTGCTTTGGCATTGTGAAATTCAGGTGACTAACAAACAGACACACATGTGCTGTGCTGCCAGCCGTTACACTAGGACTGATTTGAAGTGCCTGCCGTAACCACCCCAATTATTTGAGGCGCGTGGGAAGCTTGCCGCTTGCTTGCGCGCACTACGGGTGGTTGCTAGCGGCATTTGGCGCGCCATTTTAAGCATTTATGTGCGTCCATTTGCTTTTCGCAAAGCCACTGTGGGTGGAAGCTGATAAGGAAAAATATATTCAAATGATTTCTCTTTGCTCTTTTTTGTTTTCATATTTTCACTACGCTACAGATATACTGAATAGTTACATCCCTTTTATAAGTGCCTTGTAACCGCAAAATTTTGCTACAACACAAATTTCTTGTTGTCAATATTTCTCTGCACATATCTACTACTCCGCGCTTGTAATTTTGTGTTAGAATTTACAGTGTAACAAATTAAATTAATTAACCTCACTTTCAAAAGTTAATTAATTAATTTAATTTCCAGCTTCGTATAGCTTCAAGTTGGACTTTCTTTAACATATGCTTAATATAAAAAATATAAATAAAAAATGGAATATACGAGGTTGGCGTGCGTTGCGAATGTTGGGGGGAGGAAGAGCAAACTCATCCTCCCCACAACACGCCTTGCACATCACACACTTTTACCAATTTTAAACAAAGCCAACCCGCGCATTTCCACTAACTTGCCTGCGGTCGGGTTGCAGCTCGGCTCCCCATTCACCGATTTACAGTTTTTGTCCGTCCGCAATATGTTGCTGCTGTTACTACTGTATTTCCGCTACATTGTTATTATTGCTGTTATTGTTGTTTTCATTGTGTATGCGTGTGTTATTGTTACAGTTGATGTTATTGTGTACTACCACTATTGTTGCAGTTAGCTGTTACTACTGTAGATTTTTCGCTGGAAAGATAATTTACTTTGATTTGTTGGTCTTGAAGCTAACTTGTAGCACCCGATTGCCCAGTGTATAACCGTTTAGTGCACGAATTGCCATTGCCGCTTCATCATAATTGGTCATCGACACGAAGCCGTAGCCTTTGCATTGATTTGTGGTTTGATCCTTAACAATTTTAACCGATTGCACTGCGCCGAATGGACCGAATAGCTGCCACAGTGATGCCTCTTCAGTTTCGGGTGCCAAATTGTAAATAAAAATGGGATAAGCACCGCCCGGACCACTAGCTAATGCACTAGCAGCGGCCGCTGTCGCACCCAAACCATTTGGCAGCATAACATCGAGCATATCGCCGGCCATGGGGGAGAAACGTGCCAAGCCTTTGTTGACCGGCGTATGCATAGCGCCGCCGATGCGCCGCACCAACTGTGGATTGAGGAATGCTGGCAATTGTGGTTGCATTATCTTGCTAGTGCTACCCGGTGTATTTGAGAATTTCACCACAATCGGATCGGTACAATCCGGTGGTGTGGTTCCGTTCAGTGCAATAATGGCACGTGTTGCTTCCTCGCGCTTATCGAAACGTATGAAACCGACACCTTTGGTCTGTGAATCATTGCCGGCATTTTGTAGTATGCGTGATGTGATTATAGCTCCGAATGGTGCGAAAATTGCCTCCAACTCTTGCTGTGTCATATTCTTCGGCAGTCCCGACACATATAGATTCGCACCCTTAATGGCGTCCGATGAGGGGCGTGCGAATGACACCTTGATGGTTTTATTCTGTAAACGCAGCCCGTTCAATACGTTAACAGCCTGTTCGGCATCTTGTGCGCGTACATAGTTGACAAAGCCATACCCCAAACTTTGACCCTTATTTGGTCCTTGCGGATTTAGTGGATCCATAAAAGCTTGTGATTTGTCACGTATCAATTTTACAGACTCAATTTCACCTACACTGGAGAATAGTGAACGTATCTCATCTTCGGTCATTGTTTGTGGCAAATAGTTTACAATGAGATTAGTACGTGTCTCGGATGAGCCGTTATTATTGCCATTCTGTTGGGTATTCGTATTTCCGTTGGTAGTTTGCTGTTGCAATTGCTGGGTGACGGCAGCAGCGGCGGCGGCGACGGCTTGTTGTGTTTGCTGTTGCTGCACCTGTAAAATGGCCTGCTGCACCTGCTGCTGCTGTTGCAGTTGTGCGGCTGCAGCAGCGGCAGCAGTCTGCGCAGGTGAAGCATTCGAAGCGGCTAGAGCGGCTGCGGCAGCGGCCGGATTGGCGGCGGTTTGAGCCATTAGCTGGGCCTGAGCGTCTACTGTGCCTGCAGCACCGGCATTCGCCATCATAAAGTCCACTAAGTAACAGGCGATGGCGCAGAGGGATGAGTGAAACGGTTATAAGCGGACGTGGATATAGCAAATGATTGTTGTTTAGAACACATGGAAGGAAGAAAATAAAGTATTCAAATTTAGAGTAAGAAATAAGATTTTATGCATACTATATATAATGATTATTGGGACATAAATTATAAGTTTACATACATATGTATTTTTGTATAAGTTTATAACAAATTGAACGATGATTCAAGTATTACCTCGCAACTTAATCACAGAGAACTTGTTTTTTTTTTATTTAGGATATGCATTCAAACTCATTGTCATATATTCCTGTAATTCAACGAGTGTCATGTGTTACTATATCCAATTTCTTTCGGTTCCAATAGATAATTAATAAATATACATACATAATACATACATATGTATGTATGCCCTTCAAAAACAAAATTTTAGACTCGCCCGAGGAAATCGTAATTTAGTTATTTCTTATACTATGTATGGAGATTGTGTTAATTACAGATATGAATGTGTATGAGTACAATAATTGAAAATAATAAAAACGAACGTTATTTTCGCTCAATATCCATAGGTGCATATGCATAATATATTTACAATAAATCTTTCTCTATGCATACAATGTAATGTATTTATTTGCACACGTTTATTTTAGTCATAAAGTCCGATGCTTAAACACGTATACTACTTGAATATCTTTCAAGTGTGTGATCAAATATTAAAAGAGCTTTTAAATACTTATTCATAAAAAAATTAATAATAAGGTAGCATTAAGTAGTAGCCGCGCCTAGACATACATGCATATAAATATATATTTTAAAGGCATACCGGCTAGTTTTATTTGTTTCAAAACTCTAACGATAAACACAAGGCAATTTTATTGTGTTTCACTACACTGGGTGGGGACTTCGCCATAGCTAAAAGCACGATCAAAGTCGATGGTGTTAGAACAAAATACACGAAATGTAAATACATACAAAGAACTTATTTTAATTTTATTTTGCACTGATGCGCCGACGCATGAAAGAATGAAATAAAACTACAGACAGAAAGAGAATAGACAATATATGCACATTTTACCCGTAATATGTACATATACATGTATGCATACGCGGAAACGATGGCGTTGACAGTGGTGCTCCACTATAAGTCAGCGATTTCATTGTACATATGTACAAACTAGCTTACAATTATGTAGTCATGCGCTTGACTTTTTTTAATACTCACTTGCGTTGGCGTGTGTTTTCCTCGTTGCGGCAATAATTTTGATGCTTTTTCACAACTTCGCTCTTGCGTAAATTTGTTCTTTTACTTTAATGCTGCGCTGTCTCGACGATGACGGCTGCGTCTCTTATGTCAACGTTGACTGCTAAAAAGTCGTTGGCAACGCTGAAGATGGCGTTTTAATTGAAGCGTGTGTGAAATTCGGGAGAGAGCTGCTAAGCTAATCGATTTATCGATTTTCTTTGTATGTGTTAGTTTTTGCTTGCCGCTAACTTTTTCTGTAATTTTTTATATAAATTTTCCGCTACTGCTCGATATATACACTTTTCCTGGATGTATTTTTCGTTTGATTTTGCACGATGTTTAAGAATTCTACTCGTTTTTGTTGCTTCTGGAAAGTAGATAATTTTGGTATAATAACATGAGCGGAAACTCACTTAAAACTTATATATACATATTAGATACGAAACTAATTTCAGAGAATAACTAAATTGAATAGAATTCAACAAATTGTATAATGCCGTCTTTCCAGTTCTTTTGACTTGGATAAAAAAGCGCTTCTACGCACACACACACACAAATATGTATGAACACTTGCACGCTATTTCATGTCGCTATTGCCGTCACTTTTCTGTTCCTATGAGATACTTTTCTTTTTGTAGTTCAACATTGCAATGTAAATATGTGTATGTAAATACAATTTACTTTTCATGCTTGTGTCTTCGTAAATTCGTATTAATTAAATCAAATACATATGTTTGCACTAAAAATGTTTAATTTGTCGACTATGCCATTCGTCCATCTTTCATCAAATCACTTCCGCTGCTGTACAAGCTGTTTCATCCGCACCCGAAGGGCTACCGCGTTGCGTTCCTTTTTTTTTAATATTTTTACTCCACCTGAACACAAAAACTCTTCTCCTCTGCCCTGCGCAATTGTGACTTTCGACGCAACCAATCGATATATTCACAGACGCCAGCTTTGCTTGTTCGTATATTCGTGTCAGTCGTCTATTGTCCGGTTGATTTTTGTTGCTTTTATTGCTGCACCCTTTTCCTTTGCATGTTACGATCTTGGTTTTCCTTCGACTTTTCCAATTTAACGACGCAACAATGGAGTTTAATGAACTTTGCTCACACGCGTTCAATTAATTAAAAGCATTAATATAGACAATTTTTGTGCATTTCAACAGATAAATGTATCTGATATTACGCTATATACACAAACACACACACACTACTTGGTTTATTTATTGAATTTCCACTGTCCCCTGTAGTGCTTTTCCAAAAAATTTTCTCTACCCAAAAAAATATATATGTATGTACATATATATACATATATCGTTATTATACATATATGCGAATTTTGGCGTAATTAATTTGTAGTCGTGTCGTGTAACCAACAAATACTTTTTGCATTTCTTATATATTTTTAACTTTTTATTTGTACGCTACTTCGCTCCACTAACCGTTTTAATTTGTTTTATGACTATTAAAATATCTTTTCTTCGTTCTCTACCTTTTATGTATACTATGTTAATGGTTTAAGATTTTTTTTCTAATTCTTTTTGCACAATAAAGACGACAATTTCACCCGAGAATTGATGTGTTTACGGCGAGCGCACGAATTCAAGTGAAGAACGAACTTCATAGATGTGAGAATCGAAGCTACGAATTCACAAACGAACGCAAAGCGTCGGCAGCGCAGCGCCAGCCAACGAGCACGCCAAGCAGCGGAGTCGACAGTGACGCCAAAAATGCCGCTTTGCGCTTTTGTGTTGCCGGATTTTTCTATGACTTCGTTATTATTATTCTCCATAGCGAAAATTACACTTTTCCAAGTTATATTATATATGTACATATATGTATATTTATGTATGTGAATATAACTCTACAACCATCGTCTAGTCAACGCTCTCTGCCTATACTCGCTGATCTTATGCTTTTGGTGTTTTACCTGTTCCGAGTTTAAAATGGCGGACGCAGCGATGAGCGCAGCAACCGTGTCTGGAAATAGTTCACGCCGGTAGTTGTGTAGAAACTATAAATACGGGTCAAACGCGCCAGCTACACTAAAAACAGTGCATACATACATATATGCATATGTACATACATATGTACATATGTATGAATTTAGAAGTGTACTAAACATAAATAGATACAGTCATATCCATTTGTGCATACATACCTACTTACACTTTTGTTTAGGAGTTTATATTCCTAAATATTCAAAAAAAGTTTCAACACAATATGTAGCAATGACTCCCGTTACTTTAACAATTATGAGTTTTCATTTTGAATTACTTAAACACTTTTAAAATTGGAAATATTTCCTAAAGTGAAGAGCTGCGATGTCTCCGCAAATATGCCGTGCAATGCAGAAAAAGGCCGGTAGACTTATAGTTGTTGTATATCTTCTCAACGCTCTCAACTTTTACTAATGTATGTATGTATGTACATACATATACATACATACATATGTATGTGTTTGAAACTGCTGCTGCTTGCTGTTGAAGCTTTCGACTTCCGTTTTACTCAAAGTAGACTTCAGAATATATGTATTTGTATGCGCGTCCTAAGTAAATGTACATATAGAAATATCCAATAGGACTGCTGAAATCTCGAAGAAATTTATAAATATGGTCCCACCGTACATTTTATCTAAAATTTTTGCTTAAACATTGTTTTTTTTCTTTTGGTGATGTTCATTTGTGTGAGAAGCCCCAGAGTACTCACTTGCTGCGGTCGCTATTTCAGCAAGGACAGCGACGTACGCGTCGGCTTCAAGAGAGCTATCCGACGTTGCGGCAGGTATTCGTATAGAAAAGGGGAGTTTCGTGCAAGCCAAAAACTTCCGCCCTACTTCACGCACGATAACGAAAAGCGAAAGAATGGTCGAAAGAGAGGTCGTCAACCGCTTTATAGTGAGCACAAACAAATACTTCGTGCTGCTAGCATACACTTTTAGTATTACATGTTTAGAACAAGACATATGTACATAACTTTTGCCCGCACACAGCACTGATCGACGGTGGTCGCATGTTGGCATAGCTAGTGGAAGTATAGCAGCAGCGTGGATGCAAGAAGTAAAGCCACACATATGAATGGATGTTTGCATTATCATATCAATGCATAGTTGAAACTAGAGGGTAGACACCCCCTTAAGGGTTGGAAAGCCCTTTTATTGTCTGCGTTTAGCTTACATCCGGCGCATGTGTTGGAGGCGGCGGCGGTGGCACAATGTCAGCAAAACCTTTTCCTTCCATGGATTGACTGCACATACACACATACATATCATATATGTATGTACATGTACATACATAAGTATGTACTATATGTGTTTGCTTGTTTATACGTTTGTGATTCGGTTTTACGCAACGCAATCACTTCGCTCAAAAAAGAGGGTGTCTGGGCTACAATCAACGTAAGTACATAGCAAGCAGAATGGTAATAACAGAAATAAGAAAAAATTGTTACATTTTGAAAAGAAAATGTTGTGCAAAGTGACAAAAGATCTGAATTAAATGTACGCGCATGCGCGCATAGATGGATAAAGGCAAAACATTGCACAATTACTGCAATGCAATTAACACGATCAAAAACGAATGGCATTGTCGATAACGACAGCGGTAGCGCACAGTGAAACAGCTGCGACAAATTACCCAAGCGCGGTGACGGACTGACGCGTTGCCACTCGAGGCGCCGAACTGCGATTAGTTCAATTGATTCGCTTCGATGCGATTTACAGACATGATTTATGTATGTATATGTGTGGAATCAAAGTATCAACCACCACGCGCCAATTTCGCAAGCAAACGCCAAATGCAAGTACAAATATGTATTTGTATGTATGTGTTTGTGTGGCATACTCAACACATCCGTTTCCGCACTATGCAGCTGCCTGTCAAGTTACGCGTAAGTATGTATGTAAGTATGTACTCATATTACGCCGAGTTTTATGATTTTTGCAGACAGCAAGGCGACGTCTCGCACCCACAACCGCACTACCATTAAACAACAAACCAATTCAGACGATGTTGTTGGTAAAACAAGTGCTCAGCCAATTTGTGACCCGCTGTATATGAGACGGTTGAGGGTGCAGTGTAGTATAGGGGGTGCTTCAGACCACCCTAAGGATTCGTGCTGCCTCTAACTAATCGGGATCTTAGTATTAGATCGTATTATAAATTGGAAGCCTCAAATTGCGACAATTGGAATATAACTGTATAAGTTAGCTTGGCATTACAGCGACTTTGGCTTTCCAACTAGACTACAGCATTTGGCAAAATCCACAGACTGAGAATTTGCAATCTCCAGCTAATAAAGTAGTATTCACTTTCTTCCACTCGCATAATTTGTATGTATTTAAAATCAATAAGCCCATGTATTTGGTCGTCCTTTATCCGAGTATACGTGTACGGCTGAGAAAATCCACGAGTTCATGGTTCCTTGAAGTGTTTCCCACATTCATCGAGTTGAATACATACTTAAGACTCTGTTACGTGACAAATGTTGCAAGTAAAGCAAAACTTAGCCGCGTTTCGGCTTCCTTCGTACTTCGTACTATCGCTTACATGTGTACTGAGGGGAACACAACAAAAGATGTTAAACAGAAACTTGAGTCGCTGTAGTGTAGGTCAGGAAAAAATCGACCATATGAGTGAGACATTCACATCGACAGAAAACTATACCGGAAGCGATGTGACGATCGTATATGCTTATAAAAGTAATGTACATACGCACAACTGTTATTATTGCGTCCGGTTAGTCGATAATATACTTGCTATCCAACTCGCTTTGAAATTCAACAATACTTTTCAGTATTTGGATCAGGTTGGGTGCATTCCAACGCCGCTTTGCGTTCGATTTTGATATTAAGTGTGCCACGAAATTTGTAACACCCTGAAGGGAATGTAGGAGATCCTGTAAGGTCTGTCTGCCGCTCCGTCTGTCTGTACTTTCTGTTTTTCCGAAATCGATGTAAAACTTTTCACACGCTGTCTTACAAACTGAACGATCAAAATCAGGTCCTTATATGGACCGACTCCGAATTCCAAACATATTGCTCAGATTGGACCACTATAGCATAGATGTAGCTACCGAACAAAATAATCAATTAGAGGGTTTGTCCGGAAAGTAATAGGACTGAGTCGAAATCAAGGAAATAAAAAAGTCCGGGGAGGCACATCTGGCCTATAGGATTACGTTATTAAAAAATTTGGGGTCACTTTCAAACATGTTCAAATTTTTTGGCACCCTTCCACTAGACACAATTTCTGTTCGTCAGTGAGCACTTTTGGGACCATCTTCGCGCACACCTTGCGCATGTTCAAGTGCTCCGTCACAATGTCAAGAACCACATATTTTGATAAATTTAACATCTGGGCAATTAAACGAATACTTAGTAGACGGTCTGAGCTCAAAACTTTGCGCGCACGAGTCACACTGTCGGTGTTCTTCTAAGTCGCAGGTCTCCCAGCACGGTCTTCATCAGCGACCTCTTCCCGGCCCTCCAAATAGACTTGGTGCCATCGTTGGCACCACTTCTTGCTAAAGCAACATCTGGGTAAGCCTGCTTGATCATATCAAATGTCTCTGCCGCAGATTTACTGAGTTTTACACAGATTTTAATCGCAAACCTCTGCTCTAACGAACGCTTCATTTTCGGCTTACACCACTCACAGAAACACGTCGCGCGAAAATGTTTGTCCTGACTCCCCAGGTGCTCGGAGACAACTAACCAGCCGCTCGTTCGTTAGCTAGGAACGCCCTCTACCGAATCCAGTTCTATTACTTTCTGGACAAACCCTGTAGAACTTAATACTAGGTTTGCAGGATTTTCAGAAGTTATAGCTGAATGAAGCACTGAAATACAAAGCGCAATCACACGTCTTGCAACTTCAGCTATATGAAGTGACTCACTAGAAACTTGGGTTATTTATTTTCCATAAACATTAAAAAGACAAAGGGGTTTCGCCACAGTAGAATAGAATTATTAGGGTTATAACAAAGGATTTAAAGCCAAGCCAGCTGGAACCTAGTTTTCAAAACACAGCCGCTCATGCAAAAACTTATAATCTGTGGAAGAAATCCAAATGGCCAAACGCAGTCACTTCTAATCCACCCTTAACTTATGCAAATATGTCGAAAACAAAAAACAAAAAAAAAAACATAAAAAAAAACAATTTTTGCTTCTGTGTTTACTTACACACACATGTAAGTAGCAAAATATGTAAACCAAATCGTTGAAACCTGAAAAGTCAGCCGATTGTGTAAGGCCCTTACAAGCAGGGCGCTACTTAGAGAGGTAATACATACATATGTACACGTACACGCTCTCAAATGTATTGTAAGGCATGTAAAAGCACCCCGTTTGGCTGTTTACACGCTTCGTAGCCGAATAATATTGCCGAAGGATAATGAAAAATGCACTTACAACATCGCACGCGTGAATGCGCGCTCTAAGGCCAGCGACAACTTGCAGGGTGGACGAAACTGGGCCGCATCACCGGCCAGTGCGGTTGAGCATACTGCTCTAATCACGTGTCACAAAAGCAGCGGCCAACTGCCGCTGTTTGTTCGCCGCGTTGCTCGGTGCGCTGTGCTGGAAAATTAAGGACCCTTGAAGCGTTGCTCGCCTTGCAAGCTGGCATGTAAATATGTGCATATCCTTTTACAACGCTGTCAGCCCTTTTTCATGTATTTTTTTATTTTACATTTTCCGTCTGCCAAAAACTTGCTTACATATACTGTATATATGTATAGACTCCTTAAACTATACGCTGTAGGGTGTTTTCAGCTTGCTGAGCTGATGTAAATGATTAGTTTTGGCCCATTGGGCGTTGCCAAGCTGATCGTGTGTTGATCGTGGCATGTGTTTTGAAAGTTTTCAACAAACGGCGTATTTCATACATGCCACGTTGGCTGCCAGCTGCATGGGTTTTAGGCGGAAACCAAAGTATTCCAATTAATAATAATGTATCGCTGAAACCTTTTTTTGACTGAGCTCCTCGTGGTCCATATAGATACTATTAGAACTCTTTGGGGTATTTGATGAAGCTCCAAGGAAAGATCGCAGGTTCAATGCGGTATCCATAACTTCAGATCACAGGCTCCAATGCGGTCGATAAACGCATTATAATGGAAACACTAATTTAAACCAAGACATCTTCAGTTCTGAAGATACCTCTACACTTTTGATAGAAAGGACCTAACTAAAAATGTTCTAGAAGAGCGCCAAATTAGGATAGCTGTATAACACAAACAGCTCACATCACCATTGGTTGTTGTAGCGTCAGCAAAAGATCCATGAAGTAATTTGGGAGAATGTTACAGAGTAATTCTGTCCTTGGATAAAAATCCGGGTCCGTTCCGGTTACGTAATCTCTACAGTCGTGGGAGAGGAAAATCATTTGGTCCAAATGTAAGGTTTGATTGAGGTAAATACACAAGTGAGGTGTTCCATACGAAAACCTCTTCGATGTTGGACTGTTGGGTGGAATCCTTACTACAAATGTATCTTGCAGAAAGCACTGCGCAGTCGTAAGTCAAATTCAGACCATACAGCACGGACACAGAAAGATTATTCTCTAGAAAGAACTAATATCGAGTGGAAGCGGCTTCATACATAAGTCATCGTTCCAACTATCAGATAAAAACTCTTCATATCACAACGAGTTCAATTAACCAAGGAGGTAGTGTTAGGTTAGGATGCTGTCAATTAACTTCTATTTGAAACTGTTAAAAAACACTATTTTTAATGATAGGTCTGGAATGGAACCTAGATCTTCGAGTTTGGCAGATTTCTACGGAAATTCTTACGATATTCTGAATCTTCAGTCAATCTGGGATAAAAAAAACTGGAAATTAGATTTTTATGAGCCTGTGGCTGGATCCACATATATTTCAATATTTACTTTATTGGTGTATCCTATAAATATACCCATAAATAATTGATTTTCTTTTTTCCATTTACATTTATTTTAAATTATTCTATTTACAGTTTGGCCGCTGATCAGCTTGTTTACATTGGTTTGAGGGACATTGACCCGTACGAAGCGTATATCCTGAATAAATTAGGCATACGAGCGTTCGCGATGGATGTAAGTATACATTACATGCATGAGGATATGCACGCACACTACATTAGCACAGTGGTAAAATTTTAAATTTTATAAAGAAAAAATTGAGGGAACTGCTAGTAAAAACTTTACATAATCCATATGTACTAGCGAAAGTTAATTATTGAAGCTTCTACCATTGGAAACGGACTACTTCTTGAACGTTATAAAACTTGAAAGTCTTGCCTTGATGTGATGGAAGAGGACTCTAGTCCAGATGATAAGCATTGATGTTGAGTCCTCTAAGACCCGCAATTGCCCGCCGGTCATAAGTCCATCTCAAAAATTTAGTTTAGGCTAGGTCGTGGCGTTGGTCCTAAAAGATTAATCAACAGATCGAACATGGAATCGATTTGTGCAATATCAACTATTAGCAACTAAGCTAGGCTCGGTAAAGGTGTGTCTACCGAGATATTTCAATCTCAGTCTTGAAAACTGGCCAATACAGAAGACGGTGACAAAATGATTCCAACTGGAGATTCAAAGTTCCTACGCCAGAAATTGAGGAAATTGCATCATCGGCTTTGCGGTTTCCAGTAATTCCGCTGAAACCGTTCACCCATACGAGCCTAATATTGAAGAAGCTTGAAACTACTGCGAGCTCAAAGCCACTATAGCCGTGGGATGTCGAAATGAATATTCACCTCCCTGAAGGAAGCTGCACTCCTACTGTTTTAGCGGCAGCCACCTCCGCTTGAAGGACGCTACAGTGGTCTAGTAGTCTGAACCCAGAAGTAATGGAGAGCTCCCGACAGAAGACTCCACCACCTATCCCCTGCCTTAACTTCGAACAATCCTTGCAAAAGCTGATTACAATCCTTCTCCAAAGGCTTCGCCCCGCTTGCAAATCAGTCGCAGGTGTGTGAGGAAGGAATGCAATCGAAGCAATGGAGAATTTCAGTGTGTCCCAGCCCGGGACCTCTCATATACCCCGCTTCTCTATGTCTACAGCAGTCTTCACCGCCTCGCCGCCCAGTACTTACCAGGTGTGTCTTCAGGTTCAACGTATAGAACGACATTGAATGCCATTGTTGGATACTCCTTAGGACCGCTCTATGAACACAGCTCCAGATGCTTAGCTGATGTGGTTTTTCCAAGCGTCCTCGACTCGACAACGACCTTATTAAACATTATCGGCTTAGCTATCGCTTCGTAGAGCGACATATACCTTCCTCACGCTCTCCTCGAAGTTTGACTTGTATCGTGAAAAAACCGGACATACGGTAAACTGCGTTTTTGGATCACTGTGCGTTAGCTCACGCGATGGGTTTTATCTGGTAACGAGGGGGTGCACTGTCAGCCTGCGCTAACATTTGAGCATTTCCCGTAAAAGTATGTACATATGTGTGTGTTGGCAAGTTTTTTTTGTGTTGTTACAAAACTCGTCTGACAACGCTGTTACTTTCACTGCCGTTGGAACGTTGGCGCGACGGCGCTGACAACAGCAGGAGAAAGATCATTTCACTCTAAACCCACTGCATACACTGTAGCGATCTTTGATATCCTTCCATGGGAGCGCATATACACTTACACATACACACCTAAGCGCGTCTGTGTGACTTGAATTGATGTGAACGAGCTGCAGTGAGCAACCCTCGCGGAGTTTATTGCAGCGACTGTATTTTGTCCACACCTCGATTGTGGCGTGGCCGCAGCGGCAGCGCAGCGGTGGTGGTTGTAATACGCACAGAGTATAGGGCGCTAAACGTGTACAAAGGGTGCGCAGAATTCGCCGTCACATGCAGGGACATTAATTTTAACAACGACGCGTCAAAAGGGGAATGAACCGGATCGGCGACGCGGTGCATGAAGACAAACTAAAAAATAATAATAAATAGTTTTGTTGTTGTTGTTGCCTGTATATACATACATATGTATGCTTGCAATTCAGTACAGGCGATTTCCGCCGGTCGCGCGTATAATCCTCATACGCCGCGCGTTAGAGGGGTGTTGCGGTGTTAATAAAGCCTTGCACTTTCCGAACCTATTTTAGGCTTTTATTTATGAGACGTGAAAATCGGTGCGCTGAAAAATTTCAATGACTTTTCTTGTGGGAAAATGCATGCATTGTTCTAAGGACGCCGTTCACAATGGGAAATGCGTATGTTTTGCATACACTGCAAAAAACGATAGCCCAAATGACGGATACACATATAAAATAGCAAATATGTGAATAAAATACTACCGATCCAGCCGAGGGAAAGCTCGTAGGCGGTTAATACAGTTCAACGGTACAGTTCAAATTATGAGATGATAATTGAAAACGGATTTACTTCTACAATTGATAGTGACCTCAAATTTCATTTTTTGAGAAAGATCAATCATTTTTCAGCAGTTGAATTAGCACAATGTTCTTAATACCTTCATTTAGTACAGTTGATTCCTGAGGTGGTTCACAGGTTAAATCAGTCATAGTGCTCTGGCAGCATGTTTGTCTATAGTGTTTGCTTGGCATGTATGGATTTCATAGCACACAAAGGAGGGGCTTACAATTTATTCTAAAGACTCTTTGAAAGAGTTATGAGTTTCTTGTTCGAAGCTCTCACGTGCCAGTAAAACGATCTGGAGCAGTTTCGACGATAGTCCCATCAAACTAACCGGAAAGGACCCGGATTTTTTTCCGACTCAGCACCATTCCTCGAAACTACTTCAAGAACGATTTCTGCCACTATAACAATAACAAGAACAACAAAAGCGAAATTAGAGCCAAGAAGAGTAGGCAAGGAGGGTTCCAAAAACTTGTTGTTAGTGTCAAGCGGGTACTCCTGGTAAGCAGGGCATACTTTAGGCTTTTTGGAGTAGGTGAGAGTTTAGCACACTACAGCGGTTGGTGCTTGAACAGTTTCCGTTCCCATTGAGTCTATGTAACCGAATTGGATCCGAATTTTTATCCGACCAAGACCTGTCAAATCGTCAGCTATACACTATAAAAACAATCTGCTTCAACAGCATGCTAGAGCTAGCTTTCACGATCGTGCTTCTTCGTCTTATGTCCGTTGAAGCACAGTGACTATAAAAAGTTTGCTCATAGCGGCATGTAATCTTCTACTGTACATTTCAAATGGGGTTCACTTCATAAACAAATAACTAATTACCGTTAAGTAAATTATTTTATAATTCTTACCTCAAAATGTTTCGTAATTTTTGCGTGTTTTGTTTCTTTTTGTAGTCTGTGGACAAGTACGGCATTTCTAAAATCATCGAGCGTACACTGGACTCACTGAAACCGCAAAATAAGATACATGTCAGTTTCGATATTGACGCCTTGGACAAAGCCGTAGCGCCCAGTACTGGTACAGCTGTTTGTGCCGGCCTAACATTACGCGAGGGTATATCGGTGGTAGAGGCGCTACGTGACACGAATCGCGTGCAAGGAATCGATTTGGTAGAATTGAATCCAAGCTTAGGCAATGAGCAAGATGTGAACACCACAATTGCATCGAGTTTGGAAATATTGAAAAGCATATGCGGTTACAAACGCAGCGGTAATTTCGCCAATATAAAGATGGATCTGTTCGAGACGGTGAAAAATTAATATACTCACATATCGACGAGTACGTTTTAACTAATTGCTTACTAAATATATGCACACTATGTACATTAACTGTACTCATACGTTATAAGTATACTTAAGCAATAGGTTGAAATTCAGTGTCTTATTACATACATACATATACTTATATAATGGTGAATGTGTTTGTTTAAAATTTGATATTTATTAGCTGTGAGCCACATTGGAATGCCAAATAAAAATAGTATCTTATTCTTACAAAGAACATATGAAAAATGATTAATTATACATACAAATATATGTACATATGTATATACGCGTACATAACTATAGAACATATACAATCTTTGCATAAAAATTATTTGTGAAATTAGTGAGGCTTTTACCTCGAACGCGGTGTAAAAAATCCTCTACGATAAGTGCATGTGAAGCGGTTACTTTGATGGTGGCTCCTCATCAACGGCTATTGGCACAATCGTTGGAATGGTGGTTGTTGTAGTTGTGGCATTCAGCAAGCTAATGCTGTCAGACATGATATTCGCCGTATTTATGAGATTATTCGACAGTACTTTAGTCGCGGAACTGGCGCTGGCGAGATTCACGTTCACAGCACCAGCTCCAACAGGGACATGTGCGCCACCCTCGCGGCTAGCACTGTCGTGGTGTTGATTTAGTGTTTGTTGTAGAACTTGAGGCGCAATTATGTTGATGGTAAGGCGCTGCATAGACACCAATATGGTATTTAAAATGCCTGCAATGAAAAGCATATTTTTATCAAATGCCTTGAAATAAGTGTTAGTACTCGGGTATTTGCCTGAGATAACGATGATGCCCGCAATGATTGAACATAGTCGTATTATGAATTGCACGAGATTATCACGATCAGTGCGCACAATGATCTTTAACGCCGACCAATCGTATTTAAAATAGATGCCAGGGGAGCCGTACGAATTTTTAGTTGAGTCTAATTAAAAGGAGTATAGGAAGGTTATTATAGAAAATATATATGCAAACAAGGTATTACAAAGTACAAGTATTTATACACACCCAATTGACGGACATTCTCGCTCACTGAATATTGATACGTATTGATCGTCGTGAAGGTATTGTGTATTTCGGTGGGTACAATTTTCAAAAAATATTGTACCGTTGTTTCTTCATCGGCTACTAGCGTTTCGTCGCCTTCAAGCGGTTGTACGATGCGTCGTGAATATTGTCCAAAACTTAAGCGATTGATGCGATGCGTGAAATTAGCTGGCGTACGTCGAAAATCGATTGTCCAGTGATCGCCGAAGAGCCCAACAAATGGCTGCGCACCACCAACCAAGTGCAGAACTCCAGCGACCTTAAAGTTTAGATAAATTTCTAAGATGATTACACTTTTTATTATAACATATATATGTAAGCATATTCAAAATTTCTGCGAATTTCTGCATTCTAGGAGCCCATTTCTGCCTCTACGCTGCAGTTTTTTTGTACTTACATATCTAGGGATTTTCAATTACAAAGTTTCATTTCGTAAATACCATATTTGCTTATATTTTAAAAGTACACGTTCAATTCACATAATTTTCGTACAATAATATTTATTTATATATAAAAATAATTTATTATTTACATACAGAAAATTACGATTTAAAAGCGAATTAAGCATTCGTAATATAAAATATAATAATTATAATAATATAAAAGAAAATATATTAAACTTTATCATGCTTTATAATTTCGGATTTTCAAATAGCGGCCCTCTTGATATCTCTATGTCCGCATATGGCTGGGTCTGTTCAATGTTGAGTGCTCGGAACTTTTTCAGTACCAATAGCGAGTAAAACTTTTGTGCCGCCTGCTTTCTGGAGTTATTCACTGTTAATGCAGATAATATTAGGCAATCCTGTTTTATTAAACGAGATTTAACGGTATAGAACAATTGTGCTGCTCGTTTATTGAGTACGCGCTCCTCAAATTGTTCATCTGTTTCATTTTCCAATTGCTCTTCAGCAGGATTTGGCGGTGGTGGCGGTAAATCGTAATCATTCCAATCTGTAGATATATCGCTGGTCCGTTGCGCCTTGCCTGCTAGTATATCTTGTTGGATATTTGGTATATTCTCAGCTTCGTGCAATATAGATGACACTTGATCGGCTGGTAGATTGGGTAAATTATCGATATGCTCAATACTGGAATGATGCGGAGTTTGGTCTCCATGGTGTAGACCTGCGGGCGTCACGTCGCCATGATTGAAATCATCGGATGCATCGATACCGTGATGCATGTTACTCGGCGTTAGAGGTAAATCGTTGAGTGATGTTAAATTGTCAATACCATTGATTTCATTCATGCTTAGCATACGGCTGGGACTGCGCATATTGTCAAACAAAGAGCTCTCCGCCGGTGGTATTAAATTGTCTGCCAACGAATATTGTGCTTGACCAACACTTTGTTCAAGGTCTCGCACAGTTTCTGGTGCCGCCAGACTTTGTGCCGTCACATCCGCAATGTTTTGCTGTACTGGCTGGAGCTCATGCTTTCTTTTACGACCGCGCTTGTTGTTTATGACATTTGCATCATTCTCATTCTGTATATGCTCTATAGCCAACAAGTCAGATGGACCAAGTATAGAAAAGTCTTCGAGTGCTGAACAACGAGACACTAAATGACGTTGGTAATTTAAAAACAATGCTCTGGCCGGTATAGTTCTAGAAGGTAGTGAAAATAATTTTTCCACACCGCCAGTTTCCTTCCAATAAGTGAGTCGTTTTGTTGGCGGTGCCAAATCTAATGTTGTTACAATATCCGTTGTGTTTGCCAATTGCGCCTTCATTTCCTCTCCAGATATATTTTTTACTTCATCAACAATTAGCTTACGTTTGCGTTTAGCTTTGGTGACACCTTTGTATGCCGAGGCATCTATGGGGGCCAGGGCAAAACTTTCATCTTCATTTTGCAGCAATGTTGACTGGTCCAAAGGATTTTCATCTTCCTTTGAATTGCCTAAAGCTTCGTTACCCTCATCTTTGTGAGCTTCCTTCTCTACTTCATTTGCTTCGGACGCATGTTCACAACTGGATGCTACAGATGGTGGTCTAATATCCATGTGATCCATGCCGTCGTCATCAGATTCTTGTGCAGCACCAATGGCAGCTTTCAAATTATTGTCGCTGGTATCTAATGGCGGTTCAGCGAAAAGATCGTCTTCAAAAAGTTCAGGCTGTCCAAATTCATCCCCAAAACCATCTCCATCTAATCGTGAGTTTGCCAAATCTGTATCATTTAATGTTATTTTTGGTTCATCTACCAATGTAACGTCCGCCATGCCACCATCACCAAATAATTGATCATCTATATTCGCATCTATTGGACCACGTATCAAATCAGGAGTGTCGCCTTCAAATCCCATATCACCAAAACCGTCATCGTGAATAGAAAGTGACAAGCTACCACCATAATCCTCTCGCATAGTGATCTCATCTGCTCTAGATTGGTTTATCGCAAATTGTGCTTCTATGTCAATATCGTTCAACTCGGGCAAGGCTGTGTCGAAATCATGAAATACTTCTGGCAGAGTGATTGCATTTACATTTGCTTCTCTATGTCCTTCGGGAAGATCAACCATGCCAGGCCTAAAGGCCATTTTGATCTTAACAAATGCTTCATTGCAATCCGCCAATAAATACTTTGCTTTCCGCGAATAAATCCTAACGACGCCCAACAATAGATGCCCCGAAGTGCGAAGCGCCAATTTTACTTTTGGTTGCATTATACCTTCCACGGATTTTTCAATATTTGTTTCGAATACATGCGCCTTTGTTATTTTCTTATCCCAGTGAGCAGCCAACCATACTCGGGCCAAAGGGCCTTTTTTGGCCAAAATTAAATGTGCATAAAACATATCTTTTTATAAATTTATATTAGCTACGCCACAATTAACCAAACATTTCTTTACAGCTTTCTTTTAGATTGGACTGTAAGTGTTACCACCCGATTACAAATCTCTTTTTTTATTTTGATGTGTATACGTTGTTGCCACTAAATTATTGAGCTGTAATACACAATTTCGGTTTTTATATATTTTCTACACTATAATGCCTCTTTTATGCAATATACCATTATTTTATGTCAATCTGTTCGTGATATTGTTCAATAATTAATTAAGTTACTAATATTTCGATATCGTCTCCGTGCTTCTTGGCACCATTTCGAATTGCCAATTGCGGCACCTAGAACAAAATGGCTATATTCCATTTTATATCAACGAATAGAAAACAAACTTATTATACCCATTGAATATTTTGTATGATAAGAATTAAATAAACTTATTTTTTGATTATACTCAATAAGCTCCAATCGAACTTATGTATGTATTTTGTCTGCCATTAAATTATCAAAAAACTTTCATACTTGTAGGTACATGCATAAAATATGTTCTAGACACACAAATGTATAGTGCATACGTTGTGTAATAATATACCGACCGTTTTGACATAAACAATATAGCCGTCGATAATAACAACAAAGTCTTCAAAATAGCCAACTTGGTTGTTGTTGTAGTAACAATATTTTCAGATATTATGTTTTATAAAATAAATCGAAATCAATTACCTTATTAATACCCAATGTTCCATGTAAACGACATGCATCATATTGCTCCTCCGGAAGTTTTTTCAAGTCTCCTATTGGTTTCAAATTCACTTCATTATTTTTAATAATATCTTTAAATAGAATATCCGCAACAGAGTGATATTCTTCTCTCAAAAACGTATTCATATGCTGCATGCGTTCGAATTGAAGGCGTTCCTCTTCAGGTAAAACCCACCAAGTGCCTTCTCGTTGCAATGTACCATACGCGAATACGTCCTGTTGTGTCTCATCCATTAGGTCAACGCCAGAAAGGGCTACACGTTATAAATCAGTCAGTATTACTAATCAATCCTTTATGTTACAATGCCATATTTACTTACAGGAGCATGGCATGGCCACGGTGATATCGACATGCATTTGTACTTTATCATCCATGTCGATGTCAGGTTCAAATTGATAAATGAGATCAGCTTCTTTGTAATAGCATACCTCCTTATAAATGAGGTAAATAATGAGCAAACGACTTAATAAAGATACTAAAGACGGGATGGGTTAAAACAGTTTAGCGCATTATTTATTTTTGGTGCACATATGTTTGTATTTCAACTTACATGTACCCCCTATTTCTGTTGTTTCTGTATATTTTTCCGGCACTTTCTTAAAAGCATCCAAATTTTTTGCCAACTCAATAAGATTGTTTTTATCACCACGATAACGCAATGTCGCTGTCATATTCGATCACCATTTAACTAATTTATGGCAATATTAACAAATTTTATATAGGAATGACGATGTGTCCAAATAGCTTCGAAGCAGCTGTAATATGAAAACAATCGATGGTTGGTAACGCTATGAAGAGAGTGTTACCATAAATTCAAACTCTTTCAATTCCAAACATTATTGAAAACCAATGTTGAGTGGGCAGCACTGCCAAGCACGGCCGGACACCATTTTGATATACAAAACAAAATTTTTCGCCAGAAGTGCCAGAAGCACGGTAGAGGATTATAATCGTTTTTATAGAATACATTAAGTGTGCCTATAAATAAATTAAACTTTTATATTAATGGCTGCGAATTGGATAAAAATTACTGAGAGGTGATTATCAAAAAATACAGTTCTTTTTAAATTTATAATTGTACACATTTTCCTTTGGGTTTTTGCTTTCGTAAGGATGTAAAATTTAGAATATATGTACATATGTATGTATCTTTGAAATTCCGGCGTAAAAACGTTTTTTCTTTGTAGAGCACGAGAGGGTATTAAAATTATAAATGCGTTACCATATGATACTTTTACAACAGTGCTAAGTTTTGTCCATCGGCAAATGATACCTGCGACAACTGAGGACGCTATAGAGCCAGAAAATGCTTTGGAGGAATTGGAACGTTTAGTTGGTGTACCACGTGCCGATTTTCTTCTAATGATTAAAACTTTTTCCTACATTTTACGACGCACGTCTACATTTGTCATCAAACCAACCCGATTGCACGCTGAATTACGAGAAAAGTTGCAGCTTCAAGATGATGCGAAAATCGATGCGATTGTTAGGTTATGGGTACGCCAAACAACACCAATCATGAATAGTTTGGCTTGTGAACGTTATGAATCAAATGAGATACAAGATGTTGCATGGAAACTAAATGTGGAAATCTCATCACATTGTGAGCAACGTGAGAAAAATGCCTTAGCCATGTTGCAATTAAAAACAGGTACAGGCGAAGACATCAATTTGGAGATGAACCATGAAGAGTTGTTGCAATTATATAATCAGTTCGAGTGTATTCAAAACGAATTAGATGCCTTAAAACATCAACAGACGGAGCAAAAGGCTTAGAAATTTATAGAAAGTAAATTCGTGAGTACGTTCAATTTATAATAACATTAGTATTTATTGTTAAATTAAGTTAAACTTAGTTTAGTAAAATTTCACTGAATTTTGTAATACGTTTGGTGACATTAGTTAGGAAAATTTAATAGACTTTTGTAAAACAATTAATGAAAAGTAATTTTGGTGCAAGGAATGCAATGCAATTAGTCGGCATTACTTGTAAAAAATCGCGACCTTGTAGTAAACTCAGGAAACGGGAATACCTCTTATTTGAGAAATATTGCTCTTGGTAATTCCCAACTTTAAACTTGAAATGAATTACATTGGGCTAATTATATCACATGATATTATCAATACTTCAGATAGTGGGTGGCTGGCCCAGCTAACATCGTTTCTTATATAGGCGAGCAGGCCAACCCGAATGTTGGATCAGATCACATTAACTGGGTAATATCAGATGATATGATCAACACATCACAAAATGGCTAACTAGGCCAGCTACCACCGGTTTTTATATAGGCGGACATGTGGGTCGGAATTTGGGGTCACATGATCTATTTGTTTAAACATTCTTATGTAGCAAATGATTTCATAATATTCTGCATTCGGCCAAATTAGGTGTTCTTTGGCGAATTTAAGACGTGCCACATAATTTCTTTAACGGTACTTTTCGAGGACTATGGGCAATAAATTATGTTCACGGGGAAGTATGTTCACTGTATGAACCCTGCAAGGTAATCTCAATTCGTCCAGAATCTCCACAGCTGACATTGTAGGTCCAGTCTTAGCGCACCTTACGTCTTTCGCAATCTAACATGCGCCCTTTTTTTGCATATAATGCATTCGTAAAAACAATGTTCCTTATTTCATCACTGAAATAAAAATAAAAAATACGTGTTTTAGTAAAGACAATAAACTAGGTATTGGACGAAGGAAAAAAAAATGAAAATTGGATTTTTGGATTTTGACTGGTCACAGTCATATTTGTTTTGCTTTTTCCATTGAATAACAAATAAAATATCAGAAAATATACTTTTTGTATGATAAAATTAATTATGTATTTTGTAGTAAAAATAATCTGTTTGCATCCACTCACCGTTCACTACGATTTTATTAGCTGTAAAATAGTTACGGTAAGTGTTTCACACTTTTTCTTGTGTACAATCGTGTTATCTCCAGTACTACTCTTTACACCTTGTCTTAACTAGGCATTACAACCGTGATTCAGTTTCGTTACGGCATCTACTTGTGTCCGTCTCCTAGCTTACTGCTGTTAATAACTGATTTTAATACTGATTAAAGCTCAATGAATAATCTTGAAACTATTACCGCTGGTGGGTACATAAAGTAAAAATGAGTCAAAAGATATATTTTTGAACTGCACCGAGATGTGTGCTTTTGATTAATACTCTTAAGACTAACTTATTACATTGTTTGAATTGTAATATCAAACTCTTAAACTCAAATAAGAATCTTTAAGTTCTTACCGCTGATGGGCGGGAAAGAAAGTCTTTCCTGAGCTGAGTATTCATTCTGATTTTATTTTATTATTTTTAAGCCTATACAATTCAATACATGTCTTGGCTGGTTAGGACCAAATCCTTGATATTGCCTGTATTTTATTTATAGAGGTCTTACAATTTTGGCTCGAGCTACTAATCCGGCTCGAAGCACCAAATGTTATAAACTCAATGTAGATTCTATCAAACCTTACCACTGGTTGGGTGAAATGAAAGTCTTTCACTGAGCTGAGAATTATTCATTCTAATTTTATTTTAATATGTTTAAGCCATACCAATACCCATGGCTCTAAAATGGAGTTTTTGCAGTTCTTCTGCTAATTTTAATCGATTTTCCATTTTAGTAAGAAAAAAATTATGGTTAAATTAATAAGATATTTAAGATAAAATTAAAAATATTTTTTACTTTGACTTTGATGAAATAAGTTCTTTGGATCTTATTATCCGTTATGTCTACATTTAAACATTTAACATATAAATGATAGCATTTTCCGCATCTCGAAGGACCAAAAATGTTGGTGTTGATAGGGAGGTGATATTAACACGTTGACTGCCAACTACGAGATAACTCATAGTATGATTTCCCTTCCAGGAAGCCAACTACGAGTTATCTCGTACTACCTAAAACTACCACTTTTTGTGTAGCTACGAGTAAAACCGTATTATAATAGTGTTAGTATCTGTTAAATGAGACGCGAAGGGTTTTAGTTATAAAATAGTACTCAGCTCTGGTTGCCCAAAGCTCCTTTATTTATAGAATTCCTTATCCTAATTCATGTATGCACCACATGCAGAGTGCATACAAATATCTTAATTCTAATCTACTGTACATATGGAAGTATGTACACATATCTTAACACTTAGAGCCCCGCGTGCACCACCGGTGGACATTTCTGTTTTGACGATTTTGGACAATGTGACCACCCGTGGGCATTGGTGGATTTTCATTATGGGACAACGTGACCACCCGTGGTCATACGTCGTGTTTCATTTACCGACGTTGTGATCACCGGTGGAAAGGTTCTGCATATATTTTCCTTTGAAATAAAATTTGTTCGGTCCCAGGATGTAAGCCTTTTTGACTTGGACTTTGTAATTTGGTCTGATAAAGCCCAAAAAATAGTGATTCAACTTTAGGTAAGAAAAATTCATTTCAGGATTTAAAAAGTAAGAAATATATTATATATTTTAGATAAATATATTTTATTTTGCATTAAAAAAATTTTTTTATCAACGAAAACAAGTCCAATTCAATATAACTATTTCAAAATTTCATTTTAGGACTTAAAAAGTAAGATAAAAGAAAAGAAAAAAAACAGTTGAATATAACTATTCCAAAACTCTTCAGAAAAAAAAAATTTAATAATGATTTATTTGTGGTTTTGAAAACACACTAAACACATTGCTTCTTCACATTGCTCACAAATAGTGTTCACCCTTTTGGCATTTTTCGCGCATACGCCGCGTTGTGTCTCCTTGACATTGTTTTATAACATGCAACACATCTCTTTCTGGTCTCTCTCTTTTGACCCTCCAATTCTTTTAATATGTGTTTTTTGGGATCTCTAGATGTCGATGGTCGCATCATATCCGCATCTGAATTTAAAAGGCCTGAGACAATTAATTCCTTGAATCGCGTTATATTCATCCTTTTTCCATTCAATGTATTAAAAAGATGTAAGGCGTTTACAATTGTGGTAGCAGTTATTAGATGGAACAGTAAACGTTTGTACCATTTTACTGTGCGACGACAGTAGGGAGTATACGCTGCCATCTGATCTGACAAGTCGATAAATGTTTTGCCTTTGTTGTAGGCTAACACTACAGCTGGTTTAATGCATTCTCTTCCTTTATGCAAAAAAGTTGTAAGTGAATCGTCATGCTTTGTAGTTAGCATTAATACATCGCGTTTGTCTTTCCACTTTAGTACTACTGTTTTATTTTCGTTCTGTCGGGATATTATTTCGCTCTTTTTTAATGTTGCTTTTATTACTTCTGGAGGATTCTGTTTTCGATTGGCTCTTAGAGTTCCAACGAGATGGGTGTTATTTTGAATCATCTTGTCCGCTAACGAAACACTTGTATACCAATTGACAGTGAAGAGGGTTCTTCCTGAATTTAAGAGTCCATCCATTAGCTCAGTTACAACTGTTTCTGAAACTGATGTATCGTCCTGTTTCACTTTGCCTGTATAGACTTTGAATGACCAGGTGTAACCTCCTGCTACACAAAGTTTAAAAACTTTAATGCCGTATTTATGCCGCTTATTAGGTATGTATTGCCGGAAATGTATCCTTCCACGGAATGGAACGTTACTTTCGTCAATACACACGTGATTTTCTGGAACGTACGCCTCTTTGAACTTGGACTGGAGCATATTTAGAACGTCAGATATTTTGTGAAGACGATCATTCAGATTTGCTTGGCTTTCGTTATCGGAAGTATGAAACATGGTCAATAATTGTTCAAATCTGTTTCTGCTCATAAATGTAGGAATTTCATTTTTATACAGTATGTTCCTGGACCAATAATCCCTTTGTTTTGGTACTTGAAGTAGACCCATCCAAATAATAATTCCAAGAAATGTACGCATTTCTGAAGGATCGGTATCTACCCATTTTGCTAGCCTTTTTGTCTGCGATCTATTGGAGGAGTTTTCGACTGCAATAATGTGTTGCGCAGCAAACCTGTTAGTTTCTGTAACAAACAGATTTATCATGTCTTCAGATATAAAATAGTTAAAAAAATCTGCAGGAGATTTTCCAGTTAAAGTGGCAGCAACATCAGGATTCACGCCTGTACACATCGGGGATTCAACAAACGTCAATCGATCTCCACCAACAGGCCCCCATGTTCGACTATTTATCAAGTTTGCAAGAGGAACTTCTTCGTCAGGATCTTCATCCAAGTCCATTGCTGTCTCTTCATTACTATCGTCGAAATCTTCGTTATCAGATTCTAAATTCGAACTTTCAGAATCTGGCTCAAAGTCATTATCAACAAATGAATCATCTGAAAATCCTGTAACTACGTCTACACTTGATTTTTCGAGGTCGTCAGCAATGTCATCACGTGTTAAAAGTTTTCTAGACATCTCAAATTAGATCTATAAAACAAATAAATGAAAAAAATAAAAAAAAATAAAAAAGATACATACATAAAAATATAAAATTAGAGTATGCTCACTGGTGGCCACTTGGATCCAATATGTATTTTAACATTCTGGGACAATGTGACCACCGGTGGTCACAAAAAAAAAAAACAGGAAAAAACAACAAAAATGCATTTGGTTTATCAAAAATAAATATCACAAAGTCACCTCACTCGCAAAAATCAGTAAAACTAAGTAACCAAATTTTGGTCCCAGCTTGACAACTAAAGCACAACCCTTCATCAGCATGCGGCCCACCGGTGTAGAAAAAAATTACCACCGGTGGGCACGCGGGGCTCTAAGTGTTAAGCATACATGTTCCCAACGGCATACATAAGTTTTTCTACATAAACCAACGCATAGAGATACATACATTCATATGAGGCACGTATGCATTTATATGCAATACGTATGCACTCAACAATTAACAAACAAAGATATTTATTTAAGATAACATATTGACCTAAGATATGCATTTAGGCAGGGATGGGCATATTAGCCCTCAGTGGCATTTTGCCCGTGCGGGCACGAGTGCACATTTTGAGGGCTAGGTGAGGGGATCATCGCGGGCAAACATGAAGGGGAAGTGAGAGCAACGTATTTTACCACTCCATATTTACAAATGAGAGCGCGCGCATACATGGGAAGTAGCACTGTGGGTAATAACTGTAAAATTGCCTAACAATTTTAAATTTCTTTGAAACTACTATAAATTTATAAAATATAAAACAAATAACAAAAAGTATAATATATATTTTATTTTAGTAATAATTTTTTATTATGCCTTTATAACAGCATTTAATTTGGTTTATTTGCCATAATATCTCAACGTTGAGCTCTTGATTTTCACCTAATGTCCTTAGACGAGGGAAAAAATAAAAATTGCGTGCAGCCAATTGCTCTTTCCAAAGTTCAAGCTTCCTTTTAAAGCTTTTGATTGCGTCACTCATGTCGAAAATTAAATTATGCTTTCCTTGCAATATTAAATTTAAATCATTAAGGTGTTCCGTAATATCAGCTAAAAAGGCTAAATCCGCTTTCCAATTTGGGTCGTGCAATATTTCGAATGATTTATTTTTGAATTTCTATAGAATAAAATCAAAACATTATATTATATATATCCGTTTACGATGTACACAAAACATTACCAGAAAGTTCGAAATTGATAACCTCAAATCGTAAAATCTTGAAAGTGTTTTCCCACGACTTAAGCATCGTGTTTCTGTGTAATATGGTATGTCCCCATAATCACACTCCATACTTTCAAGAAATTCTTTAAACTGACGATGATTGAGGCCATGAGATCTCACTAAATTGACACATTTAACGACAACATCCATTACATGTGTAAAAGATAACGACTTAGCACATAGGGCTTCCTGATGTACCAAGCAATGTACAGCAATGAAGTCGTTATACTTTTCTAGATTAAATTTGCTTCTAAGCCTGCCTATAAACCCGCTTTTGTGACCCGTCATTGATTTAACACCATCTGTCGCCACACTATGCACTTTGCTCCAGTCTAAGCCCTTTTCAGCAGCGCAATTCATAACGGCATTAAAAATGTCTTCTCCTGTTGTAGTTCCTTTCATAGGTATTAGGTCCAGCAACTCTTCTGTGATATTGAACTCGATATCTGTGCCCCGAATGAACACAGCCAACTGTGCAATATCATTTACATCCGTACTCTCGTCTAGAGTCAAAGATGCAGAAGTAAAGGTGGAAATTCGGTTCTATAATTGCCGTTCACAATCACTTGCCACATCCTTTATTCTTCGTGCAATGGTTCGGCGCGATAAGCAGATTTTTTGATATTTCGGAAGATGTTCTTTAGTTAAAGTTCCAACTGCTTCCCAAAGGCATTCTTTAATGAAATCTCCATCAGAAAATGGATGGTTACCTAACACCATTTTAAGTGCAATCGCATAACTAACATAGATTGCACCATTACTATCAACAGAACACTCCTAAAAGTAGAATATTACAGATAATACCATATTTGAAATAACTTAATAACCTACAAACCTCTTCTTTAATGTTGCCTAACGACTTTAAGTTCATAAAAAAATTGGTACGGGATTCACTTGTATACCTATCATATTCTTTGTGTTGCGCTTCATAATGCCTTTGAATATTGTATTTTTTCATCTGAACATGTTTTTTACATAGCAGACATTGTATGCTACCAGAACTTTCCTGACAAAAGTACTTTTCTTCCCATTCCACATTAAATGGATTAATTTTTCTTTTCAAATTTTGGGCACTGCTTTCTTGCTCTGATAACATTTCGGCAGATTTAAATTATAATAATTTCAGTTTCTGAACCACTGTCTTCAAACGCATATACATAAATGAATCTTATGAGAGCGCCAACGTAAATAATTACCCAACAACCCTTCTTCCGCCCGCCCCGGAGTGTGTTGAAGTGGTTCCTTGAAGCGAAGTTTTTTCTTAATTTCACTTGCTCTTGAAGATGATGATGATCATTCCTTTAAAGCATACGCCATGTCGCTTTTATTTGATTTTTTTTGCTGAAACTGCAGGAGCATGAACAAGAAGTTGGGTGTTGTGCTCCCGTTCTGTTGATAGTTCAAAGGCCAATTTACGTTTCAAACGTTGACTACCTTCATCATAATTTAAATGTGGACGTCCTAGTTTGCTGGCAGAAGCACTCTTCAAATCTTTGTTTTCAACTACCAATGTCATTTTCGACGCAAGCCATTCAGAATGTTTTTCTTTGAATCTGCTCAACAGTCTGTTGCAATTTGGTAAATGCTTTCTAATAAAGCTACAAAAATTTACAACTTTATTTTTTATTTCTTTGTTTTTGTCTTCTTTTAACGTGTCTCCATTAATTTTTTTTTATAAATGTAGTTCAAAATACTGTCATCTTTTCGATCATTTGATCTTCATGGGAGAATTCGAATTCGAAAAAACGAACAAAAATGAGCAAATAATTTGTACAACACATTTAAGAAGACATAATCACAATACATTTGGAACAGGTTTTGAGCAGAGGGCAGCGGAAGCCAAGAAGTTCTACTTCACGGAACACAAATATTTGTTAATTTATATGGAAGTATGAATACACAATAGACAAATATACACACTTTTTTTTTACAATATGCATTTACATACCTTGTCGATTGATTTCCATGATTTAAAAATAAAGTTTTTGGTTCACTTAAAATTTCACAGCCGATTTACTTGCAAGCTTTGAATTGCATGTATCAAAACAAACAAGCAGTTACAATCAGCTGACTTTGAAAGCGCGCCAAAAATGTAGAGATGCCAACAGGCTGTTTTATTGTTACTTTTAGATATACATATATGGATAATCTACTAATAGAAAAATAACTTACTTTACAGGAATATATACATATATATAAAATTTTTGACTTTATGCCAAAAAAATGGCGTTCTGTCCCATTGTGCACTGGAGGGGGGCAATGACACGCGTAACCGCTGTCTCTTAATTCGGGTGATACTGACCTAGACTTTCGTGGCAACCTCCTCCCCTTGAACGTGATGATGTATTAATTGTAAAGATGCTAAATCATAGTGTTCACTTTATCCTCTTCTAATATTTTTTTGTTGTTATTTTAGTGATAAATATGAATTTTCTGTTCGGTTATAAAATTAGAGATTTACCTGGAATATGTATTTTCTCTGAAAGCTCCTGAAATTTGTGGTCTCTCAGGTAGCTATTTTTATAATTACAACTAAATTAATTAGTTTTTCTAGCATTTTTTTAGATCTTTGGTTTATTTTCAATGAACAGCTGAGCGCACTTTAGAATGCGCCATAACGGCAGTGCATTACGAAAAATTCCACAATCTTATATTAAGGTATAAAACCGATTTTCTTGTATATACACATTCAGCAATCCATATCGAGTTGCTTCAAATCATTAACATCATCATATCATTGGATTTAAATAAAAATTTCCTTCACCAAACTCAATAACGATTTTATCAACCTTACCACTGGTGGGGGGAAATGAACAAGTCTTTTGTTGAGTGAGAAATCTTTCTTACTTCTTAAATGGAATGCCTACTATAAATCGCCTATCTGTTAAATCACCTGTTGTCGTCTGTATATAATTTTGTTCACATATGGCACCTTCTGGAGTAGGCTCCTCTTCATCCTTTTCCATTTCCCAGAATCTTTCTAAATGTCCTTCCTGATGGTTTATTTGTTTCGGTTGTGGAATTATAAAGTTTGTTTTGTTGTTTCGAGTTAACTTCTCGAGATAGTTATCTTGTGATTCTTGCATAAAGTTCTGAGAACTGTACTGATGTTACAGAAATGAAATTAATTCCGGTCGGTTTACGAACGATATTTCGTATTCTCGAAGTAGTTGTTTAGAAAATTTTCTTAAAGTTTTCCCTCTCCCTCCTTTATTTTTCTCCTTCCTGCCTATATTTTCACTGCTCTCTCAACTGAGTTGTAATTACTTCATTGCGCTCATTTTGATTGTGATAGTTCACAAAATACCAATATCTACGCACGAAAATGTTCACGAGTTAATTCCATTTTTTGACCGAGATGAATAAAGACCTTATTTAAGCTGAGAACTCTTTCACTCTATGAGAAGTGTCTCAATCTACGAGAACTATTTTAGTCTCTAGTTAAAGTTTTCTCTCTCCCTCCTTTATTTTTCTCCTCCCTGCCTATATTTTCACTGCTCTCTCAACTGAGTTGTAATTACTTCATTGCGCTCATTTTGATTGTGATAGTTCACAAAATACCAATATCTACGCACGAAAATGTTCACGAGTTAATTTCATTTTTTGACCGAGATGAATAAAGACCTTAATTAAGCTGAGAACTCTTTCACTCTATGAGAAGTGTCTCAATCTACGAGAACTATTTTAGTCTCTAGTTAAAGTTTTCTCTCTCCCTCCTTTATTTTTCTCCTTCCTGCCTATATTTTCACTGCTCTCTGAACTGAGTTGTAATTACTTCATTGCGCTCATTTTGATTGTGATAGTTCACAAAATACCAATCTCTACGCACGAAAATGTTCACGAGTTAATTCCATTTTTTGGCCGAGATGAATAAAGACCTTATTTAAGCTGAGAACTCTTTCACTCTATGAGAAGTGTTTCAATCTACGAGAACTATTTTAGTCTCTAGTTAAAGTTTTCTCTCTCCCTCCTTTATTTTTCTCCTCCCTGCCTATATTTTCACTGCTCTCTCAACTGAGTTGTAATTACTTCATTGAGCTCATTTTGATTGTGATAGTTCACAAAATACCAATCTCTACGCACGAAAATGTTCACGAGTTAATTCCATTTTTGACCGAGATGAATAAAGACCTTAATTAAGCTGAGAACTCTTTCACTCTATGAGAAGTGTCTCAATCTACGAGAACTATTTTAGTCTCTAGTTAAAGTTTTCTCTCTCCCTCCTTTATTTTTCTCCTTCCTGCCTATATTTTCACTGCTCTCTGAACTGAGTTGTAATTACTTCATTGCGCTCATTTTGATTGTGATAGTTCACAAAATACCAATCTCTACGCACGAAAATGTTCACGAGTTAATTCCATTTTTTGGCCGAGATGAATAAAGTTACAGTTTACTCATCTTTGTGGCTCTCAATAAGATTCAACAGTTCAATCAAAGATGGCTCGCGCCATCTCTATGCTGCAATTCAAAGGTCGAGATACTTACCTGCTAAACTGCGCAAGGTTGTCGATTCCTCCATTCAACAGAATGCTTTCTTTGCTCTTCCAGAAAACATTCTCCTTAGTATGATCACTGACGAACGGATAAAAGTCAGAAAGTTGGTCCTTGACCGTCTTCTGGCAGCCAGAGAAGCAGAGTCTGACACTGTAAATGGAAGGGTTTGATGTGATAAAGTGCCAAAGCTGTATTTCAAAGCTAATAATTATTACGATATGATTAACTGGAAGACTATTATCTTGACTGTTCCACCAGTTCTTTGTTCAGTCGGCTGTCGGGAGACACTGCAGAGGTATGGAAATTTAGTGAATTCCCCTCTCACACCGTGGCAGTCGAGAGAACCGTCAAACTGGTGACAGAGGCATCTTTTAAAGTTATTGGCCCCTAGGGTGGGTCGATTCCGAACTTTTTTCGATTCGGGATTTCTAATAGTGCGAAAAAGTTGCCTTAGTACTTCCTGATTCCAATGCAACTTTTGTGTGAGTGCTATCACTCACATTCATTCACCTACGCCAAAGGACACGTTCGGATAGGTCTCCACACAAATATTTTTTCATCGAGTCCCTTCACTCTTGTCGGTGATTTCGCCGAGTTCTATCACTTATATTCTCTCAACAGAACATAGAACTCAAAATGTGTGTATCTAAATTTAAATTTAGACAGAAATGTCCTGTGTTTGGCATATATCCGTACAATCTCTCTGAGTCCCAGTTACCTACTTACCAGGATGTTCTTTTGTGTTATCAGTTTGAAAGATTTCGTATAGGGCGACTCCGAGGCGACAACTATGAACCTAGGAGTAAAGAGATTACAGAAATAGTTGCAAAAAAGGTTGAAAATACTTTCAAAAAGTCATCTATTCCGATAGTTTCACACACCAGAGTTGTACATACATATGCTCACCACATACCATAAGAAATTTCTGACTCTTAAACAAATGTTTTTAAGGAACCCAATAGGTTTGAGCTCTGAAAGAGGCGACTTTGTCTCTTCTGCCGGAAAATTATTTGACATCGCTGCTTGTAAATGAATTTATTTTTCTTCTTGCACTTGTCCAAAGGAAAGGAAAGTTCTTATCAATGAACAACCATTTCTCTTGGACTAGAGAACCAGAAGAATTGGTCGCATTGGAAGTGTTGATCTACCTGAAACAAAAAAGATTACAAAAAAATGAACGTAAAGAAAAGCTTTCAAAACGTCATTCAACATCAACACTTACCAGAAAAGTATCAACTAGAACACGTGACCATTCAGATCAGCCAGACTCTCATACAGACGACAACAATGTAGGTGCGTCGCACATGGATTCTTCCAAAAACGATGCTGATGATGAATTTTCTCTTCCATCCTCTAAAACCAAACAAAACACTAGTATTAGAACACACTGCTTTAGCTGCCCAAAGATTTGGAGTAAGTGATAGAGCAGCGGCCTTGATTGTTTCATCTGCTTTTCTGGATGCCAAAAAAGCAGGTTTGATAACAGAGGATCAGGCTAACTTTGTCACTGACAAATGCAAGATTAGTCGGCAAAAAAAAGTGTTGGATTTAAGCTCCAAAACACCGAAAGTATTGACTCTATATATGGGCTGTATTTTGACGGCCGCAAAGTCAATACACACTGAAAAAAAAAAACTAGTAAAACCAAAGTATTCTGCATTTGCCACAAATACTTTTTGCATTAAAAACGTGCCCAAAATACTTTGAGCATTTGTTTTAAAAGTGCGAGCACTGTTGAAGTAAATGCGTCAAGTATTTAAATTAACAGTGGAACACTTTTGATCGAAATACGGGGCACTGTTGTAGCAAATACTTATACATTTATGTTAACAGTAGAAGTATTTGAGATTAACAGTAATTGCTCTTGATTCAAATGTAATCGTATCTGTTTTATTGTTGTGTTTAACACCCTTAACGGCTCCTTTATTTGAAATTTTTTCCTTTTAAGTTTTCTTTTATTCCTTACCACTGGTGGGGGGAAGTAAAATATGTAAATAAAAGGAATCTTTTCAGTTGAGATTGTCTTTCAAATCTGATTTTTATATATATGCGTAAGTGAGGTGACCACCTTTTCAAGATTTACGTACACAAAAATTTTTTTTTCTTGCCTCTTTCTATAATGATAGTTAGATTACTATAAGTTTATATTATGTACAGTTTTTAATTAATGAAAAACGGTGCTTGCAAATGCAATTTAATTTAATTTGATTTCAATTTATGGTCAAGTTATGGAGAAAGCAGTTTATTTTTCGATATCCAAACTCGTTTTTTGCATACAAATTTCAGCATACTTATTTTTGTTTTCGTCGATCTGATTGGCATTTTTGAATGCTTATTTTTCATTTGATGCAATTTCCTTCAACATTTTAGGTTGCATTTTTAAAAATTCAAAAAATTCCTTACAAGTCATTTTAATGTTCTATCGAACATTTAAAAGATCTCGCAATGTTTCGATCTTTATTTGTGATTTTTCATCGTTCCAAATCTGATTGATCAGAGAAAATACTCGTTCAACGGTGGCTGATGTGCCTGGCAAGGAGAGAATATACGATATGATTCTGACCATGTGGTTGTATGGAACCTTCTTTTTGACGAAATGTTGAAAAATTTCAACCCAGCGTTGTTCGGTGGCACTACCATTTTCTTCCCACGATTGGATTTTCTCTTCGGTTACGTATCTTTCCAAATACGTGAACTGATCGAATAAATCAGTATCGGATGATTTCAGATCATAATGGTTATTGGCTGCGATGTACTTCGCGGTGGTTTCGATAAACTTCCATTGCGGTGGTTGATCAAGCGCACACCAGGCAAAAATCATAATATGGTCAAATTATTCTTTCCACTTTTCAATATATTTTATACATGATTCTAAGAAAGAAATTAATAAAATCTTTTAAATTGAAAATAAATCTAAATTAATATTCGAACCATAGAATTGATGTGGGAGATCTTGCATCTCTCTTTTGACACTCTTTCGTCAACAGCAGAAATATGTTCCATTTCCTTTTGCACTGTAGCGGACAAAAATGCTTCTTTTTTCCGAGATTCGAGCGATTGGACAAAAGAATTGAGTGCATGCCCAACTTCCATTGCATTAATATTGTCGCTTTCCCTTGCTTTAGAGTAAGTTTGGGTATTGTGATATGGGTATAAGTTTTTCTACTATTACTTAAAATTTCATAAACTAATACTTACAAACATTATGCAATACTATTCCTTGCTTCATATAATTCATTAAGAATAAAAAAAATAAGAACGAATTGCTAAATAATACATTTATTAAAAACAAAAAAGCGACATTTTGTATTGTTGTAATATAATTCATTAAGAATAAAAAAAAACATGACTATTCAAGTATGTACATAGAAACAATCAAGGATTCAAAAAAATGTGTACTGTTTTTAATTTTAAAATGTTTGGCAGGACTCGCAAACAAATATTGCTTGACGCTTAGGGAGACATTTGCTATGTGCCCAAACTAAGTCGCATAGCAAACATGGTACCCAAGCAATACTTCCTTTATCCGTCTCAAAGTTTTTGTTGCAAAAAGCGCACGCAGTATCCTTACTAGGTGGTGTTTCCGCCCAACATTCCTCATCTGAACTGGGAAGATGCAAGCTTTTTTCCGACTCGCTCGAAGAAGTTTCCCTAGTTTTGGTTGCCCGTTGTGTTTTGGTTTTACGTGAATGCGGTATGTCTTTTACATTTCCTTTTTTCTTGCGCTTTTCAACATTTCTGATGCTTTCCTCCAAAAGCGCTTTATATGGTGATGTTGTTAACACTGTCGATTCTGATCGTTTGCCTCTGGAGCTGGTAGACAGTTTTAGCTTAGGTGGTGGGGATATCTGCCAAGGTGTGACGAAATTTTTCATCGCTGCCCTACTTGTGCTGGCCACTGGTTCTTCTAAAAATATATCTTCTATAGGTTGAGTATCTTTCAGCGGATTTTCTTGGCGTTGCTCCATAAAATCACTTTCCTGGAAAATATTTTTATCAAAGGGATAGATACCAGTGCATTTGAACCCATTAATTGCTATCTGTGCCGTTTGAACTTTCAGATAAGCCTTTGAAAACAGCTCAACTACATCAAATTGTGTCACCTTTCGGCCTTGCTCTCGCATAAATCGTCTTATTTCGTCATTGTAATATGTTTTAAGAGGACCCATAAATGCTTTATCTAAGGGTTGCATTTTGTGTGTACAATGAGGTGGCAATGATAAGATAATGACGCCATTTTGACGAGCCTTATCCAAAACATCAACATTTCGCGTATGACTGTAGTGGCCATCTAAAATAAGCAAGATTGGGTTCTCCTTTGATGGATTAGTGAATCCCAAAAAGTGATCAAACCACGCGGTAAATATTGGTATTTGTATCCATCCCGATATGTGACAAGCAGAATCGGAACCAGGGGGAGCATGTTTCATTAAAAGCGGAGAGGGATTTTTTCTTGGAAAAATGAAAAATGGTGGAACAAAGGCTCCTCCTGCGCTCATGCAGCTTATAACTGTTATGAGAGATCCTCTTTCTGCTGAAGTCATGCAACCAATTTGCCTTTTGCCTTTTGCTGCTCAAATTTTTGGCTGCTTACTTTGCACGATAGACACTCCTGTCTCATCAACATTCCATATTCTAGTTGCAGAAAATTTATGCTTCTCAAACTCCTGCTCCAATAAATTATAGAACTTGCTCACATTTTCCACATTGAATCCTTTGATTCTCTCGATTGAGGTACCTGTGGCAGAGCGTAAACTTATTTCCGTTTTATGTCTATTTAGAAAGCTACGCAACCAATCTTTTCCGGCGCATTCCCTGATTATGGAAAATGGGTTCTCAATATTATTTCGCTTTGCTAATTGAAATGCAAGCGAACGCACATCACTTCGAGTGAGCCCCCAAAACTTTGCCTCCATTTCTCTCAAATATCTTACCAGCTCTAATTCAACACCTCGGTTAAAAACCGGCCTACGTCCCAATGGAATAGCTAATATTTCGTCGATTGTTTTATCGCTGCGGGCAGCTCTTTGCAAGGTTGCAAATGGGACACCATACGTTTTCGATGCCAGAAGTATTCCCATCTTTTCGGCTCTTACAGCCTGTATGGCTTTTTTCATGTTTTCTGCATTCCACTTACGAATTTCCCCTTTCTTCGGCATTGCGAAAAACTATAATTTAAGAAGAGTATTACTTTTACCTACAAGATACGTTGTATGATATTATGTTTGTTTAATATGATATACTATATCACAATGGACAACATTGACTATATCACATTAGCCAAACTCGAGTTTGAAATAATAAAATATTTGTTTCACAAAAAAATATTTATTTGGGCTAAAAATTACCTGAATTACGGTTAATTATATTAACGAAAGATCAAGAAAAAATTACTAGAATTCTAAAATATGAATTAAACTCTGAATAATCCTTTGTCGAAACGCCCGTTGAAATAATGGTGACCGCACTACTATAAACTTTTTGGCACACTGAGAGCACACGAAGTGTTCAGTAGCACGCGCAGCTTTGCAGCAACAGTTTTTTACAGTTGCTTTTGTATTCTCGGAAAGATTCATGTCAAAACATGAATAGTTTACGAAATATACTGGCATATCACATTGCACACCCATATCACAATACCCTCGTTATTTTCGATCAAAATATGCAACGAATTAAAAATAAAAAATATTTAATATGAACTTAATTTTTTTGTTGTGAATGCAAAAATAAAATGGCGTCCAGATTTTCTCCTTTCAAATTTGTTCTTTTTTCTTCTAATATACGGTTTGCCACACTAAAACATCTTTCGCTTGCTGCACTAGACGCTGGAATACACAAAATTTGTCGTGCCAGTCTAGCCATCAATGGAAACTCATCTTCATGACGCGCAAGTTTTAGGTTTGTTCGAGCGGAGGAATAAAAATGCCAATGATGTTGTTTCTATGACATTATATTTTATTCTCTGATGTTTCAAGTTATGTTCTGCTTATATAACTACTAAAGTGATTACAATTTTCTTAATCTATTTCTTTGTTTTGTTTTTTTTCTTATGAAATACAATATTTGTAAAATGTAATCTTATTTTCTATTGAATGCAAACAAACATGACTGTGGGGTTTACCCGATAATGTTTGGGTTATCATTATAGTCAAACATAAGGACCAAAACATGTTTGTATACATTTGCATTATGTTCTTTATCTCTACTTGTTATCTTATATTTTTTGTAATGTTTACTTGTTTTTCTTTAATCTTTTATTTTGTCCAATTTATAGTATTTTGTTGTGTGGTGTCTGGTTGGGATGATAGTGTACACATAACTCGCACAATACTAATTGAGTAACATGTTAGTAATCGGCGGTGCCGCGATGCCGATACCCACGATGCCAAAGTACCGTTACGTAACGTGTACTCGCCGCATCGGCATCGCCGCTTGCTAACATGTTACTTTTTAATTACTCGTGCAGGTCTCTGATGCCTACATAAGAAATTAAAAGAGAGTTATTGGTGCTTGACACATTTCATTCCCATTAACCGATAACTTACTTGATCACGAAGGAAAAGCAGCCACATCTTGGCCCTTGGATCTTCAAAAAATAGTAGCAAAGAATTTGGGGTGTTGGGATCTCCCAAAAAAATACTCCTTAAGACCATCAAAAATTCTTAATATTGAGTCGACTGATGACAACAAGCCTAGGAAACGAGTTTTTCTGTAACCTATCAGTTTTTTATATGCCACATCCGCGGATTCACAAAATTTTTTTAATTTTGCGACACGCACGGTGAACAAATAGAAATGTGAATAAATTTTGGCTACAATCATCTCCACATCAAAAGGCATTTTGTCGCAAGCTTTTTTTAAAGTATTGTGAACAATATGCGCTGCACATCCAACGCCAATCAATCCAGGATAAAGCTGCTTCAGTTTGTAGAACACATTATTTGTGCCGGTTCGATTAACGTTGCCAAAATTACACGCCGCGTTATCTCCACAAAACGCAACTAGTTTCTTATTTATGTTCAATTTGTTCATAGCGCTATTCAGCAATTTTACAATTATTTCGGAACTTTCTCCATGTGCATCTACCAAGTCTATAATTTTCACTTTAACGCCATCCTTTTCCGAAAAGAAACGAACTAATATCGGAAACATTTTTGTGCTGCCATGATTAGAGGCGTCCGTCAATATAGTGAAGAAATGGCAGTAATTTAAGTCTTTCTGGAGCTCTTGCAATACGAACGGTGCGAACACTCCGGTTGCGATGGCTTCGCATTTCGTTCGCGCACAAGAAAATTTGGACATTGCGAAACAACTCCGAATGATTTTGGAAGCGCAATCGGCCGAGCGAAAACTGTGATTAGAACTTATCACATGAAATGCCCAAACGCCTTCACACGCCGCGATATGGGCATCTGTTCCGGTCAAAGTAGAGCTTTTTAAATATCTATTGAGTGTGTGGCTGGACGTGGCAGCGTGCAATGCATTTTGGTGATTTTTTGATTTAATATGCGACTCAATATCTCGGCGACCACTATGCATAATACTAAAACCCGTGTTGCACACTTCGCAAAGGACATCATTTTCGGTCTTCGCTTTCTTAATAAACTAAAATTCGCGCAATTTTTCTTTAAATATATTTACTCCACGTTTTCGCGACATTTTAAAAAAATAATACAACGTACACACACAATAGCGTCGCTTCCACAATATCACCTGTCAGCATAAGTTCCACAAATTGTTGGTAGAAAATACATGAATAAATGTAAATAAGAAGAGCTTTAACATATGTAATTTCTCTTTAACACGAACAAATACTGTTTAAAACTCAATGAAGATTTTATCAAACCTTACCACTGGTGGGGGGAAATGAAAAGACCTGCACTGAGCTGAGAATTATTTCATTCTCTTTATTTTATGTTGCTAATATGCGGGAATATACACCCGTCTTACAATTATTTTTGTTCTAATTTGCCTGTATTTTGAACAAGGCTTTTTTGTATATTGCCTGTTTTTTAAATACAGGACTTTTTGATTTTGGCCGAGCTCTTCATCCGGCTCGGAGGACCAAAATGTTAAAACTCAAAAAAGATTATTTATTCCTAACCTCTGGTGGGGGGAAATAAAACGACCTTCACTGAGCTGAGAATTATTTCATTCTGATTTTATTGTTAATATACACCTTATATACTATTTTAAGTCTTACTTATCTAGTTAAATATATGTGTATGTAGGGCACACCACATGGGGTTGTTTTCAACTATACAATGCAATACATGTGTGTGTGTGTGTGCTGTCATACAAGATCTTTTATCTCATCATTGTTTATGCTGTATGGTTTGGGATTACTTTCAAGTGCACAAGTGCATTTGTAATCAATTGCCCAAACCTACTTCTAAAGTTCAGAATTAATTAATTTTAAGGTCTTGTTTGCTGTCCATCCTAGATGTTGCGTTTCGTCTTGCAACCGTGACTGCCATAACACCATCGCGATTTTTTTCTATAGTTCGACGTGAAACGCTAGTCAGCAGTTGCACAAAGCGCTCGGTTCCTTGAATATGTGGAGGAATTTGTGGATCCGGAAGTGGAGGATTGTCAAATTCTATGTATTCGAGCAAATGGTCATAGGGTATGTTTGCAGTGAAGGGCGGCTCCGACAAAATGCTATTGTTATCTAAGTTTATCATCTCAACATAATCAGTGCAGTCAAAATTTATAGTTGGTTTTTTGTAAGCTTTTTTTTTTTTTGTTGGGTCGTAAAGTTTTTCACGATAGTACAAAATTTTTTTTAAAGCACTCTGGCGCACTTCCTTTCTGGCATCAAAAAGCATTGTTAGTAGAACATTTTCTGAATGTGCAAAATATGAGTTATTTTGAACAACATTATTTACAATTTCGCGCAGATTTTGTGGTAAATATTGCGTTGAATAAATATATTTACATAAAAGTGAACTGCCATATATTACCGAGTTGTAATACTTAACATTAAAGTACATAGGTACGTAAACTTTCATGACAAACGTTGCTAAAATTCTTAAATTTTCGGATGGTGAATTTGTTGTGACGTACAATCGCAGAAGTCTACTAGCTTTGGTTAACCAACGAGAGTGAACGATGGGTCCAGGTTTCACGTTGTTCTTGTCCTCTAGTCATAGCTTCGTTATAGCGGTCTTGAATGTTAATTTCATTAGACCAACTACCTTCGTTTTTGCCCAGATTGAAGCTATTCATCCTTTCGTAATCCCTTTTCACTTTTCTGACGTATATCTAAATTCCTTCTCTAACTATTTTTATCTCATTAAATTTGGTTAAGAATAGAGTTTATATGGTATAATTAGTACTTGTAATCTATTTTCTTACATCAGTAGCAGCTGCATTGTTGATAGATATGCCGGTAAGTGTGCTGATATCCTTTTTTCTTTACGGTACTCGGGAACACTTGCTTACTCCTTGCTGTTTTACTCCGGGTCGGCTGGTGTCGTGCTGTCGTTGGGACGTCAAGGAAGTTCCACGTTCCTCTTCACGCCACTTTATGCTGATTTTATGTTGTTTTCAACAATTTCTTTGTAGTGTTATTATCTCACTTTTTGTGTGGAGCCGTTTTTATTGTGGCACACTTTTTCAAAGTCTTTCTTTCTTCGGTGCTTTTGTTTTTTTTTTTTTTATGTGGAACTTTTTTAAAGTCTTTATTTGTTTTTGGCACTTTATTATGGCAAATTTCTTTTAAAGTCTTTAGTTTGTGGCACTTTATTGTTGCACGTTAAAAAAAAGGGTCTTTATTTATTTCTGACACTTTCAACGCTCTTAACACTTTCAACGACTAGACTCCGCCGAGCTTATTTGAATCGGGCTTGTATTGTCGACTTGTATTGTACAAGTCTAAAAAAAAGATTTTTTCGTTGGTCTCAAGACCTTTATTGAATCACCAAAACATTAATACTAAAAACTTAATTCTACTTATTCTCTCTTAAATATACCCTATTTCTACCTGTGTCATCAATTGGTATTGGTCGGCGCATGCCGGATGTTGTTGCAAGTGTTTTATTTTGCTTATTCCTTTTTTAGGTCGATTCAGAATTTTGATCGGCGCATGCCGGATATTGCGCTGCTGATATTGACAATTTTGCTGAGCACGCGTCTGGGCTATTTTCCAGTTCTTTGTAATTGTTGACTTAGCGCAATAGTGTTGGTGTTAGCTTTGGTTTCAACTTAGCTGGTGCTAACTTATAATTTATGTTGTATGGTTTGGGCTGTTTTCAAGTGCACAAGTGCATTTGTAATCAATTGCCCAAACCTAAGTAAATACGTTTATATTACATATCTTGAGTGCATGCGTATTGCATTTAAATGCATGGCTATGTTTATGTTAATACATACATATGTATGTATGTATGTTTGAAAATAGATATTTATTTTTAATTGTATTTCGGCTTTGCTGATAAGTATGCATGTTCAATGATATTTGAACATATAGAGCAAGTATGCGTGGGTCTTTCTTCAAGTGCATTTTTATTGAACATTATTTAGCTTGTTTAAAATATTTTCAATTTTTCCTTAGAGGAAATATCATAAATATATCGTTGAAGGAAAACCCACACATATTTGCTCTTTACGGAATATTTAATGTTGAATACAAAAGACATTTTTACAACTAAATCTATAGCCCTTATTTATATATTATATATGCGGACTTATCTGAATGTTAAAATGGACGGTTTTTTAAATAGACGATTTCAAATAGACGATTGCGAATAGACGATGCGTGCGGCGGCGAACGTGACTTCTAGAAGAATGTAGAACCAAAAAAACGGCACAGCGTCACCTTCTCGTTGGTATAAGATGAAAAATGGAACAAAAACAGTTTGGTGTGGAGATGATCAATGATGCCCTAATTAACATGTTGATGTGGAGAGTGTTGTATGCACTGGTCAGTGATGCCCTGTTTTTTTCTACTTAACATGTTGATGTGGAGAGTGTTGTATTCACTGATCAGTGATGCCCTTTAGTTATAGTTCATCTCAACAGCCCTAATTAAGCTACCTACTTTATATTTAATGTTGTCAACACAGACATAGAATTCCTTTAAGTTTTGAGGACTCTCACCAACAACAAAAACTCTAGGTTGCAGTGTTAATCCCTCGTTGTGAGCGCTTTCATTTAGCTCGTCAAGTTTTTGCTCGAAGTTATTAATATCTACATATAAGATGCACCATCATATCCATTTGTGCATCTGTAATGGAGGGCTTTATGTTTTTATTTACTCTCGGCGGTGTTATTACTGCATGTAGTAAGTTTATAAGATAATAATGCCTGCAATTTAAATAAAAAACCTGAAATTAATAACAAAAATCACACAATAGAAGAAATCGACATTACTTGCATCAGGTGCTCCAAGCATGGCGTCGTAATACGTCAGGTTCAGTTTATCTTTTATTAATGAATGGAAAAGCTCTTTCGTTATTTCTTCCTCAACGCTTTCAATTTTGTTAAACATTACATCTGATTTTCCAGGAAACATAGTGTCAAAATCAGTATCAATCAACTGGTACCCATTGGAATCGAAATATTGTGGCCATTCCTTAAAAATATCTTGAATGCCAAATTTAGCAAGTTCTTTAATTCTATCTTCTGAAGTTTCTTTCCACGATACGCATATATCTTGAGGAATATTGTGCTGTAACCACTGTTTTATTTCATTAAGTTTAGGCTCTCATCATTTACACCGGCAACTTTGAAAATTTTTGATGGAGCTTCATTTTTCAACTGAGCTTTTCGCTTATGCAAGCTGTTATAGTATTTATCATATAATTTCCCAGTTGCGTTTTTTTTGTTTGTCCTGCGTACGTAATACACCGATTCTTGTTCTTTAGAAAACAGTTTGACAATCTGTTCGACAACAGTTTTCATGGTGATCGGGGTCATTTTAATATCACGTATTAAGTAATTATCCACAATAATGCGAACTATTGCAGATTGGTCGCTTTCTTGGAGGCAACCACAGTTTTCGTACTTCTTTATTATGTCGTTACCTGCTACTGTTTCTTTTAAAACCTCTTCGACGTTGGGTTCGTTGTTTGGGGATGTTGAAGGTGTGCTTGCAGAGCTCAGCCAGCTTCGAATGGATGAAAGGTTTGTTATAGTTCTATCACCACTACAGCACGTGAGCATATTGAACTAGAAAGACATTAATATAAATAATTTATAAGCGTGTTATAAATGTGTACGAAACCCTCAATGTGAAAATATAAACGGAAGTTACGCTGAATTTTTAAAATGATTTGCTTACATTATTTTCTAAACGCCATTTTTGCAAGTTGTACCGGAACTTAATTTTGTCCGCAATTAGTTCTCTGGCATTAAAAATTTCGTCAATGTCGGGGAAATGGATCATCTGCAAAATTGCTACACTCTTTAAACCACACCTATTGAACTGTATCAATGCATTTGACGACAAATCCCACGAACACAATAAATTAATTAACTGTTCATCACTATCCAAAATTACTACGGACTCATTGTCGACATTTTTCGTTGTAGGGGACTCATCTCCCAACGGACATTGCTCGGCAAATAACAGCTCAGTTGATGGTATCAACTCCTCACTCATAGTGTAAACTAAAATGCACAAAAATTGTTTTTAAACACATATTTTTGTTGAAATAAATGTGTATATAAACCATGACATACCTGCAGAGTAGGCTTTTCGCAAATGTCGTCTTTTATATAAAAAAATCACTGGGGAAGTCCCTTTTAAACAGCCTCCGTAAGCAGCGGGCGATGCGACAGGCACACTAATGCAAATGCAAACTATGTAAGCTCCTTTTGCGCAGCTTCACTAAACGCGAAATGTCTTGAAGTAATCACTTTCACTTAAAGTAATACTTTCAGCACATATATTTACCTATAAAACTCAAATTAAAGTATTTGCGCACGCAACACGTGTTTCTGTTAGAATGATCGATGGAAAAATGTAAGCGTCAACTTCCCTGTCATCGTATGGAGAAACAGTAAAATTAAAGGCGAAATGGTTGCACATTTAAAAAACTGTAATCAAAAGAAAATTAAATACGAAACCTTTAAAACAACTATGTATTTTTATATTAGATTTTAATAAGATGATTTTTAAAAGCACAGCTGCTTTTGATACAAAAGTGCCGCATTTAAAAAAAGTATTTGAATTAACCCTAGAAAGATAATCATATTGTGACGTACGTTAAAGATAATCATGCGTAAAATTGACGCATGTGTTTTATCGGTCTGTATATCGAGGTTTATTAATTAATTTGAATAGATATTACGTTTTATTATATTTACACTTCCATACTAATAATAAATTCAACAAATAATTTATTTATGTTTATTTATTCATTAAAAAAAAACAAAAACTTAAAACTTCTTCTATAAAGTAACAAAACTTTTAAACATTCTCTCTTTTACAAAATAAATTTACTTATTAGTCAGTCAGAAAAAACTTTGGCAAATATCAATATTATGCTCTCGACAAATAACTTTTTTGCATTTTTTGCACGATGCATTTGCCTTTCGCCTTATTTTAGAGGGGCAGTAAGTACAGTAAGTACGTTTTTTCGTTACTGGCTCTTCAGTACTGTCTTCTGATGTACCAGGCACTTCATTTGGCAAAATATTAGAGATATTATCGCGCAAATATCTCTTCAAAGTAGGAGCTTTTAACGCTTACGCATAAACGATGACGTCAGGCTCATGTTAAAAATTTTCATAAAATTTTTGCGACTTTGAACTTTTTCTCCCTTGCTACTAACATTATGGCTGTATATAATAAAAGAATTTATGCAGGCAATGTTTATCATTCCGTACAATAATGCCATAGGCCACCTATTCGTCTTCCTACTGCAGGACATCACAGAACACATTTGGTCTAGCGTGTCCACTCCGCCTTTAGTCTGGTTATTATACATAATCATTTGCGGTTTACCGGTACTTTCGTTGATGGAAGCATCCTCATCACAAGATGATAATAAGTATACCATCTTAGCTGGCTTCGGTTTATAGGAGACGAGAGTAAGGGGTCCGTCAAAACAAAACATCGATGTCCCCACTGGCCTGGAGCGACTGTTTTTCAGTACTTCCGGTATCTCGCGTTTGTTTGATCGCACGGTTCCCACAATGGTTAACTTGTACGGTTCTTGTAGTAAGTTTTTTGCCAAAGGGATTCAGGTGAACCAATTGTCACACGTAATATTACGACAACTACCGTGCACAGGCTTTGATAACTCCTTCACGTAGTATTCACCGAGTGGTACTCCGTTGGTCTGAGTTCCTCTTCCCAAATAAGGCATTCCATTTATCATGTACTTTGTACCACTGTCACACATCATGAGGATTTTTATTCCATACTTACTTGGCTTGTTGGGAATATACATTCTAAACGGACACCGTCCTCTAAACCCAAGTAACTGTTCATCTATGGTCAAATGAGCCCCTGGAGTGTAATTACTTATGTATGCATTGATGGATAAAGAGATCCCATGTTTTTCTAACAGGAGTAAATACATCGTTTCCTCGAAGCGTGGGCCGCATACTTTTGTCATCCATTCTAAGACATCGTATCAAAAAATCAAAACGATCACGACTCATTACAGAGACGTACACCATTGACAAAGATCGATCATAGAGGTCATCTGTGGACATGTGGTTATCTTTTCTCACTGCTGTCATTACCAGAATACCAAACAAAGCATGGATTTCATCTTCATTCGTGTCACGAAATGTAGCACCTGTCATAGATTCCCGACGTTTCAATGATATCTCAGCATTTGTCCATTTTACGATTTCCGAAATTATCTCATCAGTAAAAAATAGTTTGAAGCATAAAAGTGGGTCATATATATTGCGGCACATACGCGTCGGACCTCTTTGAGATCTGACAATGTTCAGTGTAGAGACTCGGCTACGCCTCGTGGACTTTGAAGTTGACCAACAATGTTTATTCTTACCTCTAATAGTCCTCTGTGGCAAGGTCAAGATTCTGTTAGAAGCCAATGAAGAACCTGGTTGTTCAATAATATTTTGTTCTCATATTTCACTACTGCTTGACGTTGGCTGCACTTCATGCACCTCATCTATAAACGCTTCTTCTGTATCGCTCTGGACGTCATCTTCACTTACGTGATCTGATATTGCACTGTCAGAATCCTCACCAACGAGCTCGTCATCGCTTTGCAGAAGAGCAGAGAGGATACGCTCATTGTCTAAAGGACTACCCATTTTAAAATCTTAAATCTTAAAAGATACGTAAAAGATAGTCATGCGTCATTTTGACTCACGCGGTCGTTATATTTCAAAATCAGTGACACTTACCGCATTGACAAGCACGCCTCACGGGAGCTCCAAGCGGCGACTGAGATGTCCTAAACGCACAGCGACGGATTCGCGCTATTTAGAAAGAGAGAGCAATATTTCGAAAATGCATGCGTCAATTTTACGCAGACTATCTTTCTAGGGTTAAGAGCAAAGTATTTCCGTCAAGAGTTTTGCTGTTGAAACAAATACTTTTGTTTTACTGTACTTTAACTGCAGAAAGTATTTGATTTAACTGCGGGGTTTTTTTTCAGTGTAGCTATTGCTTTCCGTACAAAGCATTTCAATCAATTCGTTATCAAAAAATTTTTCAAATTGCTCATAGGGCGATAGGTTAACGCAGTCAAGATAGCTTGGCTCTGGAAAAATTTGTTGGTACCTTATATTATTATCCTCAACCCACTGAATTATAGGTTCTCTTCTTTGTTTAGCTCGTTTTGTTGGTCCTTGCTTCTTTTTCTTTTGCTTTCGCAATTTTTTCTGAGCAGCAGTCGGTTTTAAAGTTGGTGGTCGTTGACTCCGTTTTTTGGTTTCAGAGGGTAATAAGTTTTTACAAACAATCTTACTCGGTGTTTTTTGCAAAATCAAACTGGAAGTTGACGACTCAAATGTTGGTAAAGTGGCATCTAAGACATCAACATCCAAATTGTGGGACGAATAGTTCAAGACATCCCTTAGCGCTTCATCCAAGAAATCTTCCTCAGCAGTATTCCGCATGATAACTTGGAAGGATTGCGTTAACTGTGCTTTAGGCAAATTATCTGGTCGTCCACGTCCATCCTCATCGCCAGAATCTTCATCTGTTTCAATATTTTTACCGCTAGTAGGTTCAATAACTATTTTTTCAATAATCTCATCCCCATCATCATCTGACATCAATTCCTCAAGGATATTTGTTGCTTCCTCCAATGTCAAACAACTATATCTGAACATAAATATAAACTTTTATGACACACACATAAAAATAAAGTTATAATATTCTTGTGTAGTTATGCACACGGGATATAAAAACACTGAGATAAGTTCCCTGTTGCTAATACCTAACAAAACCAGCAAAAAGTACGGGGGATGCCCACTGTTACATATATGTAACGCCTTCATTATCGGCTCTTCAGGGAGCACTCCTCCCAGGAAATATTTTTTCTCACATTTTTATAATTTTCTTTGCATATTTATCAATAACTTTTAATAAACAATATTCTTCTTATCAGACATATAAATATATTAATATCTATATTTACCTTCGACGTGACGTTATTTCTCCGCTTTTACCACTTCTGAAAAACTTCGCTTCGCGCACAAGTAACTGCGTTGAAATTGAAAAGAGAACTGACTTGATTTTCAAAACGAATCGCTTGCAGTGCTGTATTCTAATAAATGGTAGACTTAAGGGGGTCATCCCATGTGATGGCCTGTTTTTTAGGATTTTTTTTATACGACCAGTAAATAGATAGAGATTTAAGTTTAATATTATTTATTAATATATATTTCGACAATATAAATATAAATTTTTAACTAAAAATATTGTGTATAACTGGAGTTACAGCGTTCTGAACACCCCCGTCTCGAAAAAATGAGCTTGCACTTCCTCCACGATTCCGGCTGATTGGCTTATCTGAAAAAAAAAGGCGTTTTAAACCGTATGCCTAAATGCACGGAATGAGCTATTATCAAATGAATATACAAAAAATTGGACTTTTGGTAGACATTTGAAATAAAAGTTGCGATTTTTCCGTTTTTTTGTGTTTTTTGCGATAAAAAATAGAAATTTTGCAGATTTTCGACTGATAATAGTTCATTCGATGCGTTTATACAGCTGCGGTCAAAATAATAGTAGTGCCCACACACTGAAAAAGAAATGAAGAAGAAGTAGAATGTTTTCATTTAAATACTTTCGTTGTTTTTATTTTAAGGAACAACCACTCTTAAGAATAAAATCATAAAACAAAACTTAGGAAAAATTCATTACAACGTTATAAAAAAATTATTTCATATGACCTTATGCATATGGTCGGTCAAAAAAATAGTAGTGTGATTTTATTTAACAAAAATATATTTCAATTAGTTCTTCTTTTCATCTGATTTAAATTGAAAATAATAAGAAAATTAATTATAAAATAATTAGTATTTAGTTGCGTATCCTTTGTTCGATATTACAGCTACACATCGGCGATGCATTGAATTAACGAGATGTTCACATCGTTCCTTTGGTATCGATTTCCATGCCCGCTCTACTGTTTCCCAAAGCTGATTATTATTTGTTGGATTAGCAACAGAAACTGCCTTTTTCACATCGCACCACAAATCTCTATTGGATTGAGGTCTGGAGACTGTGCAGGCCATTCCATGACCTCAACCCTGTTCCTCTGAAACCACTGCTGCGCCAATTTGCTTGTGTGCTTTGGGTCATTGTCCTGCTGGAAGACCCAAAGTAGTGGCATTTCTTCGCTGGCAAAAGGGAGCATGATTTCCTCCATAATTCGAACATACACAGTACGATCCATGATTTCTTTTATCCAGTATATCGGTCCAAAACCATAAAATGAAAAACAGGCCCAAATCATAATACTTGACCCTCCATGTTTAATAGTTTTAGTTGTGTATTTCGGGTTGTATTCAGAACTAGCGGGTCGTCTGACATATTGGCGAGATCCTCTTGCACCATGCAGCACGATTTTGGATTCATCTGTCCACAAAATATTTCTCCATTTCTTAAGGGGCCATTCCAAGTGATCGTTTGCAAACTTAAGCCTTTGCGCTACATGCTTCTTAGTCAGTAATGGCACTTTTCTTGAGCTATGAGCTGCTAAGTCCTGTTCCCGCAAACGTCTACGGGTAGTTTCCACGCTTGCTTCCAGCTGCAAGTCACTCTTGATATCAGTTGCAGGTGCGAAAGGATTACTTTTCGAGTATCTAACCACACGATTGACTAATTTAGCGGTCATTGCGGGTGGCCGTCCACGATCTTTATCAGATTATCACAAAAATTTATGAAAATACATCAAAAAATGCATTACTTACCTTTTTGTAAATCTTGGACACAAATAAATATTTTTTATGAATTTTTCGGAAGCTCACTCCTTGTACTACTATTATTTTGACCGACTCAATAGCCAACACATTTGAAAGTAAATGAAATAACGACTCGTTAGCAGGTCTGTCTATATAACATTATATTAAGGAGAATAAAGGGCAAAGAAGAAAACGCGAAAAAATAGAAACATTTAACTATGTACAGTTGTAGCACTACTATTATTATGACCGCAACTGTATGTGTTGAGTATGTCCTATAAATTTCAAGTCATTCGGTCAAGCCGTTTTTGAGATACGATGGAGGAAAGTTTGAAACACACAGTTTTGAGAAAAACGCGTTTAAAGTTTCAAGTCCATTTAAAACTATGACGTAACTGCCAACTCAGCGCTCCGAACAGCACTTGCTTCTACCTGCTGTATCTTTAAAACGACTTGGAATTTTCAAAAATCCCTTTACTACCGTATTCTAGACATGTTAAGATAGCAATTTATGAAAAAAAAAATTTGATTTTTTGAGCCCATCACATGAGATGACCCCCTTAAATTCTGATTCGTAGAAGTATGCTGCTCTCAGCCAGCGCTTAAAGTTTGAATGCGGTGCGTTACATATATGTAACAGTGGGCTTGAATGGGTTAACCCTCTAATGCATGAATTTTTGTTTCGACTGTGATTTTTATATTAGACTATATTCAGGTCTGTGAAGACGAATCTGATGTTAGTTTTTCGATTTGTCAATTTGTGTACCTTTTACAGGTAAAATAAAAATCCCGCCTCAAGGCGGACCTATGCATTAACCCTTATTGTTCATATAAATTTATGTTTTCATTTCTTCTTTATTGTGATATTTGAAAAAACAATCTTTTGCCGTTGAATTGCATAAATTAATTTTACATTTAATGCAAAATGCCTGAGTTTCTGATTTGCATCCACGAAATTTGCACATTTTTTTGCCTGAGCGGTCCAAAAACTTACACCAGTGTCCTATTTGATCGTATCTTATATTTTCTGATAGGTGATACGTCTTTTTAGCTTTTGGTGGAGGTGTTAAAGACGATGGACGACCACGTTTTACAGGTTTTGTCGAACCAATCAAACAAAGTGTTTCTGCCACTTCTGATCTGAAGTCAGGAAGTTTACACTTTAGGACGTCCTTATTTAGTCGGTTATAAAGACAATATGCATTCACCATACTCACGTCCAGCATGTGGTAAAATAATTTATTTGTCCATTTTCTGGTTTTCATTTTTATGTGGTATCGACCAATCAATCCGTCAACCAAATCCACACCACCCATATGCTGGTTGTATTCTTTCACAATAGCTGGACAATCCACCTCAACATTTTGTTTCAATTTTCGATCCCAACGATTTGCCTTTAAGGAATATGAACTTTCATTATGTACAATTGCATCTGTTCCTACGTAGGTGGATAACAGACGAACTGCTCTTGTGTCGTACCACAAAACGCTGCTTATGTCTACTCCAAAAACACTTCCCACGTATTCTTCATTATACCCACGTGCTACTTTTTTTGATTGCAGCTCTGCGTCTGTGGAAAGTTTTATATTTGGTACTCGATTTCCTCGCACTGTACCTAAACTGTGAATTCCGCGACTTCTCATATATAATAGCAATCCCAATGAGGTATAAAAGTTGTCAAAGTAAATAATATGATTGGCATTGTTTGGTATGACTTGTGACAACCTAACTACAACATTGGATGCAGCACCAAGATCTGGACAATTTGGCAAAATTTTGTTATCGCCGGCGCCACAATAAACTTCAAAGGAATACGAATATCCAAAGGAATCGCAAATCACGAATAGTTTCGCTCCCCATTTGTGAGGTTTTGCTGGCATATATTGCCTCACTGGGTTTCCACTCATTTTCGTGGCACACATTTGCTCATCAACGCAAAGTCTCTGCCGCATTGGAACTGAAGAAAAACGTTGGTTGAAATGTTTTACTAGCGGCCTTATTTTATACAAGAGGTCATAACCAGGTTGACCTTTCTCTATACGAGACGCATCATTATTGAAATGCAAGTGGTTTCTAATTTCTTCAAATCGATTGCATGTCATGGATAAACGTATCGGATCTAATCCGTATTGTCCCCAATATGAGCGACTGTTAGGAAAGCGATAAACAGACGTAAACAACAATATTCCCAAAAACTTACGCAGCTCTTGGTGATCGATACAAAACTTTGAAGATATATCTTTTTGCTTGGCATACAAGTTCATCTGTAAGGCTATTGCCTGCAAAATTTTTATTAAAAATTTAATAAACTGTTATATATTAGAAATTACCTTCAGAAAGTCTTCGGTCACAAAATATGCAAAGCAGTCGTAAGGTGTTTTTAAACATTTTAAAAAATCCGGCATGTCCTGGCCTTGAAAAGCCAAATCTGCAACACTCAGCTGAAGTTTTTTCTTCTTCCAAAGAATCGATCTTATCGCACTCATATCGTTTCTCAAATCACTTGCAGCTGGTAGGACTCCGATTTTTTCTTGCGATTCTAATGCTTTGTGCACAGAACGTGTCACTGTCGACGGTAAGAATACACTAGAAGTAACGTCACAAACAGGCAATGGAGGAATCGGTGGCAGCTCAATTATTTCAGCATTTTCTTCAAAGTCTGTCACATTCAAACTGCATTCGATTGCGTTTCGCATCATTTCTGAGGAGTTTAGCATTGCATCAATGATCGTATCATTTTCCGGTAGTGAGTAGGTTGGATCCATATCAGAATCGTCACTATCAAAATCGCATTCATTGTCGGAAGTATCAGTTACCAATTGCGACTCTTCGAAATATTGTCGAATTTCTTCATCCGTCATATGGGTCTTAGAATAACGCGACATATCTGATTATTATTCAATAATAAAATAAGAAAAATTTTCAATTGTATCACAAATATTTCATTTTACTGGAAAAAGGTAGGCAGCGCAATGCATGAGTCCGCCTCAAGGCGGAGTTCAATATTTTCGAATTTACTCACCTGCTATTAGTTTTTTTATTATAAATCGAACACTATCATAAAGAGCACAAAATTCCACACCCGTAAGTATTTTTTTCAACTTGAAACGACACAAGAATTTATATTTCTTGTTGTTCAGAAAAAATTGTGTTGATTGCAAAAATAATTAAATTGGCGGGAAAGTGCTAATCTGTCACTTCAAATTGACAGTACGTCAAAACTAGAAGTAGTATTGCCAATCTGAAAAAACCATTACGTAAGTTGAACTTTAAGCGTTCTTTTGAAAAAAAATCCGAATTTTAATATTAAAAGAAATATTTTATATCTGATTTTGAAAACACCCCGTCTGTAGGCAGGCATATGCACTAGAGGGTTAAATGGAATGCCTACTATAAATCGTCCATCTGTTAAATCACGTGTTGTCGTCTGTATATAATTTTGTTCACATATGGCACCTTCTGGAGTACGCTCCTCTTCATCCTTTTCCATTTCCCAGAATCTTTCTAAATGTCCTTCCTGATGGTTTATTTGTTTCGGTTGTGGAATTATAAAGTTTGTTTTGTTGTTTCGAGTTAACTTCTCGAGATAGTTATCTTGTGATTCTTGCATAAAGTTCTGAGAACTGTACTGATGTTACAGAAATGAATTTAATTCCGACAAATCTTGTATTTCAGTCGGTTTACGAACGGTATTTCGTATTCTCGAAGTAGTGGCTGAATGTGTAACAATATTGTTATTACTCAATGTACTTTCTAACAAACCTTACCACTGGAGGGGGGCAATGACACGCGTAACCGCTGTCTCTTAATTCGGGTGATACTGACCTAGACTTTCGTGGCAACCTCCTCCCCTTGAACGTGATGATGTATTAATGGTAAAGATGCTAAATCATAGTGTACACTTTATCCTCTTCTAATATTTTTTTTGTTATTTTAGTGATAAATATGAATTTCTGTTAGGTTATAAAATTAGAGATTTACCTGGAATATGTATTTTCTCTGAAAGCTCCTGAAATTTGTGGTCTCTCAGGTAGCTATTTTTATAATTACAACTAAGTTAATGAGTTTTTCTTGCATTTTTTTAGATCTTTGGTTTATTTTCAATGAACAGCTGAGCGCACTTTAGAATGCGCCATAACGGCAGTGCATTACGAAAAATTCCACAATCTTATATTAAGGTATAAAACCGATTTTCTTTATATACACATTCAGCAATCCATATCGAGTTGCTTCAAATCATTAACATCATCATATCATTGGATTTAAATAAAAATTTCCTTCACCAAACTCAATAACGATTTTATCAACCTTACCACTGGTGGGGGGAAATGAACAAGTCTTTTGTTGAGTGAGAAATCTTTCTTACTTCTTAAATGGAATGCCTACTATAAATCGCCCATCTGTTAAATCACGTGCTGTCGTCTGTATATAATTTTGTTCACATATGGCACCTTCTGGAGTAGGCTCCTCTTCATCCTTTTCCATTTCCCAGAATCTTTCTAAATGGCTTTCCTGATGGTTTATTTGTTTCGGTTGTGGAATTATAAAGTTTGTTTTGTTGTTTCGAGTTAACTTCTCGAGATAGTTATCTTGTGATTCTTGCATAAAGTTCTGAGAACTGTACTGATGTTACAGAAATGAATTTAATTCCGACAAATCTTGTATTTCAGTCGGTTTACGAACGGTATTTCGTATTCTCGAAGTAGTGGCTGAATGTGTAACAATATTGTTATTACTCAATGTACTTTCTAACAAACCTTACCACTGGAGGGGGGCAATGACACGCGTAGCCGCTGTCTCTTAATTCGGGTGATACTGACCTAGACTTTCGTGGCAACCTCCTCCCCTTGAACGTGATGATGTATTAATGGTAAAGATGCTAAATCATAGTGTTCACTTTATCCTCTTCTAATATTTTTTTGTTGTTATTTTAGTGATAAATATGAATTTTCTGTTAGGTTATAAAATTAGAGATTTACCTGGAATATGTATTTTCTCTGAAAGCTCCTGAAATTTGTGGTCTCTCAGGTAGCTATTTTTATAATTACAACTAAGTTAATGAGTTTTTCTTGCATTTTTTTAGATCTTTGGTTTATTTTCAATGAACAGCTGAGCGCACTTTAGAATGCGCCATAACGGCAGTGCATTACGAAAAATTCCACAATCTTATATTAAGGTATAAAACCGATTTTCTTGTATATACACATTCAGCAATCCATATCGAGTTGCTTCAAATCATTAACATCATATCATTGGATTTAAATAAAAATTTCCTTCACCAAACTCAATAAAGATTTTGTCAACCTTACCACTGGTGGGGGGAAATGAACAAGTCTTTTGTTGAGTGAGAAATCTTTCTTACTTCTTAAATGGAATGCCTACTATAAATCGCCTATCTGTTAAATCACGTGTTGTCGTCTGTATATAATTTTGTTCACATATGGCACCTTCTGGAGTACGCTCCTCTTCATCCTTTTCCATTTCCCAGAATCTTTCTAAATGTCTTTCCTGATGGTTTATTTGTTTCGGTTGTGGAATTATAAAGTTTGTTTTGTTGTTTCGAGTTAACTTCTCGAGATAGTTATCTTGTGATTCTTGCATAAAGTTCTGAGAACTGTACTGATGTTACAGAAATGAATTTAATTCCGACAAATCTTGTATTTCAGTCGGTTTACGAACGGTATTTCGTATTCTCGAAGTAGTGGCTGAATGTGTAACAATATTGTTATTACTCAATGTACTTTCTAACAAACCTTACCACTGGAGGGGGGCAATGACACGCGTAGCCGCTGTCTCTTAATTCGGGTGATACTGACCTAGACTTTCGTGGCAACCTCCTCCCCTTGAACGTCATGATGTATTAATGGTAAAGATGCTAAATCATAGTGTTCACTTTATCCTCTTCTAATATTTTTTTGTTGTTATTTTAGTGATAAATATGAATTTTCTGTAAGGTTATAAAATTAGAGATTTACCTGGAATATGTATTTTCTCTGAAAGCTCCTGAAATTTGTGGTCTCTCAGGTAGCTATTTTTATAATTACAACTAAATTAATTAGTTTTTCTTGCATTTTTTTAGATCTTTGGTTTATTTTCAATGAACAGCTGAGCGCACTTTAGAATGCGCCATAACGGCAGTGCATTACGAAAAATTCCACAATCTTATATTAAGGTATAAAACCGATTTTCTTGTATATACACATTCAGCAATCCATATCGAGTTGCTTCAAATCATTAACATCATCATATCATTGGATTTAAATAAAAATTTCCTTCACCAAACTCAATAAAGATTTTGTCAACCTTGCCACTGGTGGGGGGAAATGAACAAGTCTTTTGTTGAGTGAGAAATCTTTCTTACTTCTTAAATGGAATGCCTACTATAAATCGCCCATCTGTTAAATCACGTGCTGTCGTCTGTATATAATTTTGTTCGCATATGGCACCTTCTGGAGTAGGCTCCTCTTCATCCTTTTCCATTTCCCAGAAGCTTTCTAAATGGCTTTCCTGATGGTTTATTTGTTTCGGTTGTGGAATTATAAAGTTTGTTTTGTTGTTTCGAGTTAACTTCTCGAGATAGTTATCTTGTGATTCTTGCATAAAGTTCTGAGAACTGTACTGATGTTACAGAAATGAAATTAATTCCGACAAATCTTGTATTTCAGTCGGTTTACGAATGATATTTCGTATTCTCGAAGTAGTTTAGAAAATTTTCTTAACACCAGCTGTGCTAACACGTCCTCTAATGTTTTTTTTATACCTCATTATACTGATGCATTCATTTGTTACATCCAAGAACTTTTTCGTTTTGTACGCTGACTCATCCGTCAGTTGTGGTATTTTTACTAGCCTCTCGATATTATCGTTAAACTGTTTGTCGCGAGTAAAAAAAAATCTATATATTATTCTAAGACAAGGCGCTTATTTCCAGAGATCTACAAAACGTACAGAGACAAATAATACATCAAATTAAAGTGTGCGATCTGAAACTTTGCACAAATTTTACAGATTTTAAATTCATTGAACCGCTTTTGATATATTTGCGTTTAAAGTTCTTCAATTTTTACATTTAGGGTGTTCACAGTTCTATATTATCTGATGTGTTAATTTTGCCATCTGTTAACTTCAAAACATTTTACCACGTGGTAACTTTGTTTGTTGTTGTTTCCTATACAAGTTCGAAATAACAGTCTTAGGCAAAATTACTCTACTTTACTTCGTGTTTTTGTTTCCTGGTAAAGTGGCAACTTTGATCAGCTGACTATTCGCGTTTAGAAAAAATGGAAAGCAACACAGAAATACAGAAGGTAAACGCAATTCGCAATATTTTTATAGCAAATTAATTTTTAATTCTTGAATAAAAATGTCTCATTTAAATGGAAAGCAAAATATATTGAACGCACTCAGCTACAAATGTATACTGGACATAACCGCTAATGATTCTAGTACGTATATATACTTATTACATAAAATTACCTACCGAAATTAATTTTTTACAATTATGTTAAAGGCAGTGACGAAGAGGATGACGATATCCTAATAAAATTTGCCATTGATGCAGCGCTTATTATAGCTAATCGGAGAAGTAACCATTTGGGTATACCAAAGTCTTCGCAATGGGTCAATAATGTTCTTCCCAGATTTGATAGTGGCCGCATGCGACAAATGTTGCGCATAGAATTCTTTGAGTTCAACTATATATTATCCTTAATCAAGCAAGACCCTGTTTTCCAAAACAAAAATTTTGTTCCACAATTACCAATCGATCTTCAACTAAAGATAACACTTTTTCGTCTGGGATCAAGTGGAGAGAGTGCCTCTATTAGAAAGATTGCAACATTGTTCGGAATAGGCGATGGCGGAACAGTTACCAAAGTGACAGAGCGGGTTATTACCGCATTGATTAATTTAAAATCTACATTTTTATAGTGGCCATCTAGAGAAGAAAGGCGAAAGATTGTCACAAAAACAATGAAAGAGCTTCCAGGATGTATTGGCTATGTTGACGGTACTGAAATCAGATTAGCAGAGTCGCCTTCAAAAGATCACGAACTATACTTCTCTCGCAAAAAACAGTATGCCATAAAAATGCAAGTAGTATGTGACTATTCACTAAGAATTAGACAAGCGACAATAGGATACCGAGGAAACGTGCATGATGCTAAAATTTTTGCCGAATCTGCAATAGGTAAAAACCCACAAAATTATTTCTGTCATCGGGAATGGATTGCTGGCGATTCGGCATATCCGCTAAGCCAACATCTTATTACACCTTTTCGACAAAACAGTATTGAGCAGTCAAAAGAAATGAGAGATGCATTCAATCAATATTTCTCTAAATATAGAGTACGTGTAGAAAATTGTTTTGGAAATTAAAAGAAAAATTTTGCAGTTTAAAAGAACTACGGTTCCGATTAACGAAGATTAGATTAGATGGATTTTGGCATGTTGTATCCTTCACAACATGCTGCTACAATTTAACTTAGACGAAAATCCTAGTTTAGAAAGCCAAGAAGAAACAGACTTCCCACAAGAAATTTATGAACACGTCGACCTAAGAAAAGCTCTATCACATTTTGTAAACAATAAAGATATAATTATTTAATTTTATGTAGTATATATGTATAGTTTTATTTTTTAATTTTTAATTCCTCCATTGCTATTCGTTTGCAAAAGAGGTTTTTATCAACACAGGCTTCAGTTATTTAAATTGAATTAGTTTCGTATAGAAATCTAAACTTTACAAATTTTCATCGAAATATTCAACTTTTTAGTCGACATTTTTAGCCTTTTTGGTATGCAGTTCAATAGCCTATTAAATTTTATTGAAATAAAAGATGTTTAATATTTTTCTAATGAAGGTGTTATACATGTTTTCTTCATATAACGCGATTTATTTTCTATATGGAAGAAAATACTTAGGCCTGCGACATTTTTATTGCATTATTTTAATTTTTTCCATTTCAATTCTTTCTTTCATTTCCAATTCTTTCATAGCTATTCTCTCCCTCATTTGAATTTCCATAACTTGAATTTCCCTGTCAGCTTTTTTTCTACCAACTCTTTTTCAAATTTTTCTTTATCAAACAACAATTGTTGCTCTTTTAGCATTAATTCATTTTCCCCTCATCTTAAATTCCTTCTCGATTCTGTCTTTTTTTGCATCCAATAAGCTGGAGTGTACATCGAGAACGTCTGATAGGGCTGTACGCGAATATATACCCTTTCGGACAGCCTTTGACGTAGAAGGGGTGACCAGAGGCTCGGGTAATGCCACGATTTCCTCGACGATTATATCAGAGGACGTGGCAACTTCTGGTGAACCAGTACATGCAATGTCCTCGGTATCCAATACAAGGCAGTTTGAAGTGAGCTCCCTATAGCCAAAAATGTCTTCTAAGTCATCGTACCGGGGACACATCCTTACAATCGCGTCTAAAAATTAAGTGTATTTGTAGGATATATACATTTAAAAATTTATGATGTGTAGAACCTACTTTTGGTAGTGTCACAATTATCCATGGTGCCACTTCCCGTTGTATTTTGCCAGGACTTGGCCTTGGTGTACTGCAATCTTAAGTTTTTTACCTTGCAACGCACCAGAGTCCAATGCAAGTCGCTGCCAGTTTGGTTTAAAAATCTTTTATAATAATGTTGGGCCGTTGGTTTCTCTAGTGGCCTATTGTCCCTCAAAAAGTTGATTAAACTTTCATTTTCGTTGTCGGCCCACTTTCTGTAGGGAGCCTTTCGAACACGCTTATGTACAACCTGCAATAGAACAATTATAGGCAGAATATTTTCATATTTATATTTAAAAATATTGCGAATTGCGTTTACCTTCTGTATTTCTGTGTTGCTTTCCATTTTTTCTAAACGCGAATAGTCAGCTGATCAAAGTTGCCACTTTACCAGGAAACAAAAACACTAATTGTGCGTTCACAGTTTAAATGTCAAATATCGGGCAAAGTTGCCACATATGAAATTTCCCATAAACTGTGAATACAATATATGGCTTTCGATTGGACCATCTATGTTAATACTAAAGCAATGATGAACACGTAAAAAATTTCACTTTTTTTGTATAACACCTGAAAAGACCTGAGGTAGGGTAGGATTTGGTAATAATTTTTGTATTAATCATCATCGAAATAATTTTTTTTTTATAAATTTATAAAATTGGATATATATTGTAATGCTCCATTAAAAAAAAAATTAGGTTGGATTAAGTTCAAATATTTTTGGTTGGTAGACAGTTTCTGGGATATGCCCATATATATGTGAATGCTAAAATGCAAAATCATTAATTAATTTACATAAACATTTATTTTGCCAAAATATGTTCGCACAGTTTCATTTCACACTAATTTCGTCAAGTAATTATAGCGCTGCTTTTCTGGCATCCCACCTTTTTCACTACCTGCTGGTTATATTTATTTGAGCAGTACACTTATTTTCGTGTTGCCTTTTTTATTCATAATTTCTTACTGACTATATTTTATAATCTTAGTGCTATTTATACTTATGCGAATGTTTGCTTACTTGCTAGAAGAAAGGTAGTTTTATTATGCTTATCAGTTTTTCGTTATGGAATTCTGTCTGTTGTGTTTATAATGCGGGGATTTTATTGTTTGTTTAGGTTAAGTGTGAAATTTACTTAGGCTATCTTCAGCGTCGCTAACTCGCACAAGTTAATTCATATACTTATGAATGGTTAAAAAATATATATTTTCTTTTGCAGAATATGATCTTTATTCTTAGAAATTCACATACTTAAGATAAACTGCGGATATGAATTCTAATCTCACATGTATCAGCTCTGGAACATCTGATTAATTGTTGTTGCTACCGCTGGTGATATAGTGGCTGTAGTAGCCGCAGTGGTTGTAGTGGCTGAATGTGTAACAATATTGTTATTACTCAATGTACTTCCTAACAAACCTTACCACTGGAGGTTTATTTCGTCGAAAAAAGACCTTTTTTCATGAATTTTTTTAGGAAAAATGATTGCTGTAGGTTTATTTTACTTATTATTATATGAAAGTACAACATTTGAAGGATACTTAAAAAAAAATTTTATCGAAAAATAGCGAGGAATAACAGATCTCTGCACGCACCTCGAAAAGAAGTTTTTGTGCGGTCACCAGCCTACAGCATCACTGGATCATCTGAAACCAAAAAATCAAAGTGCTTTCTTTAGTTTATTAGTTTATCTTTCAATTGACGTCGAGTTTTTTTTTAATTCTTCAATTTTTGGTACCATTTTCAAGCCAAAATGACCATTTTAGACGAAAAAATCGACCTATTTGTTATTGTAAAATTGTTAGTAATTCAAATTTTTGGAAAAACTCGACGTCATTCGAGAGCTATACACATATGGACATTGAAATAGGTGTGTGCTAACAGGTTTGAAAAAATATGAACCTTCAATAAAATTATAGCCGCATTCTAAAAAAAGAGTGTCACGTTCTAGAGTTCATTCATTTTTTAGACGTTGCCGAATCCAAAAGCAGATAAAATTTTTTTAAGGTAACAAAAACCACATTACATCCAATTTAAGTTGGACACTAAAATAGGTGTGAAGTACATAAAGTTCTTAAATCAATTAACTCACAAAAAAAGTAAAAAGAAATAGGTGCTATAATTAATAACCAGTGTATCCACCATTATTTTTCATCACTGCTTCGATTCTTCTGGGCATAGATGAGATGAGTTTCCGGCAAGTTTCAATGGGTATATTGTACCATGCTCTTTGCACATTTTCCCACAATTGTGTTTTGTTGCTGCACTCCTGTTTTGAAACTTCTCTCTTGAGTTCATTCCAAAAGTTCTCAATCCGATTTAGGTCAGGGGATTGACTTGGCCACTCAATAACCTCCACTTTCTTTTCCGGGAACCAATCTTTCACCGCTTTAGAGGAATGCTTGGGGTCGTTATCTTGTTGAAACTTCCACACAAGAGGCATATGTTCTTCAGCATAAGGCAACATGACTTCCGACATTATATTTCGATAGACAAATCTGTCCATGGTATTTTCTATTCGATGAATTGGACCGACCCCGTACCACGAAAAGCATCCCCATAGCATTATATTTCCGCCGCCGTGTTTTACAGTCTTTTTAGTGAATTTTATATGAAATTCTTTCCCTTGTGGTCTGCGCACAGTCCTATTTGCGTCATTTCCAAACAAATTTATTTTCGTTTCGTCGCTCCAGAGAATGTTTCGCCATTTTCGTTCGCCTTCTGCTCCATGCCATGATGCATGCGAAAGAGCAAAGTCTTTCCTCTTTTTTAATTTCTCATGAGCGGAACTTTGCGAGCTATTCTGCCAGGAAGATTTGCATTCGCTAACCTCCTCCTAACGGTTCTACTGGATATTATGTTCCCAATTTCTCCTGCAACAGTCCTAGACGACAGAAAAGGTTTTTTTTTTTTACCATGGACAAAATGTAATTATCGGTCGTTAAAGAGGTTTTTTTGATAACCCCGCGGCGGTCTAACGATTTTGGAACTTTCAAAGCATTTGTTACGAAATTCTGGGAGCGTCCTAATGTTTCAGCAATAAATTTGTAAGTTTTTCCTTGCTTACGCATATTTTGGACCAGCTTCCTCTCCTCAATGCTGCAGTGGTTCGAACGTCCCATCTAATTCAAAATTTTACTTATTTTCTGCACTAGTAATTTAGCACAACATACAAACTTACCTTTTTAAAAGAATTTGTGAATAAAGCTTTAACAGTTTTAAAAATACGGCAGACACACCTATTTTCGTGACCACGCTAAATTGCTCGGTTCGCAAGTAAATGATTTTTTTTGTTTTATACTTGTACAAGATAACTGTTTTAATTTGACAATTTAAATGCAACGCCTACTTATTCTATCGATTATATCAATTCATTTGAAGTCAAATATCGAAATATCTCTAAATTCAGTTATATTTGAGCTCACACCTATTTCCATGTCCATATGTGTATATATGTAGAATATTTGTACAAAATTAAACGATCGATGCAGTAGTTTTTTCTGTAGACTGGTCACCGCCTTTAAAAATGACATATTTGGGAAAATCGATTCAATGTTTTGTACACTCAGCGCAGGTAGCTGGAAGGCGCGCAAACCTAATTTAGAGGTACCGTTATTCAACCTGCTGTAACTTCGTTAGTTTTTCTTATTTAAACTGAAAACTATTTTATTCTATGAGAAGTGTTTCAATCTACAAGAACTATTTTAGTCTCTAGTTAAAGTTTTCTCTCTCCCTCCTTTATTTTTCTCCTCCCTGCCTATATTTTCACTGCTCTCTGAACTGAGTTGTAATTACTTCATTGCGCTCATTTTGATTGTGATAGTTCACAAAATACCAATATCTACGCACGAAAATGTTCACGAGTTAATTCCATTTTTTGACCGAGATGAATAAAGACCTTATTTGAGCTGAGAACTCTTTCACTCTATGAGAAGTGTCTCAATCTACGAGAACTATTTTAGTCTCTAGTTAAAGTTTTCTCTCTCCCTCCTTTATTTTTCTCCTTCCTGCCTATATTTTCACTGCTCTCTGAACTGAGTTGTAATTACTTCATTGCGCTCATTTTGATTGTGATAGTTCACAAAATACCAATATCTACGCACGAAAATGTTCACGAGTTAATTCCATTTTTTGACCGAGATGAATAAAGACCTTATTTAAGCTGAGAACTCTTTCACTCTATGAGAAGTGTCTCAATCTACGAGAACTATTTTAGTCTCTAGTTAAAGTTTTCTCTCTCCCTCCTTTATTTTTCTCCTTCCTGCCTATATTTTCACTGCTCTCTGAACTGAGTTGTAATTACTTCATTGAGCTCATTTTGATTGTGATAGTTCACAAAATACCAATCTCTACGCACGAAAATGTTCACGAGTTAATTCCATTTTTGACCGAGATGAATAAAGACCTTATTTAAGCTGAGAACTCTTTCACTCTATGAGAAGTGTTTCAATCTACGAGAACTATTTTAGTCTCTAGTTAAAGTTTTCTCTCTCCCTCCTTTATTTTTCTCCTCCCTGCCTATATTTTCACTGCTCTCTCAACTGAGTTGTAATTACTTCATTGCGCTCATTTTGATTGTGATAGTTCACAAAATACCAATATCTACGCACGAAAATGTTCACGAGTTAATTCCATTTTTTGGCCGAGATGAATAAAGTTAAAGTTTACTCATCTTTGTGGCTCTCAATAAGATTCAACAGTTCAATCAAAGATGGCTCGCGCCATCTCTATGCTGCAATTCAAAGGTCGAGATACTTACCTGCTAAACTGCGCAAGGTTGTCGATTCATCCATTCAACAGAATGCTTTCTTTGCTCTTCCAGAAAACATTCTCCTTAGTATGATGACTAACGAACGGATAGAAGTCAGAAAGTTGGCCCTTGACCTTTCCAGCCCTTGAGCTGAATTTCAAAGCTAATAATTATTACGATATGATTAACTGGAAGACTATTACCTTGACTGTTCCACCAGTTCTTTGTTCAGTCGGCTGTCGGGAGACACTGCAGAGGTATGGAAATTTAGTGAATTCCCCTCTCACACCGTGGCAGTCGAGAGAACTGTCAAACTGGTGACAGAGGCATCTTCTAAAGTTATTGGCCCCCAATCTCGTGATCGTTTTATACGCTCTACACTGAAATCTAGGCAACAAGTGCCAAAGTTTAGTACAAAATCTGATTTTATCAATAAATTTGACACAGATTCAGACTAAAACTAGCCTGACATATGGTTGGTTGGGTTAGGCTTGGGAGGAACCCGAAGAGCAGCCACCTCCACGCGGTGGGTTCTGGGTGACCGAATCGAAAAAAGTCCGGAATCGACCCACCCTAACCTGCACTCATACACAAAATAGCAGTAATTAAGGATCCTTTTTCAGCTGAAGCAAGAGCTCCTATCTGTCTCCGGCCTTTCATAGCCAAAACCTTCGGCATTTTGTTTGGCACAACGGATATTCCAGTTTCGTCTACGTTGTAGATGTTATTTGGGGTAAATTTGTATGTTACCATCTCCTTTTCGAGCAAATCAAAGAAAACTGCTACGTTTTCTTTCGAAAACCCTCTAGCACGGGCTATAGAGGTGCTGGTTGGTTGACGGAACGACAGAGATGGGTGACGTCTAAGGAATAAACGCAACCAATCCCTTCCTGCTGTTTCCTTTATCATTGGAAAAGGGTTTGGAAAATTATTGTTGACAGCCAATTGAAATGCTAAGGATCTTATATCATTCCGTGTTAGTCCAAACAGTTTCGCTTCCATAAGCAGTATATACTCCACAAGGGAATCTTCGAGTTCAGGAGGGAAAACCGGTTTCCTCCCAAGTTTAGCCGCCACTACTACCTCTACAGGTCTTCCCTCATCTGCCACTAAACGCCTCAACGTGGTTTTTGGTACATTATACTGCTTAGATGCCTTCAAAAACCCCATTTTTTAGTCTTAACTGCAGAAATTGCTTCCATCATATTTTCTTTGCGCCACGTCTGTCGTTGTTTCGGAGCTGGGCTTGATTTTGAAGCCATTATTATCCTTCAAAATAAAAGAATTTAGTATTATAGACTTTGAATGAAACATGTGTCAAATATGGCCCACTGGTCCATATTATCAACATCTAAATGGGCCATATTGCCCACACCACACATTTTTCACTTTTTTCTTTATTTATGCATACTTCACTAGGTATTTATTAAAGTTAGATTCCACTTCAAGAAAACAGGTTCAATCACTGTATATTTAACACTCCCAAACATATTTTTCAATTAAAATTTAACAAAAAAACACCTTAAGAAAACGTACCAAAATAGTATAAAATTACCACCAAAAATATGTTTCGGGCTATACTGCGCACGTCTGGCTCACCACACTCGTCAAACAACACTGAATCGTGCTTTGATAAAATATGAGCGAAATGAAGTCAGTGTGTGATGTCTTTGCTTTGTGGTTCAGAATATATTGAGGTGGGCCATATTACCCACATGGGCCATATATCCCTAACTTACTCTACTATGGATACAATCAGGTTTGGATCAAGTTTCGGCAACGTAGCTGTTATGGGAATTGATTATTAGTATCACCGTCGAAGATTATGTTTTCACAACATCTAAACTAAAAATAGGAAATTTTATAAAAAAAAAATCGACCTTCTCACTAAATCTTTCCATTCAAGTTAAACCAATTTAATATTAATTATGAATAATTATTGCAAAAAAACGTAAACATTTAACATTTAGGAACAATACTCTTTAGAGTTATAGTTTTTATTAATTAATTAAAAGAACGCTAATGGAAAAACTGTTCGGAGTTAATTTCCGTGACTTCCTCAAAACCCCAGAGATGTTCAATGGGTTTAAGTCTGGACTTGTTGATGGCCATTGGAAAACATTGACCGAATTTGCGTCAAAAAACTTGTTCGTTAACTTTACCGCGTGCTTTGGATCTTTATCCTGTTGAAATTTCCATATAACAGGCAAATTCTCCACGGCCCACGGCAACATGACATTTTTCAGAATGTCGACGTATTTCTCCTTATTTAAAATTCCATCAATCCTATGGAGTGGAGCAACACCGTACCAGGAGAAACATTCCCACACTATAATTGAACTTCCATACTTCGCTACGAGTGAAACATAGTGAGGATTACATTTCTGGTTGATTAGCCGTCGAAATATATACCTCCGACCATCAGGACCTATGCGATTAATTTTTATTTCATCGCACTATTTATATTGACTCTAATTTTTGTATTTTTGGGTATTTCAAAATGTTTATTACAAAATGCTATGCATGCTAAAAGAATTTGTTTTATCAGTAGAAAATGTGTAAGCAGGCTGCTCTTATTTCAAGAAAGAGTTCAGGTTTCGAAATCTTTCTTGAAGTGGATAATGTTTATTTATGGATTATTGGGTTTATGTATGTCAATATGTGACTATATAGAAATTAGCAATCGATATTGAGTTGCTTCAAATCTTTAACTTCACATATTTAAGTTAATTAACCTTCTTCGTCTTATTGGAGTTGACATAAAGCCATACAACTTTTGAAGTATATTAGAAAAAATTTTCATTGAAAAATATTAATAAATAAGCCTGTGTCGGTGAATCTCCAGAAGAAAAAAGTGGTTTAGCGGTGAACATTATAACTCGTTACCGGATCATCTGCTGCATTTGCTGCTTTTTAACAGCACCCTCTCTCCACTCACTGCTCTCTCAGTTGAGTTGTAATTGCTTCATTGCGCTCATTTTGATTGTGATAGTTCACAAAATACCAATATCTATAAAGAAAATCGAGCTAGTGCTCCTCCTATGCCTACTATCAAGTACCAAATTTTATTACAAAATTTCTGCCCTCGCCGCCATGATTTCTACCCTTCTCGTTCTATTTTCTTTGGTTAAATCAATATCGTTCTCGTCCCCACAAATCGAGCTAGTGCTCACAGAAATTACGTAACGAAGGCCTGTCCTGCCAAAGAGTCCTCAGTCACTTCCTCTACAATTAGTTCCTTGAAAGGAATCAGGAAAAATGGCGACTGCCTGAAAATAAAAATAATTTTTTACGCTTTTTTTTTTTGAAATTCCTGAATTTTTTTGACACAATGCTGGTAATTTTGACACGATGCTGGTAGGAACGATAACGGATTATATAAAGAAGGTTCACACAATATTTCAAGTAAATCGGTTGTATAGAACTTGAGATAATGGCGGCACCATGTGGAAAAAAGTAGTTTCGAGAAAAACGCGTTTAAAAAATTCGGCCGAAATGGGCTAGGTACTGCGTCACTAAAGTAACTGTAGCTCTAAAATAATTTTAATTTTTAAAAATCCTTTGGAGGATATGTTCTTAAGGGCCTAAACTTTAAATATATGAAAAAAATCGAATTTTTCAAAATTCTTGAGTAGAATACCCCCACAAGTGAAGCTGTAATCACCAAGAGCATATTTCATTGAATTGAGAATTTCAACTACGCCCATGTTAACTAGAAACATGTCGGCTGCGTTCAAGTTACGTAATAATTATAGCAGTACAGTAATGTTAAAGACAAATGCGTTAAACACTTTGCACTGATTACTTAATTTAAAATTAAATATGACACATAATGTCTGAGAACTGTGTTAATGAAAAAATGTATATTTGATTATTGTAACATTTTTGTTTTAAATACTTGAAATGTTTAAAAAAATACATTTAAGTTACGGCACCTATAGTGATACCGGTGTTTATTAAATAGAAAAATAAAATGTACCTATATAAATATAAGGAAATATATTTTTAATACAATAAGCATGTAAAAAATAAGAATATGAGCGCCCAAAACTGTCTATTATAACAACTAGAGATCTGCACAATAATTATTATTTTACTTTTTATCATACATATTTCTTTTTTATGTGCACATCCAATTATTTATATACTTCATTATTTAATTAAAAAGGCGAAAAAATTAAATGTTTTGCTTAGGACAAAATCCATAAGTCCCTAATGTTAAACAATTAACTCTTTAAATCATAAGTATTATGAACTAAGATATACAATATAATAAAAAATAAAAAAAAAATTGTTGTAAATTCTCTAAATACATATGTGCGATTTCAATTTATTTCCAACAGAAGCATAAATCCAAACAAGTAAGTAAAATAATAATTGTGCGGCCTTTTTTAATTTTTTCAATTAAAAAAAAAATTATATCTATTTATTTTTTTTTTGTTTTTTTATTTTAAAGTTTTAATTTTTGAAAGTTTGCTTCAAATCATAAAATAAATACATAGAATATATGCATGGAAATGATGAAGCAAACTAGTCAAATTTAAAAAATGTTTACTACTTTGTTGTTTTATGTTAATATAAATTTAATAAAATTTGATTTTCTCTAAACGAATTTCGAAAATAATTGAATTTTTGGTGCTATTTTTTAATAATAAAACTTGAAAGGTCCTATTTTTTGTATTTTTCAGCTCAAAAAAATGCTTTTCTTAAAGTTGAACCAAACATAATTTAAATTTGTTCTATTATTTATTAATTAAAAGCTTTGCTTTGAAAATTCAATAAACATCTTTAGTAATCACTAACTATCGAAAAAGTCTTTTCGTATTTCTAATCAAACTTCTACTTATTTTTTTTATTTTTATACTAATAAATAAATAAACAAATATGTACCATTTTGGTCGACCACTTTTTTTGCAGAGACCAGAACGAAAGCGAGCGAATCATTGTTGTGCTACACGAACTGTACAGCATCGTCTCTGTAAACTTCACAAATTTCATTGGTGGCTTGCGTGACATTCTTCATTTTTAGACAAAAATTTCAAAATATAGCGAATTTCTTCATTATTTTCACTCATTTTTGAACAGCTGTAACTTTTCAACTTCCCCGAGTTTTATTTTTTTGTTAAATGAATCTCACCTTTCCAACACTATATGGTATGACACAATGTGATTGGTAGCACTGGAGATACAGGTATACGACTGCAACGACATCTACTGACAAAATACGAAAAGACTTTTTCGATTACCCAAAATTTTATCATTAATACATGCAAAACCAAAACTTGTAAACCCTAAAACCAAATAAATAACTGTAATTACAACACAATATATATTTTTCTATTTATAAACAACTTTATCATTTTTTCATTCACTGCTAATGACGCCTAAATTTTAGGGAATTTTCAAAATTTTTTGAGTTTTTTCCAAAGTACGAGACAGGCTTTATAGAGAGACGCGTAACAAAGATTTTTTTAAATCAAATTTCAAAGGAATGGGTTAAGTAGACCTAGAACTATCATCTTAATCACCTCAAAAAAGTAGTTTCTGGAAAGGTGCGTTTAAAGTTTTACGTTAACGTTTACCGTTATAGTTGTCACCAAACTTAAACGACTATAACTTCGGAAATAGTTTAAAATTCTTTAAGGAAATTTTGAGTATCTAAACTATTGAATTATGAAACAAAATATAAATTTTCTCGAATTTCTAGTCAAGAATTTCAAACATATACAGGGGTGTTGTGGAATCTGATAGTTATCGGAATCAGAATTGAAATCGTTCAAAAAAAGTAGTAGGTGTCGTGAATTCAGTTATTATTGGTTTGATATTCGAAAAAGAATTTGTATCGGTTTTGGGTGTCACGGAAACCAATTTTATCGGTTTTGCTATCAGAAACAAAGCAAGAAGATAGTCGCTCACAGATTTGAAATGTAAGTTAAGAATACAAGTTATTTTATTATTTCGAATTAATTTATCTATTTCTATAGGGGAAAACATAAGTATCAAACACGAAATGTCTTAATTATTGACTTTTTGGAAAAAAAATCCGGATATCTAAAGATAATAGATTTACAAAACGTAATAAACGTAATTTAACTCCCAAATGCATTCGATAAATGTTATCTCTTAAAATCTTTCTTTAATTCGGAACTCGTTAAAAGCCTTAATGTACTCATTTGCAAGTTTTGTCACCTTAGTAAACAGCTGATTCGAATACTGGTTTTGCGTATGTTCGAAAAGACGAAAATCCAAACAGATTCTGTGACACCCTTGGAAATCAGAATTGGTTTTCAACTCTGACAGCGAAGCAATTCTGTCTTGGATTCCACAACACCCCTGATATTTACAAAAGGAAATAGGATTTTAGTGATTCTTTTTTTATTTTTTAATAATCGTGAAAATAAACTCTTAAATATATTTGTTTTTTTATATTTGTATATGTACATACAGTTGATTACTTTTTTCACATAAATTAGTTTCCACTACATTTTTCGAAATCTTTTCTCAAACCCTTATTTGACTTTTGAATACGCTTCACCTAATCTTTTACTTCCTTCTACATTTACTGCAATGTGGTTTTGCAATTATTTTTCTGTGTATCATTTGCGCCTAATTGTATGCTACAAAACAGTAACGCAGAGAAACGCTTAAACAACAAAAACATTTTTCAGTTTTTTTCTCAAATGACATTACGTATCTGTCAGTTTGTACAAAAACGAACTAGTTCTGAGTGTGTAAGATATCGGCCTTTTCTCCCCAAGAAGCTACTCATGTACCATTGCATATGGCTGCCTTACAAGCTGTAAAATTTTTTCATTTGTGTAGGATATTATAGTTTCGGCGCAACTTTTATTTTTTTGTTTAAATTTTAAATGAAATATCTCCCGTTTTTTTTCTAATATATTTCTTTTATTCAATAAATTAAATATGTGTAAATTACAATAATAATAATAATGCGAAAAAAACACTATGGAACAAGAGTGTGATAATAAAGTGTGTATGTATTACGCCATTGCCACTAAATAATGTGTCTATCAAGTATACAGCATACTGCGTTAAGTCTTAGTTTTTCCCATTTTCATTCACGCTCACTACATTGCCATCCGCGCATACCGCCCTAACAACACACAGCAGGAAAGCGCAAATATAAGCATTTGTTGCTGTCCAACTTAGCTCACAACATAGTGCAAGTGCGCATGTGCGTGTTTGTCATGGCACTCACGTCTACGTTTCGAAATGTTTGTAAATTGCCGTTACGTAGGACATCACCTGCGTCCAGTCGGGCCGCTCGAGCTGACACATGTCGTTTATATTCTGTGAATTGGGCAAATCGGGTGGTTAAAATGTGCATTTGTGTGCGTTTATGTATGTGTGTAGGTGTCTTACCAAGGTCGTTTGTATGCCCACAGATTCGGCCGCCGCAAACGCCAGGGAGAAGTTGCGTCGCTTGTTGGTCGGATTGAGCGTGTCGTAGGGTATACGATCCGGCAGATAGGAATGTAGTATTGCACAGAGCGCTAAACCGTCATTCCAGGACGAACTGAAATTCGTTATGTCAATATTGCGATAGCCGACTGTTTTGTTTTGACACCATTTCAGCAGCGCATTGCGTTTTGAGCCGCCGTTTTTCGCCAGCATATTCAACGGATCCTTGCGTTCGCCTGCAAAAAAGAGAACGCAAATATAAAATATAGTATTTTGACATAAATTGCACATTGTGTAGAAAGCTGTTTGTATATGTGTGTCTGATTTACTCACCACTTAGCAGCGATTTGCTCGATACACTGTTGAGGCCACTAAAGTGATGCAGGTTCGAAACTAAGCTAGTTTGTGTTGTTGTTGCTGGCGTTTGTTGTTGTTGGTGCTCGCGCAGCGGTCCTTTGGCAGGTATATTGTTGACGGTATTACTGTTTGTAATGCTGTTAATGGTTGTTGTAGTTGGTAGACGCACCTAAGCAAAACGATCAAAAAACTCTAAACTAAAACAGTAACAACAAAATAATTGCTACTCACATTCTCAGTCCAGTCGTTATTCGTTGTATTATTGCCAATGACCGGTGGCAGTAGATTGCCCGTTATCTCCGGTGTAGCGCTATTTAAGCTAGATGTGGAACTGTAATGTGACTCAGTTTCTTCGACTTTGGGCTAAAGGTGAAAGTGGAAAGGTATAAATTTTAACAAATTCGAAAATCTGTTCCGTTCCCATGACAGATGGGTCCACGTAAGCGGAATGAAGCCGAATTTATATTCGCTCAAGGACTGTCAACTGGACAGCATTACTCCAAATTACTTCAGGTATGTTTTCTTGCCGCTAAAACCACAACAAGGTGAGCTCTTCCAAAAACTTTGAAAACTTTCATTTTCTGCCAACCAATTGTGCTGGCTTCGCTGTCTCTCTATCTACCTTTACACTAATTCGCAAACCTTAAATTTCTTTTCCGATAAGTATTCTTACTTCCACTATCCATTGACAAATTTGAGAGAAAAAATCTTCAATCAAAACCCAAAATGTAACAGAACTATCTAAAGCACAGTTTTCTTCTTGGAAGCTTTCGAAATCTGTGTTCATCGCTTTTAGTCGCTGTTGTTGTTGTAGTGGCAGAATTATGCCGAGTTGACAATCCTTGGATGGATAAAAATCCGGGCCCGTTCCGGTTACGTAGACCCGACTGACGTTGGAACGCCGCTTTTAGTCGTCGTTTCTAAAGCCGGCGCAAATGATCTTGACAAAGTATCATTCATTGAGGATCAGTTGCATACAAAAATAGAAGTAACAGTCGAATTTTTATAGTAAGAGTTTCAGAGAGAGTATTTCAAGCAGCTTTAAAAACTGTTATTGTGTCGACAAAACTAGCTAGAATCGTTGGGGAATCTTTCATTTTTGTAGAACACTATACTAGTGCCTGTTACCTACAACCCACCTTATTGTTTTCAATGCTCTCGATAAGCGTCTTCACCGACAGCCGCGAGTCTTGCCGATTCAGACTGCTGCCGATTTTACTGCGCCGCGAAGCCATTTCTTGTTGGACAGTGGTCAGCACCGATTGCTGCGTTTCATTCTGTTGCATTTCTGTAATTTATGTTTAAAAGTGAAAACAGTTAGACGACTTCCGGAAATGTTTTTTTCTTTATTTGTATAAAACCTTGACGCTTACGTTGTTTTGTCAGCTTCTCTATTTGCTGCTCCAGCAGTCGTATCTTCTCCTTTTGCGTTTTGTTGTCGAGCACCAGCTGTTCGCGCGCACTCAACGCTTCAGTCTTAAAATCATTGGCCACCCGCACCGTCATTAGCAAGTCCGACTGGAACTGTTGCCATTCCTCTGCCTGAAAAGAAGCTGCCGTTCAGTGGAAATGCGTTACATGTCTTTTGCAGTGTCGTTACCTCCTGTTTGCGCAGCTTCACTTCCTCCTCGAGCTGTTTTTCGGTCGCATTCAGTTTACCCTCCACGTCGCCCAAATGCTTCTGCGTCTCGCTGAGTAGGTTTTGTAACTGTTGCTTGTCTTCCAAGTGACATTTGCATTGCACCTATCAAATTGTCATACAATCAATATGGAGAGTTGGAAATACATCGTAAGCACCACACTTACCTGCAGTTCGTTGGTGCTATCGACTAGCTGCTGATGCTCGCCGCTCAACTTGTCCTTCTCCTGTTGCAACTGCTCCAGCCGATATTCCAGATGTGAGACGGCACACTTGGCATTATTCTTTGCGACCTTGCACTCCTCAGTCACGCCGGACAGCTGTTCTTTGATTCGTCGAATTTCTGCCTGACTGCGCGAATACTGATTCTGCAACTCGGCCACGCGCTCCTCCAACGTATCCTTCTCTTTGCGCGCCGCGTCCAATAAATCGGTAAGATCGGTTTTTTCACCACGCGCCAAATCTTGCTCCAACTCTTCGATTTTTGAGCGTGCATTCTCCAGCAGCGTGCTCAGGCGATTTATCTCGATGCTGCGCTGTGAGATCTCCTCTTTGGCCTGTGTTAGTTGCGCTTCAATTTGTTTGCGTTCGGCATTCGCCGCATCGACGGTGGAGTCCAGCAGCGCATTGCGTTCGCGCATACGTGTACAATCCGCCAAGGCGGCCTCCAGCTGTTGACGTAACTCCTGCAATTCAGCATTGAGCTCCTCCTGCTTGACGAGTATCGCTTCGCGTTCTTCCTGCGATGTCTTAATCAGATCGAGTAGCTTACGTTCGCGTTCAGAGGAGCTGATTTCGGTGCGTAGCGTGTTGATTTGTGTGCGCGAATCATTCAGTTTCTCAGTTTGGCGACACAGTGTCTGAAAGAGCACATCCTTCTCTTCGGCTAAACGTTCGTTCTCCGCCTGTGCATCACTCAACTGGGCCTGCAAATCGGCTAGCTCTTGAAGTGTGGCCTGCAGTTCTTCATTGGTCGAATAGTGCGTCTCCTCCATTTGTATGATCTTATCTTGCAGGCAGGCGACGGAAATTTCACTTGATGAGGAGTGCTTGTCCCAATCGGGCGTGAGACAGGGTGTGCCCACGTCATTGTCGGTAGTCTACAAGCCGTGGAAGAACAGTTAAAATTGTTTATAAATCAATAATGTAAAATATTTTTATTTTTGAAAACCTTCCGCTGAACGAGAAGGTTGGACAAACCAATAGACTATTGGTCAACTTACACTTGGCAGCGCAATTGAAGCCGGCGCCGAACTATGCAATCGCTGCGAGTCTTGTATGATTTGGTGTTTCTCCGCGTCTGATAATGGCGAGTTGACAACATCACGCAAACGATTGCGCAACGATTCATTCTCGTACTTGAGATTTGTCACCTCCAATTGACTTTTCTCGTGCTGGCTCTGTGCGCAAGAGGAAGAAAAAAAAATAATATGAAAATACGACGTTGTGGCATGCCATTTAAAGTGTCGGCGTTAATTAAATCACACTACTTGCAGCTGACAATTAAATAACTGTAAATCACCTGCACTATGCAAAGTTGCATTGCGGTGCAGAAATAGCGCAAACAGCTTGATTGTTGTTGCTGTGTGTATTTACCAGAGATTTACAGTTATTTAATGGCGATATTCTTCTGCAAAAAATTGATCCCCCACCTGCATCTTGAGCAGCTCCGCCTTCAATTTACCCACTTCGGCCTGATACGGCAGCAGCTCGGCAATGCGCGCTTCCAGCAATGATTTTTCGTGACCCAGACGCTCCAGCTGCGCCTGCAGATCCTGCATTTTGTTGTTAGCCTGCCACGAGGGTGTCGAAAACATTATTCGAATTTGAAACAAATTAAGTAAATGTTTTTGTATCCGTATTGTTATACTGACGTACCTCTAACAATTGTTGCTGATGTTGTTGTTGCTGTTGCAATAGTTGCTCGTTGTTAATGAATTGCTGATAATTGGCCGCATTCAACTTGTACAAATCTATGCCCGCTTCGGCTGGCGTCGGCAGCGCCACTTGCCCAATGGACGCGCTAATCAATTCGCCGCCGGTGGTATAATTGTTATTGGTTGCTGCGGCGGCGGCGGCTGCTGCAGCTGTATTAACCGCGGAATTGTGACTTCCCGGCGCAGCGGCTATTGTCGTCATTACATTGCCAACTGGTGCGGCAGCGACCACGACTTCAGCGCGTGCTGGGGGCACTTGTGGCTGCGCTGTCGCTGTCGTTGGCAATTGTTTTGGCTGCTTCTGACCCTTCTTGCCGGTGCCGGCGACCTTTGGCTTCTTGTGTGGCAAAGTATTGGCGCTGTTGGCGCCGCTCAGCTGCGCTGCGTTGCTATTATTGTTGGCGTGGCGCAGCGACTCCGGTGTGCGACTGCGCGTGCGCGCTGCTAGTGGTGTAACGATATTCAAATCACCGTCGCCTACGTCGACGCCGCGTTCTGTGATCGGATCGATGGGCGGATAAAATGTGGCTGTGTTGGCGGCTGCGACGGCCGTCGGTGCGGCGGGCTCCTGACTGCTGCTGCCGACCGTATTCAGCGATGTGGTGGACTGCGATTTGTGACGGCTGTTGGAGGAGGAATGCTTCGAGGAGCCCGAGGGTCCTTGCCCTCTGCGGAACAACGATTTCAATTTGATCATTGTGTTTTAAATACAGTTACGAGTTAATTAAATTTAGTTTTGGGAGTGGGAACTTGTGGGCGAAGGAGAGGTGCGTGGGCTGCTGATGCGAAATTGTGCGTTCTTTGCTAGTTGCTAGGATGGTGCGCCTTTTTTGCGCGTAATTCGCTTTTATTTGAAAATTATGCAACGTTTTACACTTCAAATGTTTAATGTCTTTTCTTAATTATCTGCTAATCGTGTCTTTTAGCAATTTAATTTTCATTTTTTACGGTAATAAAATTATCTGACGAGTCTTTGTTTTAGGCTGTTTGCATTCGTTCATTGTCGTTTTTTCTGAATTACGAGAAAAAATTTGTATGAAATTATTTGCTAAAACGCTGTGCACATTGGTCCCTTAGGAGTTTTCAATAGAAAGATTCTGTGAAAGATTAATGGTCCTTCGCGCGTTGGACACGGCGAATATCGCATTCGATGGAACGATGAGCTGTATGAGTTATACGACGACATAGACATAGTTCAGCGAATATAGAGACAATGGCTAGATCATGTCGTACGTATGGACTAAAACACTCCAGCTCTGAAAGTATTCGACGCAATACCCGCTAGGGGAAGCAGATGAAGTGGAAGACCTCCACTCCGTTGGAAAGACCAGGTGGAGAAGGACCTGGCTTCGCTTGGCATTTCTAATTATTGCCACGTTGCGGAAAGAAGAAACGACTGGCGCGCTGTTGTTGACTCGGCTATAATCGCGTAAGCGGTGTCTACGCCAGTAAAGAAGAAGAAGAAGAACCCCTGCCTTAAAATTGTTATTTTTGTGAAGTAAATAAAACCCAGTGATGTTAAGCTCTCATCACGCAATAGCATTATCACATCCATCGCTCAGTTTTCATTTTGCTTGCCTTCAATGGGTTAATCAAAGCAAAGCACAGCACAATAATTTGATTGTACTCGAATGAATGACCATGCAACATGCACGAGTATGACAATAAGTAGCATTGTGGCATTGTGTGTTGTCTCCATTTTCGTATCACATCGACATTTCACAAGCTGAAACCGCTGACTTCGGACCGGTATAGCGTATAGCTGCCATACAAACTGAGCGATTGGACTCAAGTGCTTGTATGGAAAGCCTTTTCATTTGACGAGATATCTCCACGAAATTTGGCATGGGTTATTGCTAAGGCAATGGGCGCAATAGAGCTTAGGTCGCGGTGTATACCTCATTCTCCAATCGAATGGTGTAATCTTTGAAGAAATTGGGCAGGTCGGATCACTGTAGCATATAGCTGCCATACAAACTGACCGATCGGTATCAAGTTCTTGAAAGGAATTTGTGAAGGGTCTTTTAGGTGAATTTAAAGTTTTTTCTTGTTCTATACTATGCTATGCTCTAAGGAATGCACCTGTGAAGGGTTTTTATTATATATATGAAATTCTTAGGCGATCATTGATTGATTTTTCACGACCCTGCTAAAAAATCTACTTTTTTTTACGATTAATATAATAAATTTAAAGAAAGTTAAGTTTTAATAATTCGCTACAGGATTTGCCAATCCTATTGTATGTACACGCGTATGTAAACAGGAAGGCTAATAAAAATAAATAAGCTGAAATCCAAACGGCGCTGTGTCGAGCATAATTAATAAGAACGTGCTGACGATCGAAAATTGGCGGAAGAGCGCTTTTGCGACAACGTCTGCTTACGTATATGAGTGTGTATGGGAAAACGACGTAAGACTGTCTTAAACTGCGCAACCTTATTGTTCAATAAACAATGTGTGGTGGTGTGGCAGAAAAATAAATGATGGAAACTATTCGACAGAATAGAGATAAAAAAGCGCTTAAATCGACTTTTGGGCGATAACAGTGGTAGCTAAAAATAAAACAAAACTGCAAGCATAGATAAAATGCGAGGGGATTTTTGTTCATATTTTTTAAATTCATTCAAGCATATTTTATTTGCGATTTTCTACTTCTGAGCTCAAATATTTGTAACCACAATTTTTTCACGCGCTTTGAGTTAGCGCAAATCCGCGATGGTCACTGGCAACCACATGATTCCGCCAATTCAATGTCAGCGTCGTCGTTTTTTCGTGCTTAATTACTCCTGAGCCATATCTGGTGGCAATCGTGTTGCTGTTTTCTAATTGACGTTCTACGTCCCAATGAAAAACGTAAAAACATGTGATTTTTGTATAGGTCTATATGTATTTGGATTGATCACCACCTGCGCATAATAATCATACGTCTTGGTGCTTCAATTCCAATCAGTAATACATTAACAAAATTTTATACATACATACATACTTATGTACGCATGCATTTCTATGTTAATCTAATGTTTTTTTTATTATTATTTATATTTTTACACTAATTTGTGCTCTTGCTGGCATTATTGCTCTTTGGTTGCACACTCTGTGCATGGCTGGAGCACACACACACATGTATACCTGTATGTAGTTACATACTATGCATGTGCTGAAATTACTCAGGTGAAGCGTTGTGCTCATTTACGCTAATATTCGTTACTTTCCTCGACATTTTTTGTCTTTTAAGTAATTTATTTGTGCTTATTTTGGTGATTTTTTTTTTCTTTTTAATCATTGACTCGAGTATTTGCTTTTCTTTTAATGAGTCAAATGGCAGACACAACAGCTACTTTGTGTGTCATTAGCCATAGGCAAGTCTTGCAGCTATTGGTAATGGACGAAAGCAGCGGTTGCCAAACTTTTCACTGATATATCTATTCGTAATGGACGAAACCTTTCACTGACGCATCCGAATGCCACTAGAAAGTACTGCAAGAAAACAGACAATAGTCAAACCCAAGTAATATTCGAGTGTGATAATAAGGTAACCGCTCAACCTGCTTGTACATACGCGAACTAGTCGCTCAGTTTTTGAGATATCGATCTGAAATTTTGCATACGTTGTTTTTTCCTGAAGAATCTGCTTATTTGTCGAAATTGCCAATATAGGGCCACTGTAGCATATAGTAGTCATACAAACGGACCGTTCAGAATCAAGTTTTTGTATGGAAAACTTTTTTATTTGACGAGAATACGCAAGAAATTTGGCATGAGTTATTGTCTAAGGCGATAATACAACCTCCGAACAAATTGTTTCGATTGGACCACTATAACATATAGCTGTCATACAAACTGGCCGATCAAAATCAAGTTCTTGAATGGAAAACTTTTTTATTTGACGATATAGCTTCACGAAATTTGTCGCTGATTTTTGCCTAAGGCTGAACAGATTTTGTTCAGATGGGACCACTATAGCATATAGCCATATAAACTGAACGGTCAAAATCAAGACAAAGATCTTTTTTTTGCTTTTCAGGCGTACTTTGGGAACCACTGCGTGCCGGTAAAGCAGTTAGTCATACAAAAACACTTACTTGTATGTACATATGTATGCTTGTTGGTGTGCAGTGATAGATAGCCTACTACTAACCCATTAAAATATACGGTCTAAAGAATTTTTGTACGTATGTATGTATGTCCCCTATGTAGTTGACGGAATAAAAGGTTTCTCTTTCAAACACAGAGATAATACTTTGATGTTGTCTGAGGAACCCACTTAGGTAGCAAGTAAATCACTATTTCAAATTTTCTACACATTTCGTTCGCATTATGTTCAAAATCGGTTCCATGCTTTACAAGCACATGCAGCGAGCGGTTCAAATCCACTTGTGTATGTATGTATGTATGTAAGATTTCAATTTATATATTCTCTTTGCCACTTTTCATATTCCACACTTTTCGTATTTGGCATTTGCTTTTCACTCTGCTTGTTCTTATTGCAATACTTATCCTTCTTTAAAGTATAGCTTTTGTTGACTCCAACGTTGCAACCAGCGCGCTAAGTGCAGCGGCAGCCAAATAAACAAGCTTTACAATTGCAGTAGTGCTCTTCGCACCGCTTCGTGCCGCCCCGCACTCAATGTACTTGTTGCTGTCGTAGTGCAGCCACCGCTTGCCGCGCTGCTAGCTTATAGTCTCCACACAGTTAGCGTCATGACACACTGCAGGCTCCATGCAACTCTGGCTGTGGCTCTGACGGCTTTGACTCCATTGTTAATGCTCTGTAAGCTTTGTTTTATTATACAGTATGGCCCGCACTAGCATTTTCACTTCGACACAGTGCTGACGGATATGTCTATGCAATTGTTGTTGCTGCCACTGCTACTTTGTATGCTTCCCTTGCTTGATTTATGCAGCAATAATGGCTGTTTGTAGCGCTTGTTCGTAATAAATACGAGTACTTTCTTATGAGATACTGACTTTTCCTTCATCACTGCCTGTTTTCTTTCTGTATTCTGCTTTTAACATGATTCTCATGTGACTTACACATGTATAGCAGCTGGCAGCTACTCTTGACCTAGCTGTGTTTTGAATAAAAGATTGCATTTGGAGAAATCCTCAGGCGGAGCGAATGAAATCTGGGCAGAAGAATGAGAAACCTATATATAGTTGAACTATTTTGACTGGAATGGTGCTTGAAAGTCTCGAGTGAAGGCAAAACACTTCTCTATTCCGAACTTCAACGGAGACAATCTTCGACGCGACGTAACAAAAAGAGTTCTATTCGTAGATCTAAAGCTTACAACGCGTGATCAATGTGTGGGGCTTGAGTTACATAACTCTTCTTGCGATTCCGACTGAGTTATTTATTTGTCTTGGTTTTTTTCTGAATGCATAAAATGTCCGGTTTCTATTATCCATCATGATCTCTCGACGCTTGGTATATCCTGAACAGAATATACTAAGTTTGCCACTGGAGGAGTGCAGAATATACCTAGCAACTACGATATGCGAAAGTTAATTAGTTCCAATTCAAAACTGCTTGAGTCTGTCTTAAGTCCCACTTAGTTTAAGTTTTTTGATTCACATTATTCTTATTTCTTTCGTTGCAGATTGTTTCTATCATCTAGTTTGACGACTTTTAACAGCTTTGCAACAGCTGCTTAATGAGACCAAGACAGTAGGGTCTTATAATGAATAGACTCAAGTTTCGTTTGAAGTTATCGGACTTTTTTTGAAACACACAGAAGAAATCGTCAGACCTTATTATGTATCAGTCTGACGAGCTACGTCTGTTCAGTCATGAATGTCTGTCTGTCTGTACGATGCACACGTTTTTTACCGCCCCTGAAATACGTGTTTGTCGAAACCACCTATATCTATATACCTGTTCACCGATTACCACGACAGCCGGTTCTACGCACCGGAATTGACCCGGATTTTGTCCGGCCAGGGCTGTTTTTTGGCGATCTAACCTCGTTTGAATCGGTGAGTATTAATTTTAAATATTATCTGTTTCCAAAAAAAAATGGGTTTTAACTATTTTTATCTGGACAATGACTATCAACTCGGCACCATACCTTAAATTATTTCTGGAATGTTTTCTACCATTACAACAACAGCAACATCGTTCAAAATTATGTTCTTGTAATGAAATCTCTTTTATTTGACAAGAACTGTTTATTCTTCGCTTTTTATAAAGAATTACATATATAAGTTTGTACTAGTTTTGTAGCCTGTCTGACAAGTTTCGAAATTCACCCACAAAACAAATTAGAGAATTTATACAATTTACAAACGAAAAATTCACGTGAAATTTGAGGTTAGGACGCGTATTGAACAGTCCACCCATATTCCTGCGATTTTTAATTGTTTTTTGCGTTGTAGTGCTTAAGTAGTGCTTCCTTTTTAGCGGTTTTGTAGTGAAAGTAAAGCAGCCAATGCTTGAAGAGCGTGATTGAAAGCTTCAAAATTTAAAATATGCCGAAAAAATCACTATAAAAATTTTCGCAAATAAAATATGTAAGCGTCCACTTGCTCTGGGCAATTCCGCACGTGTGGATTAAGTGTAAACCATATAAATGATTGATTGAATGAATGCTTGAGTTGATTACTTGAAAATGTTATGACACCAAATTTGGTTTAAGCGGTTTATTGTGCATAGACAATACATATAAGCTTGTAAGTTTATCTTTATGCGAGCATACGTTTAAGTAGGCGGAGATACCGTTGAAATGGAGACAAGCGAATCGATAAGCAAGTAAAGAAGAAATACGTTGGAGGTTAATAAAACCCTCCAATTGGCTTGTAATAAAAGTAGTAAGCGCCTACAGACATAAATACATGCCGCCAACTATTTGTGAACTCGTTCTACAAATTGTATGTAAATGGAAAATTTCTAAGAACTCAAAGCAACGAATAAAAAAGTTGAGTCGTAAAAAATACCAGAAAATGTGGACTGATAAGTAAGGGCGTAATAAAATTAAATTAAAAGTATTAAAGCTACATCAAAGACAGTTTAAAACGGCAAGGACGCTGTGGAGCCAAAACAAGCTTATTCGTCGCAGCAATGCAACGCATGACCTTGAGCGCTTTGCAAGTCCAAAAGCCAACATTTTCCATTTTTGGACCTTGTAAATCAAAACAAACTCATTTGCATACACAAAAATTCAAAACCTGAATTTGTTGTTGTAGCAATACAACAAAAACCAAACTGCGTATTATTTCTTACATAAAAGTAAAAAGAAAAAAGTTTCTTTAAACCGCACAGACAAAACGCTGCGCAACTTTGGCGCTTATTTATCCATATTTTTGTTGTTGTTTTTTTATTGAATTTTGTAATGGCTTTTTGTTGCATAAATTATTGATTTCTAGTGAAACTTCGCAGGCAAGTGGCAAACAATAAGTAAATAACAGTAAGAATGAGCGAGTTGGTCGCTCAGGTGCGTAAGCGCGCCGAGATGTTTTGTTGTTTAAGAATATTAAATGCTTTTCAGTTTCATTTTATTTACACATCAGCTCATCTCTGTACATAGACTTGTCACTCTTTCTAATACATACATACATTCATACATATGTACACTCATATTCGTGTGTTGCTTGATATCTTCCATGCCATCATAAATCATATACATATGTATGTATATAGTCATTTACTCATAAAGCAACCGACAACAAGCTGAAAACCACAATTCATAAGGCAGCTAAGATTAACGCTAATGAATCAGCGTTGAGCGAAGGGCGCAGCAAATAGACAAGACAGTGGAGCGAGTGTGCGCAGCGCAGCGCGAGAGAAGTGACAGCTGCTGTTTGACAGCTGTTGCGCATAAATGTGTTATCTATTAAACTCCAGTGCGGTTTTTCCCTCCGATTTCTTTAAAAATTTAGGAAGAGCGGAATATATTTGCTTGGAATAGCAAGCCTAAACTAATAATTTGAAATGAGGTTTTCATTACGTGCTTAAAGTTTTCCCTTGTTAGCTTTGAATGCAACTGCCTATCATTTAAATTGGGCTATCTCAAAACATTTCTATGCTAAGAGCCTGAGAATCTTTAGTACTGTTCTTGTTGTTGTTTTAACGATTATTCAATCCCCGTTAGGATGGTAAGGATTATCTAAGTTAACGTCGACGTCATCTAACGGGAGGCCCAAGAAACGTGCTGTTTCGACGGGATCGGACCAAAGGGTGTCAGATGAGTGGAGACTCATTGCACGCAGGACATACATATGTTGGATATGTTAGACCCCGACATATTCAACATATATGGACAAGTAGGAGTTTAACCTGCTCCAATATCCAGAACGAAGCTGCGCAAGTGTCACTCTCGTTTCTCGCGGCAACTCGAGCTCTTCTTATGCAATGGGTGGTGATTTCACTCCAAGAACTCCATTCACTGCAAGGGAGTCAGTAAAGGTGTTGATAGCTCCGCTGTGAATGACGGTCAGAGTTTGTCGAAAGTTAGTTGCGTCCGAAGTCCGGTCGGCATATTGTTCGATGTCGTCGACGTAATTGAGGAGAGACCTCTTGATGTTCCTAGGAGGAGGCTGCAGGAGGGGTGGTTTCTGCAAAAACATCCCAGCAGGATCTGGGTTTGCGCATGCAAACATAAATCAGCTGTTCTTTATTACCACCAATAATTACGCCACATAATTCCAAGGTTTTTTCTTGGAGAACCGATTTTGTTGTTCTATTTTGCTTTTGTCATGCAGGCAAGGATACATTTGCACTGCCTCGTTTAATTTCTAATTTATTTCTTGCGAAACTGCCGTATGCAACAACTTGAGAGTCCGTCTATCGGATTCTTCTACGGTAGAGTACCCATGGTCAATATGTCGCTCTCCATATAAATGCACATATTCAACTCAGTGTCAGTCAGTTGCATACTATTCCGCTACGGAATCAACGTACCCATTCTAATGACGCCTTCTGTCAATATGTTTCCATTTCAACAACGTTTTGAGTAACCCTAATGCAACATTTTGTAAATAAGAAGTTGCAAGCTTCGACTCACGTTTTAATTGCACCTTGTGACGGTTCTACCCATTTTAATGAATATTCAAAGCCTGCTTTAGTGATCACATATCCCTGACGTTTCAAAATTAAGAAGTCAACGCGAATACGAACAACAACAACAATAACAATAACTAGTGCTGCGAGATGAGTCAAGGGCTGTCGCTAACAAGCATAGTGAAGACTGTTTGCTCATAGGGCGGGTTTTGCTTGCGCTGCCTCGATCAGTGGGGTGGCAGGGCTGTCGGTTTTTTGGTACACGACATTGAGAGCGCATGAACGAATGCAAAGTTGTGTATTATTTGCCTTTGAAGTTCATTTTAGCAGCTGATGTACTATTTTTTCGCTGGCATTAAGAAGAGAGTAGTCTAAAAACACGGCCATTAATGTTTTTCATGTTGCTTAGCGATTTCATTGCATGACTAGGCTTCGTTAATGCCAGCGCTTCGTGGAGCAATCATGTCACACATACGAAATTTCACAATTTAATTGCTGCTAGAGTAATTTTCGCAATATTTTCACTCGCTTTTTGTACTTTGCTTTCTGTTGTTGTCACACAGTTGTAACACGCACACTTTATGTTCGGCATTTACCGATGCCTGTCGTTTAAATTTATATCATTTATTACAATATTTCATGTTGTTGTTTGTACTGCTGCGCTAAACAAACAGTCAGAAGGTTCGAGCACTTCACACGCATTAATGAATAGTAAGCAACAACGCCCGAAAAATGGCGAAAAATAAATACAAGTGAAAAACACGCGCACACGAAACCGAATGGCGTTGCACTGTCAGACGTCTTGACATTTCGGCGTTTATTAGTACGCGATCATCAAAACCAAAAAAAACACAGTTGAGAAAAAAGCAGGCTCAAAGCAAAGCCAACAGTAAGAAAAACACTAAAAATCAGTAAGTAAATATGGGTAAACGCAAACGAATTGCTGCTCGGGCAACAACGCGACGATCGGACTGCGCCAGAGCCAGCAAAAGAAACCGGTATACAAAATCAAAAGCGCACGAACAACAAGTACGGCTATGTATGTTGGGACATGAGCCAGGAACGGCGACAGTAATTGTACAACAAATTAAACACAATAAAAATATATACATATATGTATGTATGTATGTATATAGGGGATCGTATAGCGACCGTCAATGATCAAAACACAACAAACAATACAATTAACTTAGACGACCGACCGTTCGTTTGCTCACACAACCATTCGACCGCTCGTTTATCCAACAACTACATGGCGTCTACAAAACGATATCCGGTGCAAGTGGCGGCTCTCGATGGTTGTTAGCAGCCGATAGGTGTACTCTTTCCAACTCTACTACCCAACGACGATTACATTGGCGTGCATTTGTGTTGGTGTTAACTGAGCGAACCGGCAAAACTGGTTGGTGTTGCCAGATTGTTATTGTGAAGCCGCGTATTAAAGAAATTAACGACAAAATTCAATGTTTTAGGAAAATCAATCCCTATGCCTAATTGGAAGTAAATTCGGCAGTCTTGAGATCAGCCGCCTAACGATATGCCATGCACGATCAATTCCCGCGTTAGCTGGTTCTACGTACCGGAATTGACCCGAATTTCATCCGTTCAAGGGCTCTTTCGGCGATCTAACCCCGTTTGGATCGGTCAATTTTAGAATAGAATAAGAACCCATGCACGATAGGTGGTTTCAGCAAGAGGCGTTACATACCACCTAGCAGTCACCACTATGCATAGTTTGCAAGACCGGTTTTCAACGGGTTGTTTTTAAATAGAAGTGAGGTCAACGCCGATTGAACAAAAGTGCTAAGCATGTTCATTCATTTGCCTCTATACCTATGGAAAGTCGAGGTGGTGTTTTGAACTGTGTTATATTATTTTAATAATACAATCTGGCAACATCAAGTGCAGTGTTAAGCGCAATTGAGTGAAAGAAAGAGTCGTGTAAGAGCGCACAAACCAAACTTGCAATCGGAATGTTGATAAAACTACACCAATACATGTATACATAAACAAATACATACATATATATATGTGAGTGTGTAATGCAAAAGTGGTACGTGTGTGCCTGTAGGCGCTAACGAGGGTCACTTTACAGCAGGCAATTATCGGAGGAAACTAAAAGAAGTGTTAACAGAGAGAATGTTAATGGAATGAAAAGATGCATTGTCGCTTTTGATATTGTCACTAATAATTAATTACAAAACTCGAGCCTAAAGACAGGCACTACGATTGGTATTTTCTGAATTGGTTGCACTAACATTAACGCCACAGCTATTGATCGGCGCTGTAATGTCAATAACATATGTAATTGCTGTGAAATGTTAATGCTCCGTTACGTTGCTGTTAACGCTGCGTTGCGTTGCTGTTGATGCTCCGCTACGTGTGTTCTACAGTGGTGGACGCGAAAAAATATATATCACACTTTAAAGTTGTGAAATGCGAAGAGTGGTTGGCAAGAAATATTGCTTCGATCAAATAACTATGTAAATGGACTGCCTTTTACAATATCAACAGAAGAGTTGTGGCAACTAGGTAACAATAATCCGTTTATCTACTTTCTAGGGTATCCATTTAAAATTGTACTTTTTTCTCGTGTGTTAAAAAAATATCGCTCAGGTCTCACTACCTTTTGAAAGGTATAAAGACTGCGTCGAATAAAATTGTCCGTTACACTGATGAAAAAAACTTTAAACCTGCAGTCCGATTTTTATAAACTAAAATATTTTATTAAAAAAATTTATTTTAAATTTGAAAAACAGGAGAAGAAACCAAGAATTATGTTTTATTAATATTTTTTTTTTACCGGAACCCCGTTCATTAGTGCTTTTCTTTTAAAGTTTTGAAGGTCTTTGGCTGCTTTTTTTGTTGTCTTCATCTCCGTTTTTTCAAAGCCCTGTATCTCTCAATCGGTCTTAGTTCTGCACAGTTAGGTGGATTCGCTTTGCGATTTCGTTCTTGACGGCGTTTCTATCCGGAACTTTCTGTACTTTGTACGTCTCAGCCCAGCTTTCTTCTTCGTCCGCGTACGAAAGATTCTGAGAAGTCAGGCTTCCTCGCCAATTTCCTGGCCGAAATGCTTGGGTCTTTCTTGAAAATGGTCACAACGTTCTTCACCCTCTCACGATCTTCTTTTTACCAGAACCCTCTCTTCCTGTCAATAGGCACATCTTTCTTAAAGCGTTTAATAACGCGATAAATGGTTTTAGGGTTTGCCTCCACCACTTTCACCGATCAAAACCAAGCTAAAAATCTTTTTATACATTTTTATGCTATAAGAAATGTCCCTGTGTAGGGTATTATAGCTTCGGCGCAGCCAAAGTTAATTTTTTTCTTGTTTTGACTTTATGTTAAATGTGTATTTTTCACTAACGAGTAATCAGCTGTTCTCATGCAAGCCAGTTTGCTTTGTTGCCAATCATTTTGGGTTTCTCAACAAAAATTAAACAATGCATACACAGAAAGCTGCCAATTATTCTTAGCATTCTTGATTACATTCTAATTCGTAAACATTCTCCAATAATCGTCGCGAATTAAAAGCAATTACTCGAAGCGGTGTAATTATTTAATTAACATATTAAATACAAAGCAGGCATAGGTGAAAAATGAACAAATTCTTTAATTATTTATTAGAAATAGAAATGTGATGATTTAAAATGCCAGTAACACAAAGCAACAATAAAAATTTAATTCAAAACGGTTTAGAAAATGTTTTTGTAATTACTTTTATTACCTCGGTCCGCATTGGTGTGTTCTAGCGGTTATGTTGTTGGTATTTATGGCTGCAAAAAATAGTGTTGTGCCCGAAGAATCTAGTCGTATGTACATACTTTATGGTATATACCTACATACATACATGCATGTGTGTACATGTGTGTTTGTATGCAAGACTAGCAGCAAAGCAATAAATCCAAATCAACTCAACTAGGGAAAAAGTTATGGAACACGTTTTGCATTTTAATTATTACTATTTTGCATTATCTATACGTATTTATATGTATGTACACAGATATATGCAGACTTACATACATATGAATGTACATAAAAATACTTGCGTGTGTAAGTGGCGTCGAAATGCCACTATGTGTCAAGATGTGAGTGGTAATGTGCATTTTATGTTAAACAAATTGTTTTGTCTCGCTAATAGTTTTTGTATTATTTGTTGTTGCTTAATTGTTCATACAAGTATTTTTTTTAATTTTTCGCATTATGATTATTTTAGTATTTACATAATTGTATAAATGTAAAATGTTTGCATGCCATTTTTAATTATTTCTTCGTAATTTATGTGACAACTTGAATGTCGCGCTCCCGTTTAATGCAAGCGCCTTCTTTTTATGGTAAAACACTGACAGATGTGCTTGTTTATTAATTTATTTATTGTCTGATAAGAACAAATGGCAGGTTGCAAATTTATTTGCAGCAAAAAATATAAAACAAAAAAGCGTTAAATATAATACCCTTTACAGTTACACTTCGTATAGCATAAAACGGTATAAAAAGGTCGTTATATTGATTTTGATCGGATATTTTGTATGGCAGCTGTGTATATGCCACCAGGTTTGTTAAATAAGTTTTGTCGTTTGATAAGAAAAACACAATTTTATGATTCAAAATACACTTTATTCTTCAGTATAATCTCCCTGAACATTAATACACATGCTCCAACGATCATCCAATCTGTGGCTCCCATCCCAGAAGTGAGAGTCCGGAAGGTCTGCAAAATACGCTTCAATAGCCGTTATGACCTCTTCATTTGAAGAAAAGAACGCTTGCCACTCATAAATTTTTTGAGTTCTGAAAGCAAATGGAAGTCGCTGGAGGCCAAATCTGGTGAACACGGTGGATGCTCCAACAATTCGAACTTCAATTCATGGATTTTAGCCAATGTCAAAATGTTCTTGTGACACGGCGCATTGTCCTGATGAAAAAGGATTTTTTTCTTCTGCAAACCGGGTTTTTATATCATAATCAATATTCATCCAATCCACAAACAAAATTCCTCTCGCATCTCAAAAAACTGACTCGTTTCGGAGCCGAACAACCAGGTTCACACCGCTCTTTAGCCTCTTGTTTTGATTCAGGATCGTGGTGATGGAGTCAAGTCTCATCCATAGTAATGAATCGACACACAAAATCCACTTTATCCTTTTTAAAACGCTCCAAAGGTTGCTGAGAAAGTCGCATTCGAAAGTTTTTTTTGTTCCATTGTTAGCGAATGCGGCACCCATTGTGCACACAGCTTTCTAAACCCCAAAATTTCATTTAAAATATGTCTCACACTGCCTAATGAGATGTGTAAAGCCTCTACTAAATCTCTCTCAGTCAATCGATCAGCAATCCGTCTTTCTACTGTTCTAATAGTAGGTGAACAATCATTATACACTTTGAACATTCGTTCGTGAATTTCTTTTGGTGTTACACCTTCCAAAAATAAGAATTTTATCACCTGCACGATATTAAATTGTTTCCTTAGTAAAAAAATACTGTGACACGGCGCCACTAAATGGCTTGCAAACAAAGAATGAATTGACAGATTGAAATGGAACTTTTTGGGCTGGTGGGCGCTGCCTACCTCTCTTATCGAACCACAAACTTATTGAAACTTATTGAACAACCTGGTATAGTTGTCCGATGGCAGCTAAATGCTATAGTGGTCCGATCTGAAAAATATTTTGGGAGATTGTGTTAGAGAATAATCCGTGCGAAATTTCTTGACGATATTTTGTGAAATACAAAAATTTTCCATACAAGGGCTTGATTTTGATCGATCAGTTTGTATGTCAGCCATATCCTATTGTGATCCGATATCGGCGCATTCGACAAAAGAGCAGTTTCTCGGACAGAAAAGACGTGGGCAAAATTTCATACTGATATCTCGAAAATAATATACAGACAGACGTACATAACTAGATCGTCTCAGTTCGTCCACCGATCAGTTATACATACATACATATAAAGTATATACTGCAAAGGGTATCCGACATTTCCTTCTGGGTGTTCCAACCATCGTGGTCGCTAGATTTTTTTCATCTGAAAAGCCTTCCCTCGGTCCGAAAGCTTGGTTGCACCGATAAATGTATATAGAGGGATAAATAGCTTTATGTTATCCCTTCTTTTACACACCGAGCCACGATTTCATCGCTTTTGATTTGCAAGACCAATATTTTAAAGCCAAGTACATAGAGGCTAGTTTTCTTCCTTGCATCTACTTTCGCAACATCCTCTAGCGTTCTTCGCAGGGATCTTCACTATTAATTTTTGCCACATTGTTGTTGTTATTGCAGCCGCTACTACCACTGTCAACAACAACCATTCTAAGGCGTCAATAAGTTGCTCAAACGCTACAACCGCGAACAAGTTTAAATTGCAGCGGCGTCGCCACCAGCAATAACAATAAAATCAAACTCAACAACACCATCGTAATATCGCCGATTGAGCATTTGCTCGCGCCAACGATGATCTGCGCATATTAATTACACAAATTAAATGGCAGTGTTGCAAAATGTTGCAGCCGCAATACCGAAGCGACAACAACAACACCAATGACAACAAGCTGGTGCTACATAAACAAATTGTGCGCGCTGCCGGCGGAAGGAGGCAACGTAGAAGTGCACACAAGGCGGCAAATTGCGACCACACCAAACAGATCATTGACTGTCTGCTTGCATTGCATGCTTGTTGTCGCTGTTGTTGTGTTGGTTGTTGGCGTTGTCGTTGTTCTTGTCAGCCGCGCAGCTAGATCGTTGCGCTTGTGCGGCTTCAATGCTGACAGCTGTTTGTGCAGAGAACGCCTACAAGGAAACATTCTGGGCGGTAGACGAGGGCTCCAGACGAGCGGGCGGCTATTTATACGAAAGCATGTGTGACAATCAAGTTGCAATGCTTACGAAGGGCAATGATCGTTTTCCATTTATGGCTGAACTATGAAAAGAAAAGCTGATAGTTGATCATAAAAATAGAAAGTGCAATAGCCACGTGATCAGAGAGAGCGTAAAATGCGCATATAGAACGTTGCTGATAATGGTAGGGTAAAGAGAAAATAATAAGTATGCAATATAAGTAGTGTCTTAAAGATCTGTCACGCGTCGCCAATAAAAAAGGGGAAATTTATATATTGTTTAGGAAATGTCTTAGGTTCTCTTTATTGAACCAATCGTTACAATTCTTTAAAAACTTTTAAAATAGGCTCCTTTTGCGGCGGTGCAGCGCTGCACAATTTCCAAGCATTGAAGGCGTCACGGAAGGCATTCTTCGGAATAGCCTTGAGAGTTGAGGTGTATGCTGTTGGGATCCCCTCTGTCGTCTCTAAATGCTTGCCTTTCATTGGCCTTTTCAGGCAAGCAAACAAAAAAGTTCGAGGGGGCTGTAAGGCGGCTCCGGAAGCGTTGGGATGCCGATCTTGGTTAGGTAGCTGTTCACAAGAAAGCGGTGTGAGCCGGGGCGTTGTCGTAGTACAACTTCCAATCGGTTGCGATGTCTTGTCCCTGACCCTTCGTTTGAGTCTCTTGAGGACTTCCATGGAAAACTCCGAAGTACAGTCGCGGCAGCAGAAAATCAGTCCTATTACTTTCCAGACAAAGCCTGTATCTACATATATTTATTACGTTAAGCTAACATAAGATCCTCCAAAGTTTTTCCTAATAAAAGCTGTCTAGCTTTCTGCAAGTGCAATTGAGAACATGGCAGAGCAGAGAGCGTGAGCTCAATCGCCCATTGCCAACTCTTTCACCGCCACACGTTCAAGTTCTCAGCAACTGTAATTCTTTCTGCACTTTTTTTGCTGCTCATGCTTTTGCCGTTGCGCTTCGTTGCATTTTCCAGGCATTGTTGTTTTTGTTTTTGCTCGTGCATTACTGTTTGTTTCGTTTGATTGCCGTTTGGTTTTTATTGCCAGCCATCGTCATTGCAAAGGTTGTTGCTACTATTTTGTACTGTTATTAGTGCTGTGGTGGGTATTATTAAATAGCTGTATCTCTCAAGGAAATGCTGTTTTGTTGCTCATTTTTTTTTTTTTTTTTTTTTTTTTGGAGTTCTTGCACTGTTCGTTATTTTTTGCTTAAGCAGCATTATAGCTTTCTTATTTGTTGGGGATTGAGTGTCGATTAACGCTTTGTGTGTGGGTGAGCTGTGTGTCTGCAGTTGCATGGCGCGCAACAACAAAACGATTTATAAGTACAACAACTTATGCAAGCGGTTCTCTAAATTTAACTTGTGTATTTAAATTTAATTTTATTTTGTTTTTGCTTTTTGTGAAAAATGCATTAGTATTAGCTATGCTTATTATGCTCTCCCAAGGCTTAGTTCCAAACTCCACACACATTGTTTAGATCAGGACCCTATTCTGTAACTCGCTTGGAAAAAATTTACTCAAATTTGGATTTTTGTATTTTCTAACTCGATTTTTGCTCACACCCTTTTATCCTCAAAAAGCTGCTCATTCGTTGGAACCCCCCATATCGGCCCACTAAGACATACAGCTTGAAGAGGGAAATGAGACGCATTTGAGAGCTTGATAAGCTGAGGAAGATGAAGACCTAACCTGCGTTGGAAAGACCAGGTGGAGAAGGACCTGGCTTCGCTTGGAATCTCCAATTGACGCCACCTTGCGAAAAGAAGAAACGACTGGCGCACTGTTGTTAACTCAGCTATAATCGCATAAGCGGTGTCTACGCCAGTAAAGAAGACGAAGAAGAAAGGTTTAATCAACCCAGTTTCTTGTTTTTCTAAGCACTCAACATTACAACAACAAATATTTCAACTTAAAAGCCGATTTATTCACTAAATCAGCGCAGAATATGTCATTATTATTTGCTATTACTTTTTACGGGTACTTCGCCGCTCAAAGCTCCAACCAACTTCTCGACGCTCCATCCAAAGCAATCAACAACAATTACAAACAGCAACCACACATACTCTCGTGACCATAGAAATATTACACCGCCCAATGTAAGCAAAACTGTCAACAGAGAAAACAAAGCAATCACTGGCAGTGGATGGTGGCAGTACCAACAACAACAGGCAACAGATGCAAATTAAAGAGTTTGTTTATAAGAATAATAACGATTATGTTCAACAATTGACTGCACTAGCACAACGCCAAAAAAACCAAAGAACACACAAGCAAAATATTGCGCAATAAAACGTCTACAAACATATGTATGTATGTGTGTGCAGCAGCAGTTGAAAATAAGAAATCAAATACATATGTAAGTATGTAAGAATGGCAGAGTAACTGCGCGCACTGCTTACTGAAATTACAGAAGAATGCAAAGCCAGCAGAGCGAATCTGCCGTGCATCTACCACTTGAAGCGAAAGGAATCGCGCAGGAGTTGCAATCGACGCATATTGTGAATAGTTGAAGAAAATCCGAATCCAGAGATCCCCAAACGCACGTGAAAAAAATGCAGACAAGTAACGAATGGAAAACCTAAAGCGAGGCAAAATGGGCGAAACGCATAGCACACATGAATGTGTAGGCACGTAGATAAGTATGTATGTATGTATGTAGTTGTTGCCGGTAGTTTGAAAACTAGTCTGCAGATCTTTATTACAAATCTCTGGCGACGCAGCAGATCGATTGCAATCAGTTGGCCGATAGCGTGAGAAGAATAGCTAACTGGAGAAGCCATACGCGATTTGCCAATGGCAGGCTGAAGGAGCGGTGCAGCAATTGGCAAGTAGCAATAATGTGTTTAACCCTAAGGTGGTCGTGCGGACTACGAATTGCTGAACTGATTGTGGCAAATTCAGGGAAATATGAAGGCATGCAAGGAACTCTGCATTGACCGAAACAAATGGTAGTCCGATGGTGCAAGGTCAGAGCTATATGGTGGATGCATCAAAACTTTCCAGCCAAGCTTCAGAAATGATTCGATTTCATTTCGTTTTAGCAAAGAATCGAAGATGTTAATTCGGTCCATTAAATTTTTCACAGACAATTCATGTGGTACCCAAACATCGAGCTTCTTTTTGTAGCCAGGCTTTTTTAAATGGTTCAAAACCGTTTGATGATCTTTCACATCGAATGGATCGATCAGTTCGTATGGCAGCTATGCTATGCTAAAGTGGTCGATCTGAAATATTGGTTTGGATATTATTCCGTTATCTTGGACAGTAATACATTCCATAGAATCGATTTTGATCGTTCAGTTTGTATGGCAGCTATGTGTTGGAGTGGTCCAATAATGGCTGTTCCGACAAATGAGCAGCGTTTTGGAGAGAAAAGGATGTGGCCACAATTTCAGATCGGTATCTCAATAGCCGAGATTCTGATTGTTACAAACTTCGTAGCAAACTCAATATATACCCTGTTGAGGGTATAAAAACAGCGACAGATGCAACTAACTGCCAAATGGTGTATTCTATTGGATGAACTTGTTATGAATACAAGCGTTGACTCGGTCGTAGTTTTTGTTGTGGTACTCGCGTCATGCGCTATTCTGTAACTTGGTATGTTGCAGTTGCTTTGCGAGCTGTGCAAACGCATGTGCTTATTGTTATTATTATTGTTGTTGTTGCTTGTGCAGCAGCATTGTTAGCTTTTGTAAAGTGATACTACAACAACAACAACAAATCATGCTTATATAAAATGCATAAGTTCGTGGTTAGGTGAATAATTCATACTTGTTGTTGTTTATACTTTTTTCTTTTAGTGTTGTTGTTTATACGGCTTGCCTTATTGTTGGCGTTTTCGCTGCTGACGCACCAACATGTCGACTAGTTTTACAAGTAACAACAACAAGAATAGTAAATTGTCCACTTTTCTGTCGAAGCAGAGCATAGAAAAATGTGCGGCGATTGCAAGCAGACAAAAGAAAGAAAAAATGCACCAGCCAGATAAACGGGAGCAAAATACATACTTACGCACATGAGCACATACATACACACTTTATATATCTATACATATATACAAAGGCTTGATAAATTCTTCTTTTTTGCAACTTGTAAATATTTTGTACCATCTAGTCAAATTTGACCCGGAGTGACAAAAACACCATTTTACAAATTTTAATACATACAAATCTTTATTCTGGCCTTAAAAACAAGCCCCGGAATCAAATTTTCCAAACGCTTTGAACTTATTTTGTCCCCTCCTGGTCAAGCGTGATATTCTATTTTAACCCTAGTGCCTCGAATTGAGGTCCTCATGGTTTTACGCGCTCAGACATGCAGTTTGCTGAGCCAGTCTTTATGTGTACCTCATAAGACTGAAAATGAATGAAAAAAATGACGGAGACCATGTTAAAAAAATTAATAGTTTTACAATCTTTGACATTTTCAAAATCTGTTAAAAGAATATAGTCATTTCGACGTATCGTTATCTTTCTAGGGTTAGGTACTCGCAAGACTCCAAACTCCGAGCGTATTTCTGCTATGATACATACATATAAGTATGCCATACACCTTGACAGCACGTAGCTATAATACGCCACAATTCGTCGAAAATTCGACACCCTTTGAATGCTTAATTTTCTTTTTCATTCGTCTATACTGCTCGGTCATCAAATTCTTAACCATAACTTTGGGTAATTATGTCGTTTTAAGCTATCATTATCGTTGATTGCTACATAAACATTTTCATTACAATTGTTATTGTTGCTTTGGGCTTGCTGCTCAGGTGTTTTCATGCTCTTGGAGCGTCCTCAACGCGATTTTGTCATTTCAACGACACCACTCACTTCTATTGCTTTAGCTCTACTAACGGTAGTTTTTGACTGTCATTTTTGACAATTGAAATGCCAGACCATGCGTGACTAATACCTTTTTTTGCACATTTTCTACAAGCTATTTCCATTTTATGGATTTTTCAACCATCCATGTAAGTATGTATTCACGCAAGAAATATTGTTTGCGTCGCCGGCCGGCTACTTTTGCATATAGTCTGTACATATGTATGTATGCATGTATGTACATGCTATATGTTTGTAGGATAATATGAAATTGTTTTATGCACATTTTTATTAAATTTAGTTCTGACATTTTTTCGCTCTGCGGTTTTCGGCTGCGTCGCAAAGTGAAACCTATCAACAACCGGCGGCGCAATGAAGCGTTGAAATTTCAATATACATACTTACATACATACACACAAATGTTATCAGCAGAGGGGAATTTAGTTTTAGGGAAGTATATATTAAACAACAACAAAGGCACAGTATAAACAAAATTTTAATATGAAAAATATTTGATGACAGCATTGCTGGATCTTCTTCTTTTTCATCAACAACAGTTTTTTCTAACATGCATACATACATACATACATGTGTGCTCACACGGCTGTTGAACGCTAAAAATTGATTTTTTTTTCCTTGTTTTCCGTGCTTGTGGCGTCGCGCATGCGCACCAGCTCAGCTACCCAAGGCACTCAACCGTACTAGCGCGGTGCACAGACGAGCGTGGCGTGGCGGCATTAAACCCCACAACGTCGGTGGAAGGAGGACGTGGCGGTCGCGCCGATTGCGCGAATAAGCCGCAACAAAACAGTTTTGACTGCTTCCACTAACCACTTGGCTGCGGTCATGTATAGTATGTACCGTTGGCATTTGCCGTTAGAAGAACGCGCCCGCCACCCCGGCACATGCTAGTGAAGTCACTGAGGCGCAAATAATTTTAATTTTTCCATTTGTTTTTACGCTTTGGTTTCGCGACTTTGCTTTTTTTAAGGCAAATAATTCTTTTTATTATTATTTTCGTTTGTTTGCCACATGAAATTCCCATTTCTTTTACGCTTCGTTTGTAACCGACTAAACTGGACAAACGCGTTGTGTGGCTGGTGTTCGGTGGTGGAATTCATGCTACAAGTTGTGTCATGCCACATATGGTTAGTTGTTATGGGTTAATGATTCCTTTTTATTTAAATTTTAAATAAAAAACTACACAAAAAAAACTTTACTAAAAAATAGAGAGAGACAGTTTACCAGAAAGTATTGTCTTTTTCACTGTTTCGAAAAATTCTTTCAAACAAAGAAAACTTAAGTTTAAGCAATAATACCCTACACAAATTAAAAAAGGTTCAATAGTTTGTTGTTCGGAGATTGTACCGTTACCTCGGGCAATAATCCAAGCCAAATTTCTTTGAAGTATTTTATCAAAAAAAAGCTTTCCTTACAAGCACCTGACTTTGATCATTCAGTTTGTTAAGAGGCTTAGTAAAGCTCCTGAGTTAGTAGTTGTATCCGTAATATGTTCTCTCACCAGATTTAATTGTTCAATTGCCTGACTCCTTCCACTTGCTCTGGTGTCTCTGCTGTTTGGTCGCAAAGGTGACATTGATCCATGAAATAGTACCCTAAATTGTTGTTGTTGTTCCAATGGATATCTTATTCCCGTTAGGATGGTAAGGATTAACTAGGTTGTCGTCGACGTCATCTAACCACGACCTAGAAACGTGCTGTTTCGACGGGGTCGGACCAAAGGGAAAAGGGTGTCAGGTGAATAGGGTTGGTGGGGCATGCAAAGAGGTGGCCAGTGTTATGCGGAGACTCATTGCACGTAGGACATACATATTTTGATTATGTCGGTGTCTATTCTGGATAAGTAGGAGTTTAACCTGCTGCAATACCCTAAATTATTCAGATGACATCGCAGTCTGTAGTGACCTGCATAAAATCTCACAAAGCTGCCTTAATTTGTCTCTAGGAAGAGCGATAACTTTCTTAAACCGTTTTGTATAATACCCTCTCAGAAGTCGAAACCCAGGCACTTGTCGCCAGTGACGTTTTCTGCTGACCCTTTTCTCACTTCTGAACTCCTCTCGTAACCGAGGACCCACAGCAAAGAACGTTTCCTGTTCTAACTTTTGCTGCCTTGTGAGACTTTGAATCCCTTTTGAAAGCCAACGGTAAACTCTCTCCAATGGCGCTTCATTTCTGAGCACAGCTCATCGTTCCATCGAATGCGACCAACGCGCAAAGGACCATAAATCTTTCAGAACCTTTCTCTCGAAAACTCCTAAGGCCGACTTATCAGACGTTGTCATTGTCCATGCCTCTGCACCATATAGCAGGACGGGAATAATGAGTGACTTATAGAGTTTGGTTTTTGTTCGTCGAGAGAGGACTTTACTTCTCAATTGCCTACTCAGTCCGAAGTAGCACCTGTTGGCAAGAGTTATTCTGTGTTGTATTTCGAGGCTGACATTGTTGTTGCTATTAATGCTGGTTCCAAGATAGATACGACTTCGAAGTTATGACTTTCAACAGTGACTTGGGAGCCAAGTCGCGAGTGCGACGACTGTTTGTTTGATGACGAGATATTTCGTCTTGCCCTAGTTCACTGCCAGACACTTCTGCTTCCCTTCCTTATCCAGTTTGGAGAAAGCAGAACTAACGGCGCGGGTGTTGAGGCCAATGATATCAATATGATCGGCACACGCCAGCAGCTGCACACTCTTATAGAGGATAACCTGTTAAGTTCATAAAAATATTCCTTTCGTGGTTCGGTTTCAAATTCCTATTTTCCTGCGTTTCAAAAATGTATTTAGCCTTCGCCACTGAAGCCAGCTCGTAGCTCCTGCCGACCTAACCTTAAGCTGTGCATGCTATGGTACACTCGCCGCTACATGGGGCTGGTCAAATGCAGGTCGTTTGTGCGAAAAAGAGGGCAACTGCTACAGAATTCTGTGCAATGAAGTACATTCAAAACTACATATGTATGTGTGCCAAGCTTCATCGATCGCAAACGCTGCGCTGACCTTTCGCCAACCGCTTGGCTTAGCAGGTTATAGTCAACTATTGCATGTGTGCATTGGTAATATTCACACGCGTTCATTAAAAATATAATTTTGGATAATTCGAATGAGTTTTTATGTTTGTAAAAAAACAAGTGCAGAGATAAGATTCATTTCACTTTTTTTGGAGGTTCCTTAAATTGGCAAACTCTTGCCAGCCGTTTTATTGTTATTGTTTACCTTTGCTCGCACTCAAGTGTCTTTTGCTTTGATTGTTTGCCTGCACATGTCTTTATGTGTGTAACAGTTAAGTGCTAACATTCGATTATTACGATTTTTACTTATTTTGTCTTGCCACTGTTCATGTTTAGCAATTCAAATTTAAATTCAAAAGCAGTTAAAGAAAAACCGCAAAATCTTTAGTAACAAAGACTGAAATCGAAAGGGAAGGGAATTTCAGCAAAAGAAAACAAATGCTTTCAATACAATTTCAAGGCGGTTAGGCCAATTGTTGTCGCCTCCAGCATTTACTCCAAGCAATAGCGCTGGCCCCACTATATCTATCTCTCTATCTCTCTATGCAGAGCGGTAGGTAACTGTGAAAGTGAACAGCCGTTGGTGCTTGGCATATGGCATAAAGCAGCAGTAGACACAATAACAACTACGCGAAAAATAACAACAGTAAAATACCCCGCGCAGCTGTTACTATTTATTGTTGTGCCATTTGGAGCATTTTGTGGAGAGATTGCTTAGTATTACATACAGAGTATCCATGGCGTTGCTGCACTCAACTGAACTGTCATAACCTATAGAATCGCCAACTACAAACAAACGTGCATACTATAATATCCAGCGCCGGGCCGCCAAAGCATTGTGGCGGGCATGGGAGCGACGGTTTCTCTGCGCCAAAGTTAAAGATAATTTATTTCGCGATGCTGAGTGGATGATAACTAATACATTGACGCTAGAGCAGGCAATAACGGCGAAGACGATGCGTTGTAAATTAGAAAATTTCTATAAAAAACGCGAACACAAGCACACACAAACACAGTCACTCACGTACATATGTAGAGTAGTGTGCATGTGTGAGTTTAGTATTTGTATAGGACGGCGTTTGAATGCCAAATTATATAATTAATGCATTTTAAATTGGATACATTAATGTGACGGGGCAAAAGCGAATAGTAAAGCAATGAGCTGTAAGCTAACAAAGGGAGCATGAATGTGTAGAAAGTGTACGGTGTGGTTGACATGACAGCTGGGAGGGGAAACATGGTGTTAATGCTTGCGACAATTGGGGATAAGGAGTATGTTAAATTGAAAAAAAAAGAGGCGCAGTAGAGTAGTTGGGGTGTTGAGAGGTTTTTTAAAAATTAATTTCAATTATTTTCGCGGTTTAACCATTTTTTTAATTACCTACCTCTCCTACACTGCTACGCCCATCTTTTTCGTTCGTTAATTAATATTGGTTTGGGTGTTTATTTAGAGAATTTGACGAAGTAGAAAGCTTACCTTGTAGTTTATTCGAAACGATTGGCAACTGAGGACGGAGCGGTTAGTTGTTGGCTCTTCGGTGCAATTATAGTCGACGGTGTTTTAAATAACAAAGTTATACTGTTTTTATTTATATAATTCACTTTTCAATTGTTTATCATATAGGGAAAATCTGAACTTATTTAATTTTAGCACTCCTTAAAATTGTGTCACTTGAAGACCGCAGAAAATGTACTTTTCTAATAATATCAATCAATTTCGCTGTTGAAAAACTGCACTTAATTTTTTTTATTTTTTGCTGTTGTTTGTTATTATAAAATAGATATTGCTTCTTTGTTGTTCTTATTATTTAAATATTTAAACATATGTACATACATATGTATGTATGTATTTGACACAATTTACTTATTTAAAAAAAAAGCGATTTACGAATCACAAAAAGAACAAAATAAATAACACCTTAAATATTTTTTTATGCTAACTAAAAAATTAAAAAAAAAATTATAATCTATAATATTATCAATAAATATATTTCTAGCATATAAATAATAAATTGTAATATAATAATTTCTGACCCCTTGACTGACTGCCCCTATAAAATTTATTTTTATTTTAGGGTCATTGGATGAACTGCTGTTTGTTATTGTTATGGCTTTTTGTTGGTCGTGCGTTCGCGTTTAATTATGTACAAAACACGCGATTAATTTCTTAATAAACCCGCAAGCCTGTGGGTGGGGCAAAAACACATTGAAATGCGGTAACATTTTTTAAGTCAAGAAAAAATTATTAAAAAATAATAGCACAGCTAAAAAATTAACCGATATTTTCGTGACGTTGGCTGAACATTACGAACAGCTGTAGCTAACGGTACTGCACTGCTATCGTTTTTTTTTTTTCTTTTTTGCAATTTTCTGCTATGCTGGCTGTGAACAACCTCTGTCTACAACTCACGCAACGGCACTTGTTCGCGACGTTGAAGGCGGTAGCCGCGGCTTATAAATGACAATTGCAGCAATTTTGTACTAATTAGCTTCTTCCATTTCCACTTGCTTTCTTTTGCTTATTTTATACAAATCATATTAATGATTTTCGTCTAGCTTTCCATTTTGTTACACTTGCTGCGCTATATCTTGCTGCTTAAATGAGATTTTCTTTTACTATTTGCTTTCTACAAAGGTGTCTCAAACGCTTTCTAATAGCAGCGGCTAGCGATAATTGCATTAGTACAACAACATATAGGAAAATTGTATAAATCGGGTGGAAAATGCACACATACACAAACGCAGACACTAACACAAGCAACTACCTTCTTCACGTATTTGTAGACACTGGCACGACAGCTGCTTGCAGGATGTCGCCGCGTAACTGCAGCCTCTGACTAGATACGTGGAAAAGCACTAGTTTATATGTATTTTCATGAGTTTTCTTTTCACTGCAGTACTTTTTTGGCTAAATGCCTTTCAACTTCATTTCGTTGCAGCCAGTGGACTATTCAAAAAAAAACTATAAAATATATTTAGCCTGCAGTGCGGCTTTTTTCGCAGCTACTGCTCACCTTTTTTCACACGCTTTCGTTACTTGTTATCCTTGCACTGCGTAGCCAAGCAACCTTTACGCTAAATTGACACTACACAAAATTTGATTTTTCTTTATTTTTAAAGAATAGTTAGAACACTTCAAACACTTTTTCCTTTTGTTAAAAAATAGTAGCTTTTAATATATTATTTTTATTGCTACTGTCGACAATTTACCGACAACTGACAACCGCCAACTCGCAATTGCAATGTTTCTTCTGCAACGAATGGAAGACAACAACATAGCGTAAATGGCAATAGCTGAGCGAAAACCAGCAAAAACCGAGCGGGAAGAATTAACGCTGAGCGGCGGAAACCAATTCAAAAGTTTGAGAGAGTCGCTCTTAAATATTGTCTGAATTGACAATAACATCAGCTAGTTGGCAACGCGGATTATAGCAACAAAAATTATGCAAGTTTCTTATAAATGTAGCTAATACTTATTTTCATGTAATTTTTTCATTTAAAATATTTTTAAGTGCACATTAGTTCGTTAAAACGCATTTTGTTAAAAAGAGCTTATAATTGGTTCACTAATTCTACAAAAATTTTAAACCACATCAATATTTTTCGGAAAGCAACCCTGCCATATCCTCTACTCGCTACTAGTTGTCAGATTTGCCCCTACAATTGTCGTGCCTATTCTGTTTAGCACATTCCAATCGGATATCTTCACAACCGGTATCGTTCCTGCGCACATTTACGCGAGCGTGATGCACGTATATCACTTGGGTTGGCAGCAACAATTGCGCTGACGAGTAGGGGGTATATTGTGACGAGTATAAAAATTTTTTCATTTCCAAACGAGCGCCGAGAATGCTTCGAATTCAGTTGCAATAAAAAAGTTTTATTATTTTGATTAGTCAAAGTCAAGGAAAAGATAGCAAGTAGTTGAAAGAAAGAGGTGAAAGCAAACACAAAGTTAAAAACAAAAGTTTCAAAACATAAACATAGCAATTAATAATAAGAAGAAAAAAAAAACAACTGTGCCGCCAATTTGTGAATAGTGAATAAAAATATTAATTGAACAAAAAGCTGTATGTTGTATAGCTGTGAAAAAAGCGATTCAAAAACGGCAAAACCAAACAGTAGGTAGTAGCGAAGGCGCAAGTGAAGCGAGAAGCAAAATAAGTCGTAAAAAAACTAAAGAATAGAAACACTGGTGCTCCGTTGGCCATAATTTAAAAACCAGCATATTTCTCTTAAAAATCAGTTAAAACGTATAAAAGTGTGGGTATTTTGTGTCTTCGAAAATACATAACTTTGTAAAGCAATTCGATAATAAGAAGTACAGCTAATTTACGTGAAAAGCGAAACGTTGTTAGCGCGCGAGACCCCCTCGATGTTGGATTCCTTTGGATCAATCTTAGTCAACACCAACGCCGCTGCCGCTGGAATCGCTACGCAGGCTATCATACAGAGCAAACGACATGGAAAGCATCTGTAGATTGTGCTTTCAACCAGCAGCGGTAAGTGGAAAAGCGCGGTTTTTTTAATTTTAGAAATTTCGCAAAACTGCATAAAACCGAATTCGAAAATTTTCATAAAAAATCTGCATATTTTCTGTTCTTCGAATTTGCACTATGCGCCATTGCAATTTTTCGGGTGGGAGGAGCAGCTTTTCAATTGTTGGAAAAAATGTGTATTTTGTTATTTTTATTGATTTTTCAGTCGTTTGGAAGGGCGGGCAGCCGAGCGAAGTGATGGACATGAGATACGGGTAGCGTACACACCAGCGGTGGGAGTGGCGGTTTAAGCGCCAGCTTAGAAGTTTGGGTGGTGGTATTTTTTTTGTTCCACTTTTCTAAAACGGTATAAATTGCAAAATGGAAATTGGAAAGTGGGAAGAAAAGCGTATGATTTGTTGTGGGAGGAAGGAATAATCAATGAGTCGGTGGTATGAAAAGGGCGGTAAAAGCGTATTTTGAAATGCAGGTAGTATATTTAATTCCCTGGAGGAGATAACGGTAATACATAGTGTTGGGATCAGCACAATTACTTATCTACACATGTCAAATTTTTAATTTCGTATAGTGACATGTTTTCTGGCTCACTTTGGCTTATGAAAAAAAAAAAACGCATTAACGCGTTTTCAGCTACACACTCATTCTTCGTTCGGCTCTTTAATAACCACTTGACCGGCTTGAACGCTACTAAAATGGCGTCTAAAATACGAAAATTTCTTCTGCTTCTTCACGATTCCCAAGCATTTATTACTTTTTCAGCACAATGTACGCTTTGTCTGTTGTGCGGCACTGCACCGCGCACCACGTCTTCCTCCGCACACAACAACGAGCAGCCCATTTATATATTTTATTTTCATTAATTTTTTTTTGCGTTGTGTTTTTTTGTGCGTTTATTTTTCTTTCGTAGCTTTTGTTATTCTACCACAATTCCCCCCAACTTTCAACAATGGTTGAATAGCATAAAGTAACAACAAAGCGAAAGGTAAATAAAAATCAAGCAAAAAATAACGAGAAAAACTTCAACATTATATGTATAGTATTATGTCGAAAACGAAAAAAAAGGAATATCAAAAAATAGGCACAGATAGGCGAATTAATGTATAAATACCTACACATGAGCAGAAAAAAATTAAAAACGAATATCGCGCAAAAAATATTATTATAAAAAATATTAATAATAAAAAGAAATCGCAAAAATTGCGCCAAAGAGCAAGTGACGACGTCGAACGCAACAACAACGCTTCGACAATGCTCACACACAGCGATTTTCGCAAAAGAAATAGCAACACGCCGATACGTAAATTGAAATAAAAATGGAGAAAACGTATTAAAACAATGCTGAAAAAACATACACAATCAGCAAAAACAAAATCTAAAAATGAAAATCCAAATAACAAAAATCAAACAACAGCAATGTGAGCTAGTCAAGTAATCCAAGCGAAGTCAGCGAGTGTATAACGTTGAAAGAGTCGACGCCGGCAGCGCCGTCGGCAGTGCGGTATTTAGTAGATTGTACATGCGAGTAACAGCAACAACATAATAACAAAGAGCTCAACAAGCTGCAAGTAGCCAACGTCGCTCTGCTTGACTTATTACTTTTGAGAACGCAGCACGCAAAGACGGAACGAACAGAGTTAGAAGAGAGGGGGCGGGGGAAATGCAAATACATATCGACATACATATATGAAGGAGTGTGACGCATTGTCGCCGCATAGGTTATAACAGACTGACTAACCGACCGTCGGATCGTATATTGGTCTGCCAATTGGTTTGCTCGAATGCGCAGCAACAACAAAAACAATAATAGCATACATACATATGTAGTATATACCAACTGGTATGGTCAGTAGAAATAGTCAGCGTCGCCGAAAGCAACACTTGTAAACGCAAAACTAATTTTATTTTATTATTTTTTGTGCTTCAATTTTATTTTATTTTTTTTTTTCAATTTGCCCATTGCGCTCAACCAGTTTGCTGCAATTAATTTTGTTTTCTTTTAATTAAAAATACTTGTACACAGCGAGTGTAGAGGGCCGGCAATGCAGGCAGGCAATACATGAGTGTGGGTGTCAATAGCAGGATTTCAGCAGAGTTGCCAAGGGAGATTTTCTTATATTGTCATTAATTGGTTTGCAGTGGTAGAAGCGAAATTTTATTTTTGAATTAAGTAGACAATTTTAAAAAATTATAATGATTTTTACATAAAAACTTAAACTTATACAATTTTTTTAAGTAACCCCAATAATTTGTGAGCACGGTTGAAAGAAACTTAATCCCACCATTTCTTCATTTATATACACCAGTTTTATAATTTAATTTCAAATATATTTATACCAGTTTTATATTTATAAAATGAAATAAATTTATACCAGTTTTACTATTTCTTAAGCTGGCAAAATTATACCAGTTTTATATGCTCAACATTTATTCAATTCAAAAATGGGTTTAAATTTTACTTTGTTTATACCAGTTTTATAATTTCATTTCATATACGTTTATACTAGTTTTATATTTATAAAATTAAGGAAATTTATACCAGTTTTACTATTTCGTAAGCTAGCAAAATTATACCAGTTTTATAGGCTCAACAATTATTCAATTCGAATATGGGTTAAGTTTTACGTTTTCTTCAAATATTTTTTCAAATACGTTTATACTAGTTTTATATTTATAAAATTAAATAAATTTATTCCAGTTTTACTATTTCGTAAGCTAGCAAAATTATACCAGTTTTATAGGCTCAACAATTATTCAATTCAAATAGCAAAATTATACCACTTTTATATGCTCAAAATTTATTCAGTTCAACAATGGGTTTAAATTTTACATAATACATTTATAACAAGGATTTAATTCACAATTTTACACCACATAATAGAGTTTGTACCTCATTCATTCTTATACCACATTCCAGGTCGTTAATTTTAGTTTATACCTTTCTCTATCTGCAGCTGTTCCAAGTACCCGGCTATAATATACCCACCTGTGTTAAGTGCTCCGAACATCTAACCGCCAACGGTTTCTATCCATCTGTACGTGGCGGCGGATCTGGTGGTGGTGCTGGTGCCTCTAGTGCTGTGGATACGCAAAATTTAGCAAATGTCGCAGCAGTTGCAGCGCAACTAAGCAATAACGTGGCCGCTGCTGCTGGCAACAACAACGTTGCTGCTGTCAACGCTTTGGCACAACAATTGCAACAGCAACATCAACAACAGCAACAACAGCAGCAGCAGCAGCAACAACAACAACAGCAACAACATCAATTACAATCAACAAGTTCTTCCGAAAGTTTACATTCATCATCTGAGATTACAGAGAAGGTGAGAGAGGACCGAAATTTCTTATTTTGCTTTTGGCTAGAAGTTGAGTTGTAGTTGGAATTTAACGTGTAGATTACTTAAGTATGTATATACAATGTATGAATATGTGGAAGTGTATTGTTGTGTGTTCAGTTTTGTTTGTCAAGTTTTGTGTGTGTCAAATGTCGTGTCTTTAATATTCACCTTATTAGTTGTCTCAAAGTTGCTTCGAAAGCAGGTTAAAGGTCGTAGATGAGATGCGTGTAGTATATTATTCCGAATAATTAAACATTATACAATATAACGTTGGAAAATATTTATTTAATTTATTGATTCTATTAAAAAAAAATTGAACTTTAAAATCTCGAGGCATACTTTTAGGCATGTGTAGCAGGAATTATTTTTAATTATTGATGTTTTTTAGTGTTATTTAATGTAAAACTCTTATCATATTTTCGAAAATTCAGTATTTGGGCTTCCTATAATTTACAAAGCATACTTTAGGGCGCCAGCAAGTGATTTAAAGCGTTCGTGACTAATTTTGAATATTTTATTTAAAATATGTCTGTGGACATGTGTATGTATGTATGTACATATAGTTGAATTTAAAGAAAATATTATATGCATTATATAAACATGAATATATACTCCAAATCCTCTCTTTTTTATTCCATTTTCATTCGCAGCAAAACCGGCAAAATCGTCGCCAGGTTAATTTGCAGAATCGCGCGAAATTAAAAATGGTCACAATGTCAGCATTTGAGTTGGAGAAGACCATACAACAGTTAGACGTATATATTCGTACAAATTTTAGTATATACATATATATATATATATTACTAAGCGTAGCCACAAAATTAAACACTAAATTATAGAATTTTATTTACACATTTTTATTTTTGGTATTTAAAATGTGGTATTCGTAAGATTTGAAGTATAATTGAGCTTTTGAAATATTTGTCTAAGCATTGCTTCTCTACGCCAAAACAGGTGGACTCGATTTTCAACGAGGAGGGCTCCTGTCCGCTCTGCAACAAGACCTTTTCGCGCAAATCTTCATTACTCACACACATACGGAATCACGCAGCGGAGCGGAAGTTCGTTTGTAATTTTTGCAATAAAGGTAAGCTTTCACGCGTTTTCCAAAAGAAATATGGGCATTTAAAAATTTTCTACTCACAGGTTTTACACAGGCGGCCAATTTGCGCAATCACGAACGCATCCACACAAACGATCGTCCGTATGTGTGTGTGGATTGTGGCAAGCAGTTTACACAGGTTAGAAAAGATTTCGATGTAATGTTTAAATAAAAATCGATTAAATAAATTAGAATTATCAAACATAATAAAAAAGGTAAAATAAAATGTTTAAACATTTTTTATCACAAGATCAATTAAAAATAAGATCATAGCATATACAACAAATAATTGGCAAATACTCTTTTCTGCTTCACAGATCACAAACTTGAATAATCATCGGCGTTTGCACACTGGTGAACGTCCCTTCGTCTGCATCGAACCCGAGTGTGGACGCTCGTTTGCGCAGGTAATTACGCACTACATTTTTTCATATCACAAAATGTGTGTACTAACTGTTTTTCCAATACATTGACTGACAGGTGACCAATCTGAACAATCACATGAAGACGCACCACAAAGTACAGCAATACTGTTGCAATCAATGTCCGAAGAAGTTCACACAAGTCACCTCGCTCAATCAGCATCTGCAAGCGCACGCCGGCATCACCGGCTACTACTGTCCACGCTGTCCGGACAAGACGTTCAAGCAGCAATCACAGCTGCACACACATATGAAGTCTCACGGCATGGCCTTCCCATACGAGTGCACCAAATGCGATGAGAAATTCCTGCAGCAGGCACATCTCGACCAGCACCTGAAGATGCACGACGAGTTCAAATACAAATGCGACACATGTCCCAGCTCATTCAACCAGGAGACGTTGCTCAAGAAGCACGTGCAGCGTCATTTGGAGGGCAGGTGCGTAGTGCAGCTCAACGCAGATTTGTGTGTGTTTCATTTGATTGCAGCATATTAATTGGCATTTTCTTTTAATTTTGTTTAGGTACCTCACCTGCCCGGTGGCCAATTGCAATGAAGCTTTCGCAGTGCGTCAGCATTTATCCAAACATTTGCTAACTAATCACGCACACAACGAGCTGCCGCCGCCGAAGCGTTCGAAGAAATCGATAACATTGCAATCGCCGCAACAGCCGTTGGCTATGATCGGTCAGCCGCTCTCCATACAGCACACAGTCGGCCAACGTATGTGTTCGAATACAGGAAGAAAGCGTAAACAAAAACAGTTTATTTATATGTATATCATTAGCTTTAGTGTTCAAGTGTCTGCTTGTAAGCGGATTTGCGCAAACTTGCTGCGCCATGCGACAAGCAGGCATGTGCATTAATTTAAGCTTTTGGGTAATTTGCCTGTGGAATTGTGAAGAAAACGCCGCTTTAATATGCTTGACTTTGCGTTTAATGTGAAACCTTACATTAACACTTTTCAACCTAACCTCACTCACTTTACGTTTTTTAGCGTTTGAAGCGCTGTTTGCTTGTATATTTTGCCTCTGCTATGCCACTTGTTTCATTTGCCCCACCTAATGTATCACATTTTATTTTTAATTTGCTTTTGGTGTCAAGCTTTTGTGCGGAAAAAGTCGCAAAACTCACTTGCTCTAACCCTTAAATCTTGCACGCGTTTCAAAATTATACTTTTTCAACAACTTCTTCCCTGCAACTCCAACTGAAGCCATATTTTTCAAAAATTCTCTTTCTTTAATAATTTAATAAATTTTTTTTTTGTTTAATATTTCTCAGTATCAGTATTTACACCTATTCTTCTCACCTCAAATACAGTTTTTTAACGCTCACTCTCCTCTCCTCTCCAACACTGGTTTTTGTAGCTGCCAAAAATAAAATTGATTTCACTTGTTTTCCAGGTGGTCGCCCGCGCAAGAACAAAGAACCGCTAAATCCTCCCATCAAAGTTGAGATTAACGAGCCGCTACACAATCAGCACGTCATCAGCAATGCCAGCGGCTTATCTATACAACAACAATTAAGCCAACATATGCAACAGCAGCAACAACAGCAACAGCAACTGCATCAACAACAGCAACAACAGCATCAATTGCTGGCCCATCAAGTGAAGGCGCGTTTCATACCGACCAAATAGAGACGACAGCGGTGGCGGCGGCGTAAGGATGTCAACTGAATCGCTTTACAACTATACTTTTCTATTTTAGGTTATAAATTCAATTTCGCGTGGAAATGCAGATTCTCTTCTAAGCAATTATTGCTGCTTGTGTAATATTTAAGGCTTTAACTTAATTTTTAATTAATTAATTGTAATTACTTTTCATTTATTTTGTAATTGCAATGTGTGCAGTGACGTGTAGGGCGTGTGTTGAGCGAACGCTAAATCCCGCATGAAAATGTAAGAAGGAAAAGAAAAAAATATATATAAAATGAGCGTTTAAGAAATTGACATGCATACATATACATATATACATATGTGTAGTAACTTTAAGTGTAAAAATATATCATACGAAAATTTTTGGCGCGTCGGATGGTGCTTGGTTTTGGCAAATGCGACAGAGAAGCGGAATTTAAAAAAAGGATGAGAACGTAATTTTGTAGAAAATTATCTGTATTAAGTAAAAAACAGAATCTTATAATTATATTTTTAATTTATTTAATATTCATTTTTGATTATTATTATTTTTATTTAATTAATTAATTTTTTTAATTTTATTATTTGTTTTTAATTTTTTTTGTTTATTATTTTTAATTATATTAATTTTTATATTATTTAATTTTTTCATTTAGTTTCATTTAATTTTTTTTTATTATATAAGATTCATTTTTAATTTATTTTATTTTTATAATTAATTTATTTTTATTTATTTATTATATTATTTAATTATTATTGAAGGAAGGAAAATAGAATATAAAAAGTAATATAACTACAAAATAATAAGTAAAAAAAATAAATCAAAAACAAAAACAATAGAAAATAATGATTTGAAAAAAATTTGTAAAAATTGAAGTTTACAATTTTTTTAAATGTAGAAATTTAAATTTTCAATTTTTAGAGTCTTTCTTCTACTTAGTTTTTTATTATACTCAAAAAATAAATTGTAAACAAAAATAAAAATAATAATACTGTCGAAAATATATTATTATTTTTTATGTTTAACTATTTTATGTTTTTCAGATTCTAAATTGTTTTTTATTTTTTTTAATTTTTATTTTTTAATTTTTTTTAATATCTAGTA